>NW_026733043.1:172500-515094 GCF_028476545.2 Physella acuta | reverse complement strand
AAATATTGGAACAAGGCAAATGGGTGTCTATCTGGATAGTAATAAAACAAGGGAACTTAGGGCAAATGGGTTTCTTTGTGGGTAGCAATAAAATATTGGGAACTTAGGGCAAATGGGTTTCTTTGTGGGTAGCAATAAAATATTGGGAACTTAGGGCAAATGGGTTTTCTTTGTGGGTAGCAATAAAATATTGGGAACAAGGCAATTGGGTTTCTATGTGTATATCAATAAAACATGGGAACTTAAGGCAAGTAGGTTTCTTTGTGGGTAGCAAGAAAACATGAGAACATACGGCAAATGGGTTTCTTTGTGGGTAGCAATAAAATATTGGGAACAAGGCAAATGGGTTTCTATGTGTATATCAATAAAACATGGGAACTTAAGGCAAGTAGGTTTCTTTGTGGGTAGCAAGAAAACAGGGGAACATATGGCAAATGGGTTTCTACAACTAGCAAAATGGTTCAGGTGAAACATTAATAAACTGGCTCTAATTCTGAAATTTAACATGTACCTAACATGTACCTTAATTATTGCTATTTCTATAATTTTAACCAGAGTTTTCTTCCAGGCATCTATTCGGGGGGGGGGGGGGGGGGGGTGTTATGCCCCCCCCCGAAGAAAGTCTACCGCCCCCCCCCCCCCCGAACGAAATGGAATTTATATTGAAAATATATACATTTAACAGTGTCCGCCCCCCCCCCCCCCTCAAGAAAGTCTACCCGAAAATTTCAATTGCCCCCCCCCCCCCCGAAGAAAAAAGTCTGGAAGAACCACTGATTGATTTTAACTCTAACACTAATCCTAAAATATATGTATTTATAGGCCTGTATCCAGTCTAACCTGCAAGCTGTATATATTATTTTACAGCTAGAAAAAAAACACCAAAATGTTTTAGAGTTTCGTTTGAGGTTGTTAGCTATTCCTAGCTTCATTAAGTGGTTAGTTTTTTCTAGCTTCTTTAAGTTATTTGCTTTCCATAACTTCATTAATTGGCTAGCTATTCATAGCTTCATTAAGTGGTTAGTTTTTTCTAGCTTCATTAAGTTATTAGCTTTCCATAACTTCATTAATTGGCTAGCTATTTCTAGCTTCATGAGAGTGATTAGCTATTCCTAGCTTCATTAAGTGGTTAGTTTTTTCTAGCTTCATTAAGTGATTAGCTATTCCTAGTTGCATAAAATGATTATCTATTCCATAGCTTCATTAAGTGGTTAGCAATTCCATAGCTTCATTACGTGTTTCAGATAAATTAAAGAAATTTCACATATAAGTAAAAGATCTAATTTCCTGCCTTCTGTAAAAGTTTGAGTAATTTCCGTTGACCGGAAGTGGTAATTTACGCTATTTCCGATTTCTTACAAAACGCTTATGAATTTATAAAGTACTTATAATATTCCGCACTATTATACACACATTGTTTGTCGTTCACTTGGTGCGCAGTTCTTTATCTACGAGATTCTATTCTATTTTAAAAAGTTTAAGTAATTAAAAATGGATTAAAATCATGTCAATTTCCAGAAAAATACAATTTTAAATTAAGTATCACTTTATAAAATTTTAACTTTCTTTAATCTTAAAAATAAAAATAATATCACAGCAGGTGAAATTAATCTAAACCAAACCAAACAAACCAACAAATAAAACACATAAACATTGCCGTACCATTAACCTCCGCGCTACACTGCACAATCGTCAGTGTGAAGCAAACGACGAAAAAGATTTCTATGCAGTTCATTTTCTCAGAAAAAAACGATGAGGAATGTTTCATTAGTTTGATGAAGTGCCTGACCAATGTTGGTCTCAGGTTATATAACGTTAGGACAATCAATCAGTCGTTAAAACATAGTTAAGTCAAACCGTTTTCAAACAGGCGGTCTGTTCCGTGTTTGCATTTCAATTAAGCAGGTTTTTGATTGGGTGGGTTTCAATTACATTTTAACACATGATTATTTAAAATTATCTCTTTGTTGTCGAAATTCCAGTACATCTGTGTTTAGATGTTTAGATGTTTTGGATTTTGAGGCGCATAGGATGTTGATAAAGACGAATATTTTTTAAAATTACTTATACCATTAACCTTCCACAAACACTTCCTCATCTTCGTCTTCACACTTATCCTCTTCATGCTCATCCAGATCCACATTTCCATCCACATCCAAATTCACATCCACAATTACATACAAATCCACTTCCACATAATATATCCATATCCACATCCACAATTACATCCACAATTACATCCACAATTACATCCACAATTACATCCACAATTACATCCACAATTACATCCACAATTACATCCTCATCCTCATCCTCATCCACATCCACATCCACATTCACATCCACATCCACATCCACATCCACATCCACATCCACATCCACATCCACATCCACATCCACATCCACATCCACATCCACATCCACATCCACATCCACATCCACATCCACATCCACATTCACATTCACATTCACATTCACATTCACATTCACATTCACATTCACATTCACATTCACATTCTACATCCACATCTGTAACCACATCCACTTCTTCGTATGCAAATAGCCTACACCTGCAACTACATCACTGAAACCATCAGAAACAAGTGCCAAGGGCCACGTCCAAGCAGTAATTGACATTTAATTAGTTAACTTACCCCCTCACAAAGACTCACGTAGAACTACGCCCTTACGTAAATTATGCAGATGTAACCAGTATAGGCTGTGCACGGTAACATGTGTGGTGGTGTTGACTCAATAGTCGTTTCCCAGCATGTAGACACAACACCACCTTTGTGTGGATTTTATTGTTGCTGAAACTCTCTAGCCCACACCCTTGTAATTTATTGACTAGTGTGTGTGTATAAGAGAAAATGTGTGCGTTTGTGTAGTGGTGAGAGTGTGTTTGTGTGTTGGATGGGTGAGTGTGTATGTTTTTTTTTACTTTCTCGAATATTCGAAGTATGGAGAAAGTCTTGTAATCGCGCAAACAAACAAAAAATCGAGATTTTTGCAAATCTCGACGTTTTTCACGTCACTGATACGGAATGTCTGTGTGTATGTGTGTGTGTCTGTGTATCTGTGTGTCTGTAAACACAATAACTTTAGTGGCGTTACATCTAGGTTGATGAAATTTCATATATAAGTATTTTATCTAAAATCGTAGATCCGTATCAACTTTTGAGCGATTTCCGACAACCGGAAGTGGTACTTTTGTTACTTTCTATTTTTTAAAAGCCTATAACTTGAGTACTATTTCAGATAGATAAATGAAATTTCATATGTAAGTAAAAGATCTAATTTTGAGCAATTTCCGTTGACCGGAAGTACTAATTTACGCTATTTCCGATTTCTCAAAAACTAATGTAAATTTATAAAGTACTAATAATATTCCGAACTATTATGCACATTTTATTTGGCGTTCACTGGTGTGCAATTTTTTTGTCTACGAGATTTTATTCTATTTTAAAAAGTTTAAGTATTTAAAATGGATTAAAATTCATATCTGTATCCCGAGTTCCCATCCCCGTTTTATTTTAATATAAGAATATTCGAGGAAGTTTAGGGGAGAATACTCCCGCTTTATTTTTATGTGTATGCATGCTTGTTTGCTGGATGTGTTTCCTTCCGTATTTTCTCAGTTGCATGCAAACGCTTCTTGAGGTATTTTACTAAATCGTTCTATCTGTAACAGTCATCTGCTACGTGCAGACAGAACATATAAAAAAAATCAAGGAAACAAAAACTCATATCAGCTGCACTTCTTTATTTTCTTCGTGATAACATGTCCGTTTTCTCAACCTTTGGTACTGGTACAGTTAAAAGTTGGCTTACAGCAGTCAGGGTTGTTGCCCTTGTTCTCGAATGTGACAATACAATTTGCAGGAAATTCCATATTTGGACAACTGTAAGGATATATATATATATATATATATATATATATATATATATATATATATATATATATATATATATATATATATATATATATATATATATATATATATATATATATATATATTCACTTTGATATTTTTACTGTAATCATTACCGTAATTATATTGTATATATACCGTAACATACATATACATTTATTTATATTTATAAATGTATGTTTGTGTATATACATAAATACATATTTTTATATATGTAAAAGTAAACTATACTTAACTGAGTATAAAACAGTCAATTGACTACTTTATACGTTAGAATGTACATCGACTAGACAAAAATGTAACTTACCCTGCGCATGTGTAAGCCTCTTTGAGACACTTGCATTTCTTGCAGCCTGCTTCATACCACACGCCCCCCACTTTCACCCCATTAGGACACGGCCCTGTCATGGAGAAACAGAAACGGAAATCAGTTTCTTCTTTTAGGCGATGTGACGAATGCTAGATAAATGAAATATTAAATGAGCCATTGATTTCGGTGTGCTAAAAAAATATTAGAAATAACACATTTGGGGAGTAAGGATAAAACTTCTCTCTTTTTTATGACTTATGAAAGAGGAGAGTATTCGGATCCCGGGCTAGAGAAAGTTTAACGTCCCTGAGTGCACTCAACGTCCCTGAGTCCACTCAGCTCTGATGGGTACCTGACTCATGTTACGGAAACTAAGGTGGGCTTGGCATAGTGCTGACCACTCTATCCCACTGTTTGATAACGTCACTGAACAGGTAACATTACATTACCTGCTCTACATGTCTTGGGCAGAAACGGGAATAGGCAATTCTTTGTGTAGTTACTTTTATTTTCAAAGGGGTAAGCCAAATTCGTTTTTTTCCCGCAATTATCTTTTAGAATTAAATTTAAATATAACTGTCTCTAGTGTATGAAAGAAAGCATTTTTTAAAATTGTATCGAATGCCAGTCTTTTATGTAAACCAAAAGTACCCAGGGGCGTAGCGAGGGGGGGGGGGGGCGGGGGGTGCGGACCGCACCGGGTGACACCATTTAGGGGGGTGACACCAAGGCAAAAAATAGCAAGTTATATAGAGAAAAACTTGAGGGGGGTGCAAATCGAAAACTTGAGGGAGGGGGTGGGGTGCAAATCAAAAGTTTGAGGGGGGGGGGGGTGCAAATCGAAAGTTTGAGGGGGGGGGGTTCAAATCGAAAATTTGAAAGTTTGTCCCCGGGAAGGGTCGCTACGCCTCCTGGAGGGGGGGGGGTAGACACCATTAAGTGCCGCACCGGGTGACACCCGACCTCGCTACGCCACTGAAAGTACCATCGTTTAATTTTAACAAAATGTCCACCGTTAAATAAATTTTACTACAAAGTGTCATAAAATTCAGTTATTTTATATATAACAAAATATCTGTGACACCCGACCTCGCTACGCCACTGAAAGTACCATCGTTTAATTTTAACAAAATGTCCACCGTTAAATAAATTTTACTACAAAGTGTCATAAAATTCAGTTATTTTATATATAACAAAATATCTGTCCAAATAATAGTGTTCGTCTATTATTTAAAAGCTAACATCTATTAGTTTAAGAAACGAAACAATGTCTGTGGTGAATATTTATATTATGTATTAAAGTCTGTAATTTTTAACATTAGAACTAGGACTGTAAAAGAGACATAAAAAAAAAGAAAAATCTGAAAGCAAGTTAGAAACCCCATCTGATAATAATTATCATTAAAAAAGTTTTAAAAAACCCACGTTTTCTGATTGAACTAAAAAGTAGAAAATAAATGCTATACATCACAATAATGCAAGCGATCACTCTACTATAAGCGATGAAAAGCGTGGGGCGCCGAAGTAAAAGTTTTTTATCGGTCATTGTTAATATAAGATGTAAAAGTTAAATTACTATTGATTAGATAATACTATTGACTTTTATTAGGGAGCTTGTAGAGAGTCAACAGTATTAGAAACTGTAAGAAAATCACGGCGCCCCACGTTTTTCATCGCTTATAGTAGAGTGATCGCTTGCATTATTGTGATGTATAGCATTTATTTTCTACTTTTTAGTTCAATCAGAAAACGTGGGTTTTTAAAAACATTTTTATAATGATAATTATTTTCTACTTTTTATTCTTTGTCTGTTTGTTTGCATTCAAATCTTGCTATCGATTTTATCTTCTCGCATTCACTTTTTTTGGGTAAACGAAGACAACTCGTAAAAAACACGTGCCTTTTCCAAACGACGTTTCTTCTGTGTTGCCGTTTCTTTCACCGTTGTTTGTACACAAACACCGCGTGACCACTAATCAGTAAGCCAAAATAGGGAGAGTACCGAACCTTGTTTTCATCAAATTACAATTACTGGGTTATGTCCCTTTTTCCCCACGTTTTTTGTACAAATATATAGCTGTCTAAAATGATCAATAAAATGTTTTCATGGATCAATTTAGTAATAATAACAATTGAATATTCTTTTGTCATCGGAAACAAAGCTTCCCTAAAAATTTCAGCGCGCTAGCTAACTGGGAAGTGCCCGAAATTTCGATCGCAAGATTTGATTGGAAAAAAAGACGCGAAAGCAAGTTAAAGAAAACGTGGGAAGAAAAAAAAAACTTACCCTTGACGTAGGTAATTTGGGCCACGGTCAGTGTGACGCATACGACGGATAGAAGACAGACGAGAACTAGAGTTTTCATGTTGGTAGAATACTTGAATCTGGTAGCTACAACAAACTCTGGTGTCGAGTCCGAGTAAACACCAGTTATATACTTAAAACAGCGTTCTACAACATCTGGTAGTATCGAGTTTCGTTATTCAAATTATGAGGAATGTTATCGTTTCAAGTGAAAAACAACATGTGCAAAAATAATTTCCAGACAAAAAGAATATTTAAATATTTTTTTCTTTTGAAACTGCATATAGACTTGGGTAATTTGAATACAATTGTAATTTATAGACGTCATCTCATTATTGATGTTACAAAGAACGGGTCTCCTTGAAGTGTATATCTGCTGTTATCGAGTTTGCTTTTGTGTGGGTGTTTCTCCGTCTGCCATGAAACCGGGGGCGGGAGGGGGGGGGGGGGAATAGTGGGTTGTGGGGGGGGGGGGCATTTAACAAAGTAGCTGTAGGACGGGTCAGTATCAATATTGTAGCTGTGAGGGGAAAGTCGGCACAGCTATACAGGCAGCACTATAGTTATTATAGAGACATGACTATAGATATTATAGAGACAATACTATAGATAGTATAGAGATAACACTATAAATAGTATAGAGATAATACTATAGATATTATAGAGACAACACTATAGATATTATAGAGATAACACTATAGCTGTGATAGAGACAACACTATAGCTGTGATAGAGACAACACTATAGCTGTGATAGAGACAACACTATAGCTGTGATAGAGACAACACTATAGCTGTGATAGAGACAACACTATAGCTGTGATAGAGACAACACTATAGCTGTGATAGAGACAACACTATAGCTGTGATAGAGACAACACTATAGCTGTGATAGAGACAACACTATAGCTGTGATAGAGACAACACTATAGCTGTGATAGAGACAACACTATAGCTGTGATAGAGACAACACTATAGCTGTGATAGAGACATTGTGTAAGGAACAGCCAGCAATATAGCTAGAAGAAGGACAGTAAGACAGTCAGCAATATAGCTAGAAGAAGGACAGTAAGACAGTCAGCAATATAGCTAGAAGAAGGACAGTAAGACAGTCAGCAATATAGCTAGAAGAAGGACAGTAAGACAGTCAGCAATATAGCTAGAAGAAGGACAGTAAGACAGTCAGCAATATAGCTAGAAGAAGGACAGTAAGACAGTCAGCAATATAGCTAGAAGAAGGACAGTAAGACAGTCAGCAATATAGCTAGAAGAAGGACAGTAAGACAGTCAGCAATATAGCTAGAAGAAGGACAGTAAGACAGTCAGCAATATAGCTAGAAGAAGGACAGTAAGACAGTCAGCAATATAGCTAGAAGAAGGACAGTAAGACAGTCAGCAATATAGCTGTGAGCTGAGACTGAGCCATGGGACACTATAACCTTGGGGAGAAACATTCATATATTATTTCTTATATTTATTTATTTAAAATAGAGCTTTTTAAAATAGTCTGCTTACATTTCAAATTTTACTTTCAAATTATCATCGACATCGTTCTATATGCAACAGTTTTCATTAATTTTTGACATATTTGATTAGCAAAATCACCTCTATATTTAGGTATGAACATTTTAAAACATGATTATTGTGAGTCAGCCTCTCAAAACTGTAGGACGCTCCGCATTGAAACTGTTTAGTCATACACCCGTCTAAATACTCACCGGATTACTTCGCTCAAATTATAACTATAAAATATTAAAATATTTAGTTTCATTTTTTTTATCCTTGTGATAATTTGTCCAAAATACTGTGTCCTAGAAATATTATCCTGTTGCAATTTGAACTGGAGATATTTCTTAGTTGGTTATTTTGTCCAAAGTATCAGACCACATACAAAATGTCCTTCAAGGATTGACCATGCACCCTCGCCAGATTGTCGAGGTCGAAACTAAAGTTAAGAGTTTTAAAGCAGATTGCTTAATTAACGGGTAGGTTCCGGAAAAAAAACATGGAAAAAAACCCCACTTCTTAATTAGTAAGTCATTTTAAATATATGTGTGTGTATCTAAGTGGGGGGGGGGGTATTTAAGGGAAAATATTTGCATGCATCTGGGACGCTTCTGAAAATATGGTTGCAATGGCATGCGGCGGCCATTTTGTGAAAAAACCACACTTTTATACATGTCTCAAGATTAATATATTGATCGTAGATAGTTCTTTTACTAACTCTGATAGAGTCAGCTGGCTAATTTTGTAATAGAAAAAACTCAGGTAAAGGCACATATGAAATATGCTTCTCCTGCCCAATGGATAGCAAGGTCTAAAAAGGAATTTTTACATTTTTTATTATAACTATAAGATCGTTTTTAAATATTATTGTGTGTGTTTCTTTAAGTTTCGCCGTTCCAGTTAACAAACTAAACCATTTCATTCAGACATACAAAAAAACATTCACAAGGAAATTTGAAATTCTTTAATTACTGATATGAAAAACTGAACATGTTTTGCTGCTAGCTGGAGAGTCACGAACATAAGGAGGTCAGTCTAGGATAGATTTAGCCATACGTTGGTCAGTCAATGATATATTTAGCTATAAGTTGTTCAGTCATGGATAGATTTAGCCATAAGTTGATCATTCAAGGATAGATTTAGCCATACGTTTTTCAGTGAAGGATAAATTTAGCTATAAGTTGGTCAGTCAAGGAGTGGTTTAGCCATTTGGTGGACGGTCAAAAACAGATTTTGCCATAAGGTGGTGAGTCACGTAGAGATTTAGCCGCTAGCTGGTCAGTCAAGGACAGGCTTAGCCGCTAGTTGTGGTGTTAGTGCATTTAAGAATAGGTGTACAGCACTCTGGGAAGAGGAGTGTGTTGTTGTAAGACGCTTTACAGTTCTTGGGTATCTTGGGTACTGGGCAACTGGAAGGAAATAACACGAGTTAAACTATATATATATATATATATATATATATATATATATATATATATATATATATATATATATATATATATATATATAAATGAATGAATGAATGAATGAATGAATGAATGAATGAATGAATGAATGAATGAATGAATGAATGAATGAATGAATGAATGAATGAATGAATGAATGAATGAACGAATGAACGAATGAATGAATGAATGAATGAATGAATGAATGAATGAATGAATGAATGAATGAATGAATGAATGAATGAATGAATGAATGAATGAATGAATGAATGAATGAATGAATGAATGAATGAATGAATGAATGAATGAATGAATGAATGAATGAATGAATGAATGAATGAATGAATGAATGAATGAATGAATGAATGAATGAATGAATGAATGAATGAATGAATGAATGAATGAATGAATGAATGAATGAATGAATGAATGAATGAATGAATGAATGAATGAATGAATGAATGAATGAATGAATGAATGAATGAATGAATGAATGAATGAATGAATGAATGAATGAATGAATGAATGAATGAATGAATGAATGAATGAATGAATGAATGAATGAATGAATGAATGAATGAATGAATGAATGAATGAATGAATGAATGAATGAATGAATGAATGAATGAATGAATGAATGAATGAATGAATGAATGAATGAATGAATGAATGAATGAATGAATGAATGAATGAATGAAGAAATAAAGAAATAAAGAAATAAAGAAATAAAGAAATAAAGAAATAAAGAAATAAAGAAATAAAGAAATAAAGAAATAAAGAAATAAAGAATTAAGAAATAAAGAAATAAAGAAATAAAGAAATAAAGAAATAAAGAAATAAAGAAATAAAGAAATAAAGAAATAAAGAAAATAAAGAAATAAAGAAATAAAGAAATACATCAATTAAAAAAATAAAAAGTAAAAAAGAAATAAAGACTTACGTGGTACATGTGTAGCCCTTATCGCCACAGACACACTTCTCACACCACGGGTTGTACCAGACGGCCCCAGGTTTCCTGGCCTGTGGGCATTCACCTGTCAGGTACATATTTACATTTTTAAATAGAGAAACCTTGTACAATAGTCTGTGATCATATTGGTGGGCTGGTTAAACGGTAAAGCTAGAGACCACTTCAGGTTGTATCTCAGTGAGTTGTCTACTCTTCTACTTGGTCTAAGGAGTTCTTAAATAAAACATAACTTAAAGGATCAAATGTAAGAGTAATACAATTTCACAAGCTCGACTTAAATCAGCCGAGGATATTTCATGGATGAGCAGACACTAAATTTAGAACCCTCTCACCAGTTACCGTTGTAGAAACAGATACACTCTACTTCATCTGCCAAAATGATCACTATACCATCATTCGCAACCAAAATATTACAAGCAAAAATAAATATATTTCCATGCGGTTTAACCCTGATGTTGTAGTTATTAAAACCTGTTTTAACTTAAGGAAAGAATTTACAATCATGATCTACATAGAATGAAAAAAAAATTAAAAAAAGTAAATGATTAGAAAATTAAATTAAATTGATATTTATATGTTTATATTTTATATGCAATCTAAAACAATAGCGTTAGAGTTAATTAGCACTTCCGTTAGACGGCTTGGTAGACTGATAGAGAGTATTGCTGCTAGCCCGAAGGTCTGTTCGGATCTCGCTTAGGATCTTTGAGTGTAAGACGTCCCTGAGTCCATTCAGCTCTGATGAGTACTTGACTTACGTTGGGGAAAGTAAAGGTGGCTGGGCATAGTGCTGACTACACTATCCCTTCATATGCCGAGCTCAACAAACATTTGAACTCTATCAGTCCAATGGATCGCTAGGTCTACTGAAGAACTTTACTTACTTTACTATTCAGCTTGCTTAAAAGTAAACATCCATAGAGCTTTTCCTAAAACAAAATACTTTCATGTTTGCTTGTAACTTAAAATTTTAAAATTATGAAGATTACCTGGTATGAACCAATTTCCGGCCATAGACATGCAGACATAGGCCAAACAAACGAGAGTGAAGGGAAATACTTTGTTCATTTTCAGACAATGCTGTAGACCTCTTTGTTCACGAAAAAATGTTGCAGCTTCTGATAGATAGACCGTTAGTTTTTTCAAGTTTATATACAGTGAATAGCTATTTTAAGAAAAGTATAATGAGCGACTATGGCTTTATCAACAGCTTTTGATGTTTTCAATTAATGGAAATTGTGACATATGTTGGTAATAGAATTTTTACATATATGATTCAGTCAGCTCTGAACAAAGAAAACGTTAGCAATTGCTAATGTAATATTTTCGCTCTTGAAAGTTTAACATATACGGCGTGTCGTCAGAGTTTTTTTACATAACAATGTTGGAATATTTGAGTTGTCTCCTATACAATATGTTGGGAGAATCGAGTTGTCTCCTATAGAATATGTTGGGAGAATCGAGTTGTCTCCTATACAAGAATATGTTGGGAGAATCGAGTTGTCTCCTATACAATATGTTGGGAGATTCGAGTTGTCTCCTATACAATATGTTGGGAGATTCGAGTTGTCTCCTGCACAACATGTTGGGAGATTTATGCTCTCATGTACAATATGTTAGGAAATTCAAGCTCTCTACTGCACAATATATTGAGAGAGTCTCCTGTATGTAGAGCTGTTAGGGTGTCAACTTTCGCTGGTTGTAAAGTCTCAATAGAGTTGATATGGTAGTTTTTTTAGCTTTTTTCACAACTTTTCAATCGAGGGTTTTACTACTACTTTTTGCCAGGAGTGGTAACGTCTCTATGCAACAACATTAGTTACGTCTTCGTGTTGGGGCTTTGTTACGTCTCTGTGCAAGTTCTTCAATGGGCTTGCATACGTCCCTGAGTAAGGGGCTTAGTTACGTCCCTGTTAAGTATCAGCCATGCGTTTGTTCAAGGATTTTAGCAACTTGTTTGTGCAAGTGGTTTAGTTCTGTCTCTGCACGGGACCAATAACTTTTAATGTCGATAAGGATGGGCTTCAGCGTCAAGGGCACTCATGTCGTGAATAGGAGAACTGAAGTAGTGGGTCTTGTGTGACAGCTGCAATAGGCTGAGCTGAAGTAGTGAGCCTGTCTAACTTGACGAGATGATGAATAAAATGTAAATGATATCTAACATTTCTCAATGAGGCCTGTTGATGCGTTCTCGCCCACACTAACCAACAAAGGCACACAGGTGTGCGGTAGTTGCTAGCATTATAAAAAAAATTGAAAAAAGTCTCGAAACATAATGAAATCGAGACAACGGAAATACACATACATACACCTATACATATACGTGTACATAATTCATAATCGTGTATGTGTACGTATGCATATACATACACAGTTGTACGTTCATCCTTATTTTTCCTTTTTGTTCTTTACGAAACATAGTCCTCTGTCCAAGCCTACTCCCCACCGTCTCCTGTCACTCTTTTAAGCTGTTCCCAATTCCTTCCTACCCTTTCAGCCTCCTCCAGCACGTTACGTCGCCATGTCTTCCAGGGTCGACCTCTAGGTCGCCATCTCTTCCTGGGTCGACCCCTACGTCGCCAAGTATTCCTGGGTCGACCCCTACGTCGCCAAGTATTCCTGGGTCGACCCCTGGGTCGCTTGCCTTGGGGGTTCATCTCCAGGATATGTCTGGCACTACTGCTAGCGTCCCAAAAATGTGCCCAAGCCATCGACATATCCTCTCCATGATTTGCCTTTCTATTGTTCATGTCCACACATCTCCCATAGTATATAGTTTTCTACCTTATCTTGCCATATTTTAAAAAATATCCTCCTTAACAAACTATTATTAAAAGTCAGGATTTTGTTGGCAAATGCCAGACCTATTCTGCGTCTGTCCCCCCCCCCCCCCCCGACACACGTATTTGTACGTTGAGTCATACAAAATATGTCATCTACGCGACACAAAATTACCATGAAAATATACCAATGAAAAATTACCATGAAAATACAGTTGTTGACTGTTTTAGGCTCGCAAATGAAAAGTTAGTTGTATTGTATTGTCACTATCTAGCAACTGGAACTAGTTATTTTTATTTGTATTACCTCTGTCAAACGAGTTGTATTATCTCTGTCAAACGAGCTGTATTACCTCCGTCAAACGTGTTCTATTACCTCTGTCAAACGAGTTGTATTTCCTCCGTCAAACGAGTTGTATTACCTCTGTCAAACGAGTTGTATTTCCTCTGTCAAACGAGCTGTATTACCTCTGTCAAACGAGTTGTATTACCTCCGTCAAACGAGTTGTATTACCTCTGTCAAACGAGTAGTATTACCTCTGTCAAACGAGCTGTATTACCTCCTTCAAATGAGTTGTATTACCTCTGTCAAACGAGCTGTATTAAAACGAGTTGTATCACCTCTGTCAAACGAGTTGTATTACCTCTGTAAAACGAGTTGTATTACCTCTGTAAAACGAGTTGTTTTATCTCCGTCAAACTAGTAGTTGTCCACAAAATAGTCATAGGAGGAGCATTTATTGCCCCCCCCCCATCACAAAACTAAATTAATGTCGGGGGGGTGGGAGATATAATTAAAATGTAGGTTGATAAATATTCAACAGTTAAGCATAAAGTATGGCATATATTATCGATTGTTAAATGTATGTTAATTCAACCGTTATTTTCTAAGTCGTAAAAACAAAATAGAGCAAAATTTAACGCGGTTAACTAATGAGTCAGAAGTGGAACAAACATGTTGCCGGCATTAACTAGGGAATTCATGTTTCTACGTGGGGGATTTGTCACGTATCCCGAGTGAGAGAAGGACTCACATTTGTGAGTGTACGATTAACGAAGATATTATACACACTAGGGGGCAGCGTTAGTAGAGCGTTCGTCTGCTAACCCTTGCGTCTCGAGTTCGGGTCACTGACTAGAATCGTAGCATGTTCTCTGAGTCCACTCAGCTCTGATGGGTACCTGACTTACGTTGGGGAAAGTAAAGAGGTCTTAGAAAAAGGTGAACTCTACTTCACCTGTTCCGTGGACCGCCAGTGTACTTGATCTATTTACTTACTGTACACAATATTGAATGCATATTTTTTGCATCAGTAGACCATAGATGCGACAAAATAAGTGAATTCCTCTCCATTGAGCATAGTTAGGAATTTGATGAATCGAGCACGCGTGATGGGACGGAGTGGTCTAGCGGTAGAAAGCTGGACTGTAAACCCGTACGTCTCGAGTTCGAATCCAGGTTCAAGTCAGTAGACCGTCCCTGAGTCCACCCAACTCTGATGGGTACCTAACTTACGTTAGGGAAAGTAAAGGCGGCTGGGCATAGTGCTGACCACACTATCTCTTCATATGCCGAGGTTACAGAAACAAGTGAACTCTACTTCATTTGCCCTATAGACCGTCAGGTTTGAAAGGAAAACAAGGACAAGGATCACGTGTACTAGTACGTGTACATGTACAGTGTACGTTGTACTTGTGTAAATCAATTGCAAATACCGTGTATTGTTTTAGCACTGAAGGCGTCTGCTACAATTCTTATAAACTTTTTTTAAAAAGTAGCAATTATTTGATATCATTCAGTCACTAAACAGTTAATGTTTAATCGCTCGCCATTTCTTATTATTCCATAGTTAAGTTTTAGAATTATAGCAACATTATTACGCAATTAGTAACGTTTTATACTCAAATTGACAGAGGTATTATGTATTATAATTACCAGGTGAAACCTTCCAAATTTTCTAATTTATTTTAAGGACCTCACAAGTTTCCATAAAGGTGATACTTTGAAGAAAAAAAAAATTAATACATTTTTATTATAAATTCATTGTTGTTTAAAATATTGTTTTGTAGATTACGATGGTGGACTTTCTTAATGTGTAGTTAACTGCTTAATATTTCACCATATAGCATCATCTAAAATATATGTACAAAGTTTCCAAGCCACGATTTAATTTTTCTTTGTAGTCTGTGAGCCATTAGAAATGTCCGATGAACGAAACAATTTCATATCCCGTATAATATAATGACAACTTGTTTTGCAACGAAAAGTGGGAAAGATGCCATTTTCGGCTTGATGTTCAATAAGGCAGATGAAGTAGAATTTACCTGTTTCTGTAACCACAAGATTTATTGCGTGGTAAGCTATGCGTCAAGCCGCCTTTACTTTCCCGAACGCTAGTCAGGTAGAGATAGAGAACAATAACTGAATAGAATTTCAATATCTTTATTATCGATATTTGCCGAATGAGCAACATCTAAACCAGTTTCATCCGTTCAGTCGACAGTGAAGAGCAGGTCTACCCGCTGGTTGGACACACAACGACAGGCTGACAACAGTCTGGGTAGGTGAGTGTGTCGTTGTAGGTCGCTGTACATTGCATGGGGTATCTGAATACCGTGCAGCTGAAAGGTATATATATATATATATATATATATATATATATATATATATATATATATATATATATATATATATATAAATTGAAAAAATTGAATGAAAATGAGCATAGGTGTGCATGTAAAGATCAAAATTGAACATATAAATTAAATGAACTGAAGATTTATGAACGTTGAAGTACGCTAAAATCGATGGGTGACATCAATAGAAATCAAACTTTGTTAAAGAACAGGCTAAGACGTACGTGTAGCAGGTGTAGCCGTCACTGCCACATTCACATTTCTCGCAGCCCGGGAGTTTCCAGACTTCCCCGACATACCTGCCAGGTGGGCACAGACCTGTCAGGTAGAAAGTCATAGGTACAAAGTAATATGGTACAAAGTAATATGGTACAAAGTAATATGGTACAAAATAATATGGTACAAAATAATATGGTACAAAGTAATATGGTGCAAAGTAATATGGTACAAAGTAATATGGTACAAAGTAATATGGTACAAAGTAATATGGTACAAAGTAATATGGTACAAAGTAATTTGGTACAAAGTAATCAGGTACAAAGTAATCTGGTACAAAGTAATCTGGTACAAAGTAATTAGGTAAAAGTCATCAGGTTCAAAGTCATCAGGTACAAAGTCATAAGGTACAAAGTAATCTGGTACAACGTAATCAGGTATAAAGTAATCAAATACAAAGTAATCAGGTACAAAGTAATAAGGTACAAAGTAATCAGGTACTAACTAATCAGATAGAAAGTAATCTGGTACAAAGTAATCTGGTACAAAGTAATCAGGTATAAAGTAATCATGACATACCAAAATTGAAGAACAGTAAAACAAACTTTAATTCATTATCATCCTTTTTCGTTCTGGCCCAAGAAACATCGGGCAGATGACCGCTGCATACAATAGAATAAAGTGGTCTTTATGTAAAAATCTATCTGTAAAGGACCGTGACTTGTGTGTTTGTTCAGCAGTATAAACTCGGCATTGCCCGGGCTTAGAAGTATATTACTTTTCCAATTAAATGTCTATATGCGAATATACAAGCTTGAGAAAATAATACAGAACCCTAAACCTAACACTAACCCTAAGCTAAGCCCTAACCAAAACCAACCACAACCAAAATATAAAAGCTAACGCAAACGCAAACAAAAATGCAAACACAAACATAAACACAAACCCATTCCCCACTACTACTTCTATCACTATCACTAGTATCACTAACACTACATTACAACTACCACCACGTTTCTACTACAATTACTACTGTTACATTATGTCTTGTTACTGATTGTTACATCCCTTATATTATGTATATCATGGTTACCTCCCTTGAGAGTTCACTGTGTCTTCCGTCATGTGTAGTTGATGTGTACATGTAGTCAGTTAACGAAAGGTAGAGTCAGAGACAGGACGTGTCGTCTGAGCTGTCTGTACATAAGAATACAGAACTAAGGTTAACTCAAAGAACTGTGTCTGTTTAAGTACTGTAACAACTACAGCTACTTTTAATAGTAGCACTTCAACTACTTCAACTACTACTATAATTTCTACTACAAATACAATTACCACTAATTCCACAATAACTGCAGTAGTAATACTAATATATCTTTTGTGTTTTTCCTTTTTAATTGTGTTACAATTTTAAAAGTATTATTGTTTTCACATTTTCCTACATGTGTTGCACACCAAATATTTAAAGCGTGACTCACAATTTTCAGCACTACACGGAGATGGGGCGTGATTGATCTGTAAACTTTTACGTAGGAAAGCAGGAAGTATTCTTAAAAATTAAAATATTAGTCTAGTATTTAATTTTCTCGGATTCTTACACATAAATATAATGCATAAATAGCATTTACATGTTATATTTTTAAGAGTTGATTTAAGAATAGAATAAAACAACACACTTGGTTCGACTGTCTAGTTTAAATCTAATCATTTCGCCATGCTCACAAAGTTTGTGTTTCCCGTAGTCCTCTGCCTAGTCTTGACCACGACTTATTACTTTGGTGAGTACAGTCAAACATTTTTGTTACCGGTCGTTCCCCGATTTTACTTATACAATTTTAGACTTTACAATCTTGACTTCTCTTTTAGTATCTTTGACTTTAAAAAAAGAAACAGAACTGTGGTTTAATTATAAATTAAATCTATATTTATAAAAAAAATCCTGCAAATTTTAGGATTGATATTTTATTAGAGGAAAGTAAGTCAAATACCCTTTCGTGCTGTACGGTCTATGTTGTAGGTGAAGTAGAGACCACCCGCTTCAGTACCCTCGGCATATCAATAGATTTCTGATCTCAAACAAAATCAATCAATCAACCCACCTGTGTTATTATTTCCCCAATCTATAACCCAGTTGTCAGTCTGCCTTTGTGTCCCGTGAGTCCTCATTCATCCGAGCTCATCTACCCTTGACATCCACCCAGTGCTTTTGGTGGGGAATATGGTGATGCCGTCAATTTTATTTTTGGGGGAGGGGGCACATTTTATAATAGAAGTTTTGTTGAATTAGTCTCCTTATAGCACGCCAAAAGTGTAGTAATTTGTTATCTCAACGAAACAGCATAGTTACTCTCCCTGTCAGAAAAATTTGGTCAGGTCACTCAACAAAACTGATACTAAAACTAAGTTGATGTTTTAATCAATGATCGTTACTGCTATTCTCGCCATCAATATTGTTGTTCACATTGATTTTTTTTCCCTTAGCATTTCCTTTCATCTTGTTCTGCAGATGTCTGTCAAGCCGTGATGATCACAATGGACGAGATACTAACACTGATGGGGTACCCCTCTATGATATACTGCTATCTGAAGTAAGTGATGTTAATAGGGCTGGTAAGTAGGTCACCAACCAATTCTACGGCTCAATAAAACCTGATAGAACTGGTTGGTGCCTTTCTTACCAGCCCTATTGTAACTAAGAGTTCCTTTTGGTAAAGCAGCTTAAAGGAACAAAGTAACAGAATCAACGACAGTACCTTAGCTAATGGAGCAAACATTCTCGCATATTCTTATATAACAATAATGGGGACGGCACTTCCAGTCCGACCGGGCTTTAGAAATGTTTTTTTTAATTAATTACTTACTCGTATATGGAGTATAGAGGAAGTATTGGGATCGAACAAAAAAAATTGAAATAGAGATGTCCATATATCTCGACGTTCATCCCCCCCCCCCCAGACACACAATTGTGTAGGAAAATACAAAGACAAAATTACAAAATTAAGTTAATCGACTTCGATATATTTTTTTGCGAGAAAATAAAAACTTGATCAGGGTTTAATTTTTTTCGCCATTTCTAACCGCGCCACTGTCAAGTAGCAGACTAACCGAGGTAATTTTATCTTTGATATCCTTAGGTCTACAACAACTGAGCTTGCTACTCTAAAAACACAAACCGTCAGTTTTGTCGGTCTTGGTTATGTGAGTATTTTATCTTCATTTCATTTTGGTTATGTAAATATTTTATCTTCATTTCATGTTGGTTATGTAAATATTTTATCTTCATTTCATGTTGGTTATGTAAATATTGTATCTTCATTTCATGTTGGTTATGTAAATATTTTATCTTTATTTCATGTTGGTTATGTAAATATTTTATTTTCATTTCATGTTGGTTATGTAAATATTTTATCTTCATTTCATGTTGGTTATGTAAATATTGTATCTTCATTTCGTGTTGGTTATGTAAATATTTTGTCAGAGCTGTTGGTTATTGGTGTATTTATTCTGCATTTGTTGTTTGGTTTAGTTGTTGTCAATTTAATTAAATGAACGTAATTTATAACCTATTTAATGTTGATAATATTTTATTTGTTATGTGATTTTTAAAACATATTTTTTAAAGCTCCAATTCATCTTTAAAAAAATGAACTGAATGCATATTTCAAAAGCACAATATCTAGAAAAAGTGTTAGTAAAAAATTATTTCAAAATACAAACTTAGAAAATATATTTAAGAGAAATATGATTTTGAAATTGTTAAAAACAACATGAGACAAAAATCTGATTCCAAAATACGTTCTTAGAAAAATACTAAAGAGAAATGTGATAAACATTTGGTCAAACAAATTTGAAACACAAATCTTTTTCCTAAATACGTTCTTAACAAAATACTAAAGAGAAATCTGATAAAAATATGGTCAAACAAATTTGAAACAAAATTCTGATATCACCAGACCTGTGAGGTGACCAACTGGGAGTTCTGTGACGCGACCCTGCCGATCAGGTATGTGAACGGTTCCTGCGGATGTAACCAGAAACTCTACAACGCCAGCGGTGTGCCCACAGTCAAGCACCGGTTTTATTTTTACATCGAGGCGGTGAATGAGGAGATGGACGTAAGCTTACACTTACATGTGCTGGGTTGGTTTAAAGCTTACACTTACATGTGCTGGGTTTGTTTAAAGCTTACACTTACATGTGCTGGGTTTGTCTAGGTAAAGCTTACACTTACATCTGCTGGGTTTGTTTAAAGCTTACACTTACATGTGCTGGTTTTGCTTGAAGCTTACACTTCCATGTGCTGGGTTTCTTTAAAGCTTACACTTCCATGTGCTGGGTTTGTTTAAAGCTTACACTTACATGTGCTGGGTTTGTCTAGGTAAAGCTTACACTTACATCTGCTGGGTTTGTTTAAAGCTTACACTTACATGTGCTGGGTTTGTTTAAAGCTTACACTTACATGTGCTGTGTTTGTTTAGGTTAAGCGTACACTTCCATGTGCTGGGTTTATTTAGGTAAAGCTTACAGTTACATTGGCTGAATTTGTTTAGGCTAAGCTTACATTTACATGTGCTGGGTTTTTAGGTAAAGGTTTACAGTTACATGGGCTGAATTTGTTTAGGCTAAGCTTACACCTAAATATGCTGGGTCATACTAAGTAAGCGTTCACTTAAATGTGCTGCGTTTGTTTATGTAAAGTTAAGATTACATATCCTGGGCCACTTACAAATACAGGGGTAAGGATATTTAAGTTTACACTTACATGTTTTGGGTTAGGTTATGTAACCTTACAATTACATGTGCTGGATCAGATATAGCTTACACCTGCAGGCCTTAGCACACACTTATATGTGCGGAATCATGTTATGGAAGCTTACATTAACATGTGTTGCGTCAGGTTTAATTGTCTTTAAAATATAATATTAATAAAATATTCATCCATACTTGTTAAACCGTGACTGTGTTATAAAAAAATTTCTTTAAAGCTAAATGTGTCCAGTAACAACATTACCTGTTTTGTTTTCCGTAGGGGGAAATCGTCAAATGTACGGTGGGGACACAGATAAGGGAGACAAAGGAGGTTCACGCCATCAGTAGGTTTAGTTTAAACCTCTCACACGACATCAGTAGGTCTAGTTTAAGTTAAACCTCTCACACGACATCAGTAGGTCTAGTTTAAACCTCTTACATACCATCAGTAGGTCTAGTTTAAACCTCTTACATACCATCAGTAGGTCTAGTTTAAACCTCTTACATACCATCAGTAGGTCTAGTTTAAACCTCTCACACGACATCAGTAGGTCTAGTTTAAACCTCTCACATACAATCAGTAGGTCTAGTTTAAACCTCTTACATACCATCAGTAGGTCTCGTTTGAGCTCAAACTATCTCATTGAAGGAATTTAAAACACTTTAGTAGGGGACAGAACCTTACTAACACTCTAGTAGAGCTCTTATATTTACCGAGTTACGGTTACTGATCGACGTCTTATTATTTATCTTGTGCTTGAGGTTTGTGTTGTGTGTATGTGTATTGGTATAGGAGTATTTAGTGGGAGCCGGACGTTTTCCCGAAAGACACTTGCCCGAATGCCGTTTGCCCCAAGGGCGATTTCCCGAATGGACACTTGCCCGAATGCGACAAATGCCCGAATGGACACTTGCCCGAATGCGACAAACGCCCGAATGGACACTTGCCCGAATGCGACAAATGCCCGAATGGACACTTGCCCGAATGCGACAAATGCCCGAATGGACACTTGCCCGAATGGGACAAATGCCCGAATGGACACTTGCCCGAATGCGACAAATGCCCGAATGCCACTTGCCCGAAGGCCGTTTGCCCGAAAAATGTTAATATTAGATAATAAATAATATTTCCAAATAGACATTCTTTAATTAATTTAAGTTTAAAATTTTGATTATAAACGCATATCTAAGCATAAAACAAAGTTGTTTATATTTTTAATTTAGCTTTTATTACTTTCTCGTATATACGAAGTATAGAGAAAGTCTTGTAATCGTGCAAAAAAAAAAAAATCGAGATTTTTGCAAATCTCGACGTTTTACATCTCACTGATACGGAAAAACATAATTTTGCAATCTTGTCCGTATGTCTGTGTGTCCGTGTGTGTGTGTGTGTCTGTGTGTGTGTGTGTCCGTGTGTAAACACGATAACTTGAGTACCGTTACAGCTAGGTTGATGAAATTTCATATACAAGTATTATATCAAAATCGTAGATCCGTATCAACTTTTGAGCGATTTCGGATAACCGGAAGTGGTACTTTTTCTACTTTGAATTTTTCAAAAGCCTATAACTTGAGTACTATTTCAGATAGATAAATGAAATTTCACATGTAAGTAAAAGATCTAATTCTCTACCTTCTGTTAAATTTTGAGTAATTTCCGTTGACCGGAAGTAGTACTTTACGCTACTTCCGATTTCTCAAAAAACTAATGTAAATTTATAAAGTACTAATACTATTGCGCACTATTATACACACCTTTATTAGGCGTTCGCTTGGTGCGCAATTGTTTTTTACTGAGATTCTATTCTATTTTTAAAAGTTTCAGTATTTAAAATGGATTAAAGATCATAACTATATCCCCAGTTACCATCCCCTGTTGTTTTATATAAGAATATTCGAGAAAGTTTAGGGGAGATCACTACCGGTTTATTTTTTTTTCAAAATTGCGTAAGTGCAGTAAGAAAATTTTTATTCTTTAATTAATGTGAGGTGATGTTGGCGGCGGTGTTCTAACATTCTTTTGATGAATGTTTTGAACACCTTGTTTAGCCGACGTGTTGCGGTGGTTATATAGCTTTTATGACACGGTGTAGGCGGCGCGGCGTCTCGCAACATTGAACAGAGGCGCGTTTGTTTGTTTATCTTGTTATGCTTAACTTGTGTGGTGATCATTTAACAAAAGAATGAGGCGAGGTCTGGGTGGCCAATTTAAAAACTAAACCTAGTCAAATATGTTTGATCTCCATTTAATGCACCTTGTTAAGACAATGTTTTGAAGCGATTACTTAATAAAGAAAGCAAAACTCATTTTACGATCCGGAGATGAATGAAAATTGTATTTTTGTCTAATTTCATATTTGGAAGAGAAAATATGTTTCTACACTTTTTAAATATCAAATACATATTAATTTACAATGTCTTCGTGGTAATATATAATATTATTTTTTCACTTTCTTTTTGCGTAGATGTGTTTTGTTTACCAACATTTTAAATTTAAATTGATTACGAATGATTATTTAGTAATATATAATGTTAACATTTTTCGGGCAAACGGCCTTCGGGCAAGTGGCATTCGGGCATTTGTCGCATTCGGGCAAGTGTCCATTCGGGCATTTGTCCCATTCGGGCAAGTGTCCATTCGGGCATTTGTCGCATTCGGGCAAGTGTCCATTCGGGCATTTGTCGCATTCGGGCAAGTGTCCATTCGGGCATTTGTCGCATTCGGGCAAGTGTCCATTCGGGCATTTGTCGCATTCGGGCAAGTGTCCATTCGGGAAATCGGCCTTCGGGCAAACGGCATTCGGGCAAGTGTCTTTCGGGAATTTGTCGTAGACCCGTATTTAGTTTGCCGACACTCATCAAAACTATTTCTAAAAACAAATTTACGTTGATGTAAAATTTGAATTTATTTGATATCGTTAACATCCACTTTGAAAAACAAAGGTAAATTGATATGTAAAAATTGAATGCAATTTTTTTTAAAAAAAAGCTAAACTGAAATGTAAACATTGATTTTATCTTTGCAACCCTTATTGCCATATTTAAAAAAAAAGCTAAGGTGAAATGTAAAAAATGAATTTATTTTTGCTAGCCTTTTCTGCCATTTTGAAAAAAAAAACTAAACTGAAATGTTAAAATTGAATTTGTTTTTGCTAGCCTTTACTGCCACTCCAGAGAAAAACCTCCACATCTGTAGAGGGAGGTCAGTCACCCTCAACTGGGAGTACGAGGTGACGAAAATAGAAATACAGGTAGGACATTATTTAACCATCCTTAAAAAAACGAATAATCAATATAACACCAGAGTCAATATAAATTTTTGCATGAAAAAAGATTTGACGAAAATAGAAATACATGTAGTATATTGTTTAAACACCCTTAACAACGAATGCATCAATACAACAACATAGTCAATATAAAATTTTACGTGAAAAAAGATTTGTTGTTGTTGCCAAAAATTAACGTGTATTTTTATACACACTGAACAAGGTGACAAATTATATACAGAACGAAGGTGGAAGTAAGGGAAGTAAAAAAGAATAAAACAGTCAAAAGACAATGTAGATGAGAAAAAAATGGATAATATGATTAATATAAGATTGATGTAATAGGGTACATGTCCTTTTTACTGATAATTAGATTTCCAACAAAATAACCTCCAATTTTTTATTTTCTGTTTTACAATTTAGTGTTCATTTTTGTTGTGTATTGTTGAATAATGTATGGTTGTTGTCTGTAGGGTCATTGAACAGTGTGTGAATGTCTATAGCAAGAGTACCCGCTGTGTGTGAATGTCTATAGCAAGAGTACCCGCTGTGTGTGAATGTCTATAGCAAGAGTAGCCGCTGTGTGAATGTCTATAGCAAGAGTACCCGCTGTGTGTGAATGTCTATAGCAAGAGTACCCGGTGTGTGAATGTCTATAGCAAGAGTACCCGCTGTGTGAAAATGTCTATAGCAAGAGTACCCGGTGTGTGAATGTCTATAGCAAGAGTAGCCGCTGTGTGAATGTCTATAGCAAGAGTACCCGCTGTGTCTATAGCAAGAGTACCCGCTTTGTGTGATGAGGTGGAGGAAGACCAAGGTACTCACCCAGAGCGAGACGGAGCTGGCGTACTACAGCTTTCCCAAACCTGACCAGGTGAGGTCACATTCGATTCTATTGACAGTTATACAGGTGAGTAGGTGACCTTAAACCTGACCAGGTGACCTTGAACCTGACCAGGTGACCTTGAACCTGACCAGGGGACCTTGAACCTGACCAGGTGACCTCGTATACTATGGGAACAGTTATACAGGTGACAATGTGAACTTGAACCTGACCAGGGGACCTTGAACCTGACCAGGTGACCTCGTATACTATGGGAACAGTTATACAGGTGACAATGTGAACTTGAACCTGACCATGTGTCCACGCATTCTATGCTGTCTTTTTAAATTCTGATCAATTGACATCACGTTATTTACTGAATGTTTTTCGTATTAGTGACCTCACACTGCATGTTATAGGAAGTATAGAAATATTTACACGTACATACATACACACATATATATATATATATATATATATATATATGTATATATATATATATATATATATATATATCATGTTTCTTGATCTTATAACGACAGCCCGCCCCCTCCATGAATGTCAAGACCCTGTATAATCTGAACCTGACCAAAGAGGAAGGCTGGACCCTCCCCAAACTGTCCATGTGGAATCTACGAGAGCAGGACTCCATGTATATCCGCGTGCTCCTGTACTTCCTGGACTCGCCTGATACGCCCGGGAGTACTGAGTGCAGGGGGACCCCAGAGGATCAGTGAGTAACATATCTAGTTGAGGAGGGGGTGGGGGGGAGGGTTAACGGAGAAGATCAGAAGTCACACATTTGACGTGGTTGTTAGATAAGAAAGTTGAGAGGGGGGGGGGGCGGACAGCATAGTATTTACGGAGAAGATAAGTAAGTTACACATTTGCAGTGATTGTGAGAAAGGAGGTTGAAGTGGTGGGGGGTAGGGGGTTGTAGCTTCGGATAGTTTATTGTTTTATTTCTATATTTTATGTTTATTTATTTTAAACCCTCACAAACGAATATTTATTTCAGATCCGGCGAGCCAAGTGTAAGTTTCAATATAAAATTGTTCCATACGGTTTTTTTTTTCAAATTTTTAGTAACAACTACAATTTTAACGAAGAAGCATTTTTTAAAAAAAATTATAGGCAATCAAGTATTTTATAGTTATTTGTTAAGTTAAATAACGATAAGTTGTATATTATGAAATACATAAAAAAGGTACTACTGAATTACTGATCTAAACAAAAACACATTATAATCTATCTGAAACCCTTGTCAAAGAATAAAAATAAATGTAACGTTTCAGCTACGGTCAAATGCAGCGTATGGAAAGCGTCTTCCTGTTATACCAGGTAAATAAATGTTACATATTTATTTTAAATTCACTTATGTTAATCAAGGCGGAAGTAACCGTTTTAAAGATGTAAACATTTCAAACTGATCAGTCTAAAAAAAGCAAATAGGTAGAGGCCATTTAAGGAGGTGCATCCTTAATATAAACCGCTAGGTAGTGTGCCAGTCATTCTGTCGGGAAAATCTGCGCGAACGTCATAGAGAGTAATGAGACAGTTTCGTTAACTAGCAGTGAGATCTGGTCATGAAGTCTAGAATAAATGTTGGTCTAAGGTGTAGACGATAAAAGTCTGAGATCGAACTAGCAAAGTACATTATGGTGTTTATAAACACATTACACCATCCTATCTCGAGTTTTAATCATTTAAAGGAAAATAATTTTAACCAATGTAACAAAATAAAATGATTAAACTTGATACATTTTTACAATAAAGTAATCCCTGATTCGTGGAGAGGAGAGAGCAAGAGTAAAGGTTTGGTGAGTCTATAATGAACATTTAAACTTCAGATCTTATGTTGTGTTGACCTATTGATTTCCCAATGACATTAGCCATTAATTGGTGTCTACTCAGGGTTCTAGACTCACTATACCTTTACTTAAATACAAACATCGAAATTTTTTCTGGCAACGTGACTACATCATCAGCCTCAGTTGGGATTCACAATGTTTAAAAGCACACTATCATATAGCACATTTTAGAGCAGTTTATTATAGCAGTGTATGTTCTTATACCACATTTTTTAGCAGTTTATTATAGCAGCGTATGTTCTTGTAGCACATTTTATAGCAGTTTATTATAGCAGCGTATATTCTTGTAGCACATTTTATAGCAGTTTATTATAGCAGCGTATATTCTTGTAGCACATTTTATAGCAGTTTATTATAGCAGTGTATGTTCTTATACCACATGTTTATACCAGCATATGTTCTTGCAGCACATTTTTATACCAGCGTATTTTCTTGTAGGCCATTTTTATGGCAGCGTATGTTCTTGTAGGCCATTTTTATAGCTGCGTATGTTCTTGTAGCACATTTTTATAACAGCGTATGTTCTTGTAGCACATTTTTATAACAGCGTATGTTCTTGTAGCACATTTTTATAACAGCGTATGTTCTTGTAGCACATTTTTATAACAGCGTATGTTCTTGTAGTACATTTTTATAACAGCGTATGTTCTTGTAGCACATTTTTATAACAGCATATGTTCTTGTAGCACATTTTTATAACAGCGTATGTTCTTGTAGCACATTTTTATAACAGCGTATGTTCTTGTAGCACATTTTTATAACAGCGTATGTTCTTGTAGCACATTTTTATAACAGCGTATGTTCTTGTAGCACACTATCTTGTCTACCGAAAAGCCACGGAGAAGGAACCCACGACGATCCATCCAACGACAAAGCCAGTGACACAGACGAACAGCACAGCAACGACGACAAGAACAACGACGGCGACGACGACGAAGAAAACAACAACAATAACCACAACACCCACAACACCAACACCAACAACAGCTACTACTACTACTACACCAAAGCCTGTGTATTTTGTCCCGACCTACGTACCAAGGATAATACAGAGTTCAACTCATTTGATTGTCACAGGTAAGTGTCGGTCCACTCAACTTTATACAGAGTTCAACTCATTTGATTGACACAGGTAAGTGTTGGTCCCATCAACTTTATACAGAGCTCAACTCATTTGATTGACACAGGTAAGTGTTGGTCCCATCAACTTTATACAGAGTTCAACTCATTTGATTGACACAGGTAAGTGTTGGTCCCATCAACTTTATACAGAGTTCAATTCATTTGATTGTCACAGGTAAGTGTCGGTCTAATTAACTTTATCCATAGTACAACGCACTGTCACAGGTTTGTGTATTTTTTAAACGAACGTCGAGTGAATCAACTCTATCCAGAGCTAAACGCACCAAACTGCCGCAGGAAAATAATTTTCTAGTTAAATATACCGAATGGATGATTTAACAGGTAAGATTTTGGTTTGATCTGCCAAAATCCTAGCTTCAAGATATACACAATACCTACTAGGCGTAATTCTTATTATGAGATTAACGGACACAAAAAAAATTGCGGCTAAACTAAACCTTATCGTCTACAGGCAGGTAGGCTACAAATTAGAAATCGGTTAGCACTCAACTCAGTATCCTTCATTAAGTTAATAACCATATTAAATGACTGTTAAACTTTTTATTTTTAACATTGATAGAAATAAAACAGAAAAAAAGATTGAAAAATTTCAGTAAAAAAAAATAATTACATATCACACTTTACGTTTGACTCAAAATTATAGCGCCACCTACAGAAGGGGGCTCATTCAAACTGTACGGTCTTCAGACCATCACCGGAAGTGTGATCATTACCTGCGAGTTGATGCACATGCACTTTCTGGGTATTCCGCCTGTCAACACAACAATCTGGGTGAGTACTGAACGTATTGCCATCGTGTGCAAAGTTTTGTTAGAACACAACAATCTGGGTGAGTACTGAGCGTATTGCCATCGTGTGCAAAGTTTTGTTAGAACACAACAATATGGGTGAGTACTGAGCGTATTGCCATCGTGTGCAAAGTTTTGTTAGAACACAACAATATGGGTGAGTACTGAGCGTATTGCCATCGTGTGCAAAGTTTTTTTAGCCCTACTCGGTCGTAATACTATGACAGGCTTGTCTTTTATTCTTTTAAAAATGTGGAATGAAAAACATAAATTGCTGCTGTCAAGTATGTGTTCGCAAGCATTGTTGTTTATCGGTGAAAAAAAGCTTGTTAATTGCATCAGGAAGAGGTAGATAAACAAACAGTGACAGTGCGCAAGGAAGTATTATCTGATACCATTGTGTATAGCCTGGTGATCGGAAAGATGCGCATTGAAAAAATGCGTACAAAAATTGCGCAAGGGCATTTGGGTTTCTTAAATCGAGCATTTATAGACATTAGCAAAGAATCGCCATTGGACATCGTAGCGTAATAAAACACTTTACCACGAAATACAGACACATTAACGTATTTTAGTATAATTAATTTGTATTCGCGCATTTTTCTGTTCGCGCAGTTTTCCGTTCGCGCAGTTTTCCGTTTGCGTAGTTTTCTTGCAACTAACTGTTAGCACCTACGGCCGTTTGTTTACACACAGTTTTCATTTTACTCCCGAGTGAGTTGAATTCCGTTTACTGAGCGCTAAAGTGGTGGCACCGCCTGTAATTTTTGACCAACGGCATGACTGTAAATTTCCATGAAAACCAACATGTGTTCTATCACTAGACAAAGATCATGGCAGATAAAGAAACTTAGAGTATATTCTGTGGGTTGGTTTAATATTGAGCAATACTGCGAAAAACATCTTTATTCATAGTGCGACGTCCTCTACACTTTATCTCAAGATACAATATAAAAAAACATAAGTGGCCGCCTAAGACTTAATATAAGAAAAAAATATTTAGATACATCAGTTGGTAAATACTCACTCTAGGTGACATACAGAGATCTGCCAGTAGAGCCTGTAAAGTTCAAGGTTACTAGACCCAAAAGTCCCGAAATCGAAAGCTCGACATTTGGGTACAGCAACCAATATAGGAGAAAAAACACATCAATTAAACAACTGCTGCCTTGAAGTTTATTTTTCGTTGGAAAAGGGGTCCGGTATCAAATCCAGACGCGGCCTAATAGAGCATAACACATTGACCCGTCGTACTTAATTGTGGGGAAGGAAATTCCGACAAACATTACAATTATTAAGAACGAAGATGAAAACAAAAAAGAGGCTATAGACCTAGATACATCAGATCTAAGACTCATTCTAAAGGCCATCACACATCTAGATACATCAGTGACACAAAGACTCTTTATAGAGGCCACCATAGACCTAGATACATCAGGGACCCAAAGACTTAATCTAGAGGCGACCATAGACATATATATATATATATATATATATATATATATATATATATATATATATATATATATATATATATATATATATATAATTGACCGCAGTCTGACTCCTATTATGCCGTGTTTCAGCACAACGATCACGTGCTCACCACCCGATCCAACAGCCGCAAGGTATCGTTCAGTCTCCCGTATCAAAGTGAAAGTAATTTTTCTTGCGGGTAAGGTTCACTGCAAACATATGTTTTTTTTACTTTTCATGGTTATATTTATACTTTTTATGTCAACTTTACCTCTCGCTTCAACTTAAACCATAACGGAAGTCAGAACATAACCGATCCCTAACTTCAACCATAATAACATACTAAGTATTAAAATATAGTACCAACACCCTAAAGCCTATTTGTGGAGGCCAAAGGTGAGGAAAATATTTGAAAGGTCTTTAAGGTAGCGATCATGGAGGTATGACGTGGTATACTTGTAAGGGTTAAGAGATAATCCGACTGATTCACGCTTATGTTGTGGGAGCTAATCCTGTGTATCCTAAGCAAGTTCCAGTGAGGTGATCAAAAGGTATCCATAGTAACGATCAGAGTTTCTTCCAGGCATCTCTTCGTGGGGAAGAGGAGGGGAGGGAAAGCCCCCCCCCCCCCCGAAATTTTTTACCCCCCCCCCCCCTGAACGAAATGAAATGTATATAATTTATATAGAAAATATATACTTTTAACAGTGTCCGCCCCCCCCCCCCCCGAAGAAAGTCTACCGCCCCCCCCTCCCGAAAATTTCAAGTGCCCCCGGAGAAAAAAGTCTGGAAGAAACACTGGTAACGATAGAGCTAATCCTGAGTATCCATAGTAAGGATAAGGGAACTAATCCTGAGTATCCATAGTTAGGATAAGGGCGGTAACTTACAGTTAAATATTTATTCACAGGATTGAAGGGAAAGCTACGGAGTGTATCCCACCGGGTGATAGACGATTGGTGCACGTTTCTATCACATCCAATGGTAGGTTGGTCACGTGATTTTGTGTCAACCAATGGTGGCTTGGCAACATGATACACCTACTAGCAGATGTTAACGGAATTTTGTGTTATATACTAAGTAGTTTATCATTGAACTTAAAGGAAACTCCAGGCTTCTATGTTGTCCAATTAGAGGTCCAATCTCCAATCTCCAATATCTAATTTCTTATCTCTTTCTACTGCTACGTCTACGTCTACATCCATATCTATATCTATTTATCTGTGTTATATATATATATATATATATATATATATATATATATATATATATATATATATATATATATATATATATCGCCGCAGATATTGTCGTTATGCTGGTGACAAAAGAAGGAGTCGACCTGTTCATCATACTGTACGGTCTCGAGTTGACCTTCTGCTTGATCCTGATGACGTGGGCGGTCAAGCTGATGATCGAGCACATGAAGATTCTGAGCTCTATCAAGCGGGCCAAGGCCGAGAGGATCCAGGAGAAGCTGAAGACGGCCAACTTCACCCTGGACGACGTCGTCACCGCCTCCAACGTTTCCGTGGCCGTGCTGTCGCAGTCGGATACGGCCTCTGCTGTCTCGACTGTCTCGGGTGAATCGTCTGTCACGGAGTAGCTGTCCTGTTTAAAGTTGCTTCCCTTATCACGGAGTAGCTGTCCTTTTTATAGCTGCTTCCCTTATCACGGAGTAGCTGTCCTGTTTAAAGTTGCTTCCCTTATCACGGAGTAGCTGTCCTTTTTACTTTCTCGTATATACGTAGTATAAAGTATTGTAATCGTGCAAAAAAAAATCGAGATTTTTACAAATCTCGACGTTTTACACCTCACTGATACGGAAAAACATAATTTTGCAATCTTGTCCGTATGTCTGTGTGTGTGTGTGTCTGTGTGTCTGTGTGTCTGTGTGTCTGTCTGTGTGTAAACACGATTACTTGAGTACCGTTACAGCTAGGTTGATGAAATTTCATATATAAGTATTATATCAAAATCGTAGATCCGTATCAACTTTTGAGCGATTTCCGATAACCGGAAGTGGTACTTTTTCTACTTTGAATTTTTCAAAAGCCTATAACTTGAGTACTAATTGAGATAGATAAATGAAATTTCACATGTAAGTAAAAGATCTAATTCTCTACCTTCTATCAAATTTTGAGTAGTTTCCGTTGACCGGAAGTACTAATTTACGCTATTTCCGATTTCTCAAAAAACGCATGTAAATTTATAAAGTACTAATAATATTGCGCACTATTACGCACATTTGGTTTTGGTGCTCGCTTGGTGCGCAATTTTTTTTTCTACTAGATTTTATTCTATTTTTAAAAGTTTAAGTAAACAAAAATCATGTCTATATTCCGAGTTGACATCCCACGTAGTGTTATATTAGAATATTCGAGAAAGTTTAGGGGAGCTCACTCCCGGTTTATTATAGCTGCTTCCCTTATCACGGAGTAGCTGTCCTGTTTAAAGTTGCTTCCCTTATCACGGAGTAGCTGTCCTTTTTATAGCTGCTTCCCTTATCACGGAGTAGCTGTCCTGTTTAAAGTTGCTTCCCTTATCACGGAGTAGCTGTCTTGTTCATAGCTGCTTCCCTTATCACGGAGTAGCTGTCTTGCTCATAGCTGTCTCCCGACGATTGATTATTTTTACCATATTTTTTCAAACTACATGGCGTGATATTGATGTGGTACGATGTTAAAGATGTAGAAGCGTAAAGATCATGAGAGATTCTAATAGAATGAAGTTAAATATGAACGCTGGTCTAATCTGTAAAAACTCTATTCATAATTTTTTCACTTTTGTGCCCTAGAGACACGAGGCCGCCATAGAAATCTCTTTCCAATTTTAACCCAACCTTCAAATAACACATCAAAATAATCCTAAACAATTGAACCAAATAAGAACAACAACGTAGTTTCTTTAAAAAAATGTCAAATAATATATTATCCTCCAAAAATTTTGCAATTAAGTTTGAGGATTATTCGGTCTATGAAAGAGGATGTTTTTACTTCACTTCTCCCTTAACTGCTGTACAGTTTGTTCGTTTGAACTTTCGTTCTGCGGAATGTTTATTCTGCGGTCCACATCTGGAAGGTCTTAATATTTTTCCACACTATAATTTATTTTTATTACATACACCACTGGAGTATAATTTATCAGATAACCAATTCTAATAGGTGACAAGACAAAAGGAACAGTCACAACACTTAAGCTAAATCGTAGCGTAAGGTTTAAAATGAGAACAATCAATGCAGAGCATTTTGAGACAGTCATATATCGATGAGTGGATAACAGCGATACTTTAATTGTAGACTACAACTAGTAGTTTCCATTAATACTCAGTAATTTTAGTATTAAAATGAGTGTTGTTGGTAGTCAGATAAAATTATTTTATAATTATAAAAATTCTACTATCAACATAACTGTACAATTAATATTGATAAATGTTTCGTTTTTTCAATGCTTGTTTCATAAAATGTAATTAATTGGTAATTAAATAACGTTGACACGAATTTTTTTATCAAATTTAAATAAAATAATGGTTCATTATTGTATATTTAAAGAAAATCATTAGTGTTTAGTGCATTAACTTTTAAAGTTTGTTTTAAAAATGTTTATTATATTTTTTATACTGCAAATATAAATATTAATTCAATAGAGTTGCATGACTAAAGACAACTGCGCATCAACTGAACACAATCAATATGCATATATTGAGCTGGGAATATTACTTTACAAAGGAAACTGATTGATTCTGGAAAAAAATTAATTAAACATCCAATTAAGTCGAATTTGGTGTCACATTAAATGCTAAATTTAAAAGAAGTCGGTCCGGTAGAAATGGTTGAAATTTCGCTCGGCAGTTTTCACCCATGACAAATCGACGGAGAAAGCACTAAAACAGGGGAAGCAAGTTAAATAAAAGTATGTAAAGCACATTTACTAAAAGGCTAAATTTCCGATTGCTTTTGAACATGCTCATAATCTTGGCAGACGATTGTGCTTAGATACTCGCGGACAGATAACTTTAAAGACTTTGACGCTAGTAATAGAAAAGTTTAAATTATGAATATATAATATGTGAATGCGAACGTGTTACAAATGTATTAAATAATGTATATAAAACAAGTAAAACTTTTTCATAGAGGATACCAAATTGGCTCGGCATTGTACCATTTTATTTGTAGATAATTTGAAAAAAAATTCCCTTTTCATCTTCCAAAGGAAACAAATTCTACAGTAATATAGTAGAATAAATAATACAATAATTACATTTGCTAATAAAGAGCGATCACAGTATATATTTTTTTACTTTTGGTTAAGGCATCAGTTTTTATAACATTTTTTTCTACGTAGCGATTAATACACTCTACATTTTAAAGTACAATTTTTCTGTGCATGTTTCAGTTTTAAAAATGTACATAAAAATATAAAATACTTATCAAACGTATTATCAAAACAGTAGCGGAACTAAAAAAAATAGCCATATTTCCTCTCGGAATATCATAAAGGAATAGTTAATAACTCTATCAGTTTAAACAACAATCACCATTTTTACATTAAAAAGCACTTTTTTCGCTACCATTCAATTTAATTATTTGCTATTGAAATAGCTTAATTGTTAATTGAATTTGCTTCAACACACATTTATCGATTATATCTTGCGTAGTTAAGTTTGGTAACCAAAACAGTAAAGTATAAAGTCAAAGACAAATTTATTAAATCAATAAAAGTGTTACGTTTTGCTACGTTTTTATATTTGTAAAAAAATTGCTAGATCTATTGTTTCTTAATTTATCAGAGGACGGTTTTCTCTTCCAATTGTCTTTTAAACATTTGCTCATTATATTCTTAGACTAAATTAGAACTTATATTGCATGAAAATATAACACATGCGACTTCAATTAATTAAACTTATAGTAATTATTTCTTAATTTTGATCATATTTAACTTTTTTGCTAAATTTTGAACTGACCAATGCTTTATACGTATCGGCAAACTTGGAGCTCATTGTTATGTAAATAAAAAAGTTGACGCAAGAGTTAAGCTGGTACAGAAGTTGAATGAGCAGCGTTATTAAAATAAAGGCATTGTTTGACATTTCGTAGTAGTGGTACGTCAGGTAGGTGTGGATGATGTACTCTGGCACCAGGATAAAGAAGCTGACAGCACACACCGTCATCAACATCTTCACCACCTTCATCTCCTTCTTCTGTTTCGACGCCTTGCTCAGCGTCTCCTTAGATCTCTGTCTGATCAGCTGGCCGATGATTAAACTTCCGCTGATGAGAATTAAAATAATCGGAATGGTTGTCGTGGTGTTGTTGATAAAATAACTCACGTACGGTAGTACGATGTCCACGTTCTTTATGTAAAAATCTGTGAAAGTCCAAACTGCTATTGTAATGTTTTGGTTTGGAATAAATATCCATTTATACGTAAGTCGGTAGTAGTACGGACAAACAGGCACAGATCCGAACAGGTATAAACCAAGCAACATCCATTTGACTCTGTAGGGTGTGAATATACGAGATACATGAAAGGGAAACAACACGGCTATTAATCTCTCTATAGCTATAGCTGTGACGTGGAAAATTGTGATCACAAAAGAAACTGAGTTGGGCATTAAAACAACGACATTTGCGAAAGCGTCAAATGTTATAGCATAGTATTGGTCGAAAAGTTTTATAAGACTGGGCAATCGAATGAAAATCGACGTGAAAGAATAGAACAGATCTAATGAAGACAGAGACAGCAACATTATGTTGGTGGTTTCCTTCAGGTTGTGTCGTGACAAGACCAGCAGGTTTAAAATGTTGACCACAACTCCAAGGACACTCAACGGTATGCCGATACACACGTTGAAAAACAGCTCTAGAATCCACATATCCGTATCACTGAAGTCTAGGAGCAGCCCGTCTTTGTGTTCCAGAGTTTTCGATGACTGATTCGTTGCCATTGTCAGGCTTTAGAGTTTAACCTCCTGGCTCTGAAATGTTACGAAAAAATGTTTTGTTTTGTCGAAGGCTGAAACATGGAATATTTGCAGTGGCGTAGCGAGGTCGGGTGTCACCCGGTGCGGCACTTAATGGTGTCACCCCCCCCCCCCAGAGGCGCAGCGACCCTTCCCGAGGACAAACTTTCAAATTTTCGATTTGCACCCCCCCTCAAACTTTCGATTTGCATCCCCCCTCACCCCCCTCACTTTCGATTTGCACCCCTCCCCCTCAAGTTTTTCTCTATATATTTTGCTATTTTTTGCCTTGGTGTCGCCCCCCCTAAAAGGTGTCACCCGGTGCGGTCCGCACCCCCCCTCCCCCTCGCTACGCCTCTGAATATTTGATTAACGTTCCGTTCTGTTATTATTATTTGAACTATACTTTTCAAACATATGATAAAATTTATAATAGGAACTCAGATAACCCATTGCGATAGAGAAATATTTCTCTCTTATATCAAACTAACAACTTTCCACCCTTTTTTTTAAAAAAATTGTTACACGCTAAATTTGATTGCGTTATACGAATACGTGATAAAGTCAAATCCTTTATAATATTTAATACAAATAACTATTTAACAAATAGGGCCTACATAAAATATAACATAACTGGTGTATGTTGTAGTTAAATTTGTAAGCCTCATTTGTTTAAATTTTTTGAATATTCTAAAGCAAAAAGGTAATAAATGACACAGATATAAGTAAGCGTTTTTTATTTTATTTCTAGTGAGTTTAAAAATAAAAATAAATGTCTTTTAAAAATTTTTCTAAAATTTTGTATATACAGACACGAGTAAGAACTTGAAAAAAGTCAACTATCTCTGTGTTGTAGTTAACATTTCTATACTCGATGCCTGAATTCAGGTAAAGAATAAAATATTAGCCCTGTAAATACTATATGCAAACTTAAATACCATTTTATAATAAAACTACTCCTTTGCGAACATATCTATCCTAATAAGAGAGGGGGTGTATTTTACTGCACACACGATGATTACTGCCGCTACACAATGTTGATCTATCAAGGTATTAATCAATAGGAGTTTAAAACTACGGGAAATACAAAAAAAATATTTTAAATATATTGCTTTATATATTGTTTCATATTTTAAATTAGTTTTTTTTAATTTTTTCTCCCTAAATGGTTTTAAAAATAAATGTAATTTATAATTTTAAAAAATCGTTTTCTATACAAATGCTTTAAACCTAAAATTACAGTTACTATCTTAGATAAAATTAATCTGGTGATGAACATTGACAAAGATATCACATTGTTTTAATGTAATAGGTAAATACAATTAAATATATTCTTGGCATTTTATTTCTAATAAAACAATATTTTCTTACACTACACCAAATCCTAAAATAACAAATGAGAACGAGACAGGATATAGGATAAGCTTTAGAATACACAGCTATATAAAAACATATTAATTAGTAATGCCTAAAATATTAATGGGAAATTAAAAATATAACTGTAAATTTTCGTGTCAACCCTACGTTATTACCACTCATTAGTTAATTATTAGGCAATTAAATTATTAATTTAATTTGATAATCAACGTTTAAAATAATAACGTATCTATATTGTACGTAATGACAAGTGAATCAGACAGTGTTCGCTTCGTCTGACTATTTACGGGAAACTTTAATTGTCAATTTTCCACAGACCAGTAATTATCTAATACGTTTTTTAAAATCAATAAATAAATGACTGTTGGTAGTATCCGTTTTTGTTTGTTAAACAGTTATTGTTTTTTAACTTCTATATCACTGTACAGTGTATAGTTATGTAGTATATAGTTATCTCTTAACCTCGGGGTTGCGGGTAATTAGTACGACCGTCGGCGATGTTTCTTCTCGACTCTGTTATTAAGGACTCCCGGGGTTAATTTTAAAACTATCGAATGAATAGATTGTCCCAAGCTATCGATTTTCACTCTAACTCTATTCTCCGTAAACACAATAACACTATATTTTATATACCAATAAGTACTTCATAAGACTTTTTGGTTTGTGTTTGAGTGTAGTGAAACTTTAATCATTCCGTTTTTTTTTGGCCAGGCCATGGCTGAGTCAAACCTCCAAGCTTATTTAAAATAATATATTTAAAAAAAAAAAAAAAAAAAAAAAAAAAAACAACAACAGTAGTATTGGTTGTTTACTGATCACTGCCAAATTTCGAAGTTCAATTTTATTTATTTTTAGCAACATTTCATCGTTTGATTTTATAATTATATACATTTTTAGTTTTAGGTGTCGGGATAAAAAAAAATGGTATTTAAAAAACATATTTTTAAATCCATTTTATAAAGGTTTTTTTGTTTGTTTTGTTTAACAAGTTTGCTTAAATTCTTGATTCTACACAGATGTGTTATTGAAGAAAGCGCCCCCACAACAAAGTTATTTGAAAAACAATATTTCAATTGTGTATGTGAGCTCTATCCAAAGATAGTTTTAAACCTGTTAGAATTTCTAACTAAACTGTAAGAGATAACTCTACCCAGCAGAAACGGAAAGAAACTGAACTATTAATATGACAAGGAATGGAAAGTAATAACTTGTGATTGTCCTCTAGTGATTCACGGACTCGCCAGCATGGGGGCACAACTTATTCAAGGATTCTCGCGCACCACCGTGGGGACACATTTTATTGTCATTCAGTTATACGAACAACGTACCGGCTCTACCATCATTCTGTCATGTTGCAGAACAGTAGTCGACATTAGAAAATCAGATGTTCTGCTCCACTGTAATAGTGTTACATTTATCACAAAAGTTGTAATTCTTGTCACAAAAGTTGTGATTCTTATCACAAAAGTTGTAATTATTTTCACAAAAGTTGTAATTATTTTCACCAAATTTGTAGTGTGGCTGGTGTTTTCCCCCGCAAGCTTTGATATTGCTGATGTGAGAAGTAAAGGAGTCGTCATTCACTTCCGTCTAAGCTATTGGGTTCTGGTTATTGACAAAACTTACACATTAATTATTATCGGCGTGTCTGTAGAATGCTTTGTAATTGGTATATTATTAAAATATATTTAAAGTTGAATGTAAAATGCCAAAATGTAAATGATCAATGTTTAGGTTTTAATGAATACCATGGATGAATGTTGTTTTCACCTTGACTACGTCTTGGAGTTTAAATTAGACGTACTTGAACTGTTTTATGGATCTTGTAATATCGAATGTGTTGATAAAATAAAACCAAAACTTAATATAGCTGGATGATGGTATGCTTGAGTGGTAGTGTTCGTATCCGTTGTATTAACAAGTTCTCATTATAGTAAGAAAGCTGGACATAATGCTGCCCACACTATTTATATGCGACGTCATTGCTTCAAAATTTAATATTGTACTTGACGTTCTTACCGAACCTTCACGACTGTTGTATCTTTTATTGTAAGTGAGGTCAGACTATAAAATGCACACACACACTACTATATATACCTAAGCTGCTTTATTAATATAAACACATTCTTTTAGCTATAACTTATATATATATATATATATATATATATATATATATATATATATATATATATATATATGTATATATATATATATATATGTATATATATATATATATATATATATATATATATATATATATATATATATATATATAAAACCACAACAGACAATATCGAATAAAACGCAGCAAACGTTTTTATACCATTTTATTTTTTTAAATTCAATTAATTAAATACGAGTTTAATTAACAGAGATTTTGCTGTTTATTGGGGTCGGCGTGGTCGAGTCGGTTAAGCTCATGGTTGCTAAACCGAAAAGTCTCGAGTTCGAACCCTCGGGCAGATGAGGCTCGTTAGCTGGGACAGTCACTCTTCTAGGAGAGACAACTCCAAAATTAAACAACTGCTGCCTTGTAGTTTGTTCTTGGTTGGACAAAGGCTATGGAAGCAAATCCAAAAAGAAAAGCAGGCTGAAATCGGAGTCAATGGCCTCAATGGCGCATAACCAGTTGACACGTAACGCTTAATTGTGTTGGAGGCGTGGTCGAGTCGGCAAAAAGCTCATAGTTGATAAATTCGAACAAAGTCTTGAGTTTAAACTCACTGGCAGATAATTCTCGATCCCCTCCAATACTAATAATTAAGAACGAAGAAGAAGAAGAAGAAGAAGGACTGTAGAAATTATTTTCTGGAAATAACTGGACCTGAGTATATGAGTTGGCGTTCCTTCCAGAATATTGTTATATATCCATATGACGATATAAAATACTTCTCTTTGGTGGTCTCTTTGGTAATATAAAGTCGACACAATGTTTAAAGCTTTCTATTTAAGGCACATGTTTGTTTATCCAGTATTAAAAGTATGAATGTGCTTGGACATTTCTTCATTTTAATAAGATCCATTATTATACAATGTTTGGTTTTTTTACAAAAAAATACATTTAAAATAAATTTACCATTTCCTTTGTAAAATGTAATAGTAAAAAGCTATTTTTAAGCAAAATCAATAGGTTTTTTCTCCTTTATTTAGCAACGAAACATCTTGTGGTAAGATATGGTGACTCACAAAGTAATATGTGTGGTTAAACACAAACTCTGGCCGCTCCACACATTTGTATTCTCTAGTGAATACCACATGTGGGTTCAGGAAATATTTCTCAACGGTGTGGTTAACATTTTTAACTTTCCTTGTCAAGACACAACCTGAAGGAAACGACCCACATAATGTTCACTGGATGACTGTTATTCTTTCACGTGAATTTTCATTCGCTTAGAGTTTTAAAAATCATTGATAGCTCTTTTAGCGAACTCGTCAACACATTTATGCAGCTATCTATCTAGAAATCTTTTACGCTGTGTGCTTTGCCTTCACAATTTTTCACGTTACAGCTATAGAAATTGAAAAAAAAAGCCATTGAAACATCATTTTGTGGCGACTTCTAGCCTCTACCTGCGCCCCCCCCCCCCCCCTCTAATCTGTGGCATAACGGGGATAGCTGCCGCGACCTTTCGACCGGTCACCACACTGTCTAATTGGGTAAGAGTTACGATAGCGACAAATCTCGTGAGTCCGAGATGCTCACGTGGTAAGTCAAGCGCAGATGCCCATAAAAGGGCATGCAACAGTATATTTCAGTTCCTTAACTCTGTTTTTCCTTTCAGAGTTGTCTTGTATGGGTACTCATTTGCGCCAGGTATAAGGGCTATACATACCCAACCTGCACGCAGGGGGTGGGGGTGGGTGGAGGGGAAGGGAGCGGGTTGTGTCACTGTATTTACTGTATCATTTGTAATCACTCATATTTTATTATTAATTTAAATTTTTTTGTTTGTTTAGTGAATTCACATGTACTATGCGCTTGCAGTTGTAAAATGAATTAATGAAGACGCCTGTGTCTATGTATCACAAGCTTTTATTTAGTTCACAATGTTCGTTTGTGGATTAATGGCAACTCATGTAACTAAATGTTGACCCTCTTCGAATTCAACGATTTTGTTAAAACTTTCCAGATAGTTTTTTTATTCAATGTCAAATCAAGTATATCTATTTTTAAATCTCGTTAGACATTGTGTTAGTCTTTCAAAATTAATTTAAAAACTAAAACGTTCAAATAATAAAAGAGGAGATAAAAAGATTAAATTCTAGCGATTGCTAGATCGTCGCGTGTGATCTGTTCGTCACGGCTGGTTGATTTCGCGTCTGAGCGTCGACCATGAACTAAGTAGGGGCAATGGGCAAATAACTTTTAGAGATCCCATGCTACTGGTCGAGTTTTAAGGCAAATTTTTTTTTTACTTTAACCTGATCACTAAAAAGTAAAAAAAAAGGATAAATATAAAAAGCTTAATAATAATATTTTAAATGCTATGAAAATAAGAAAACCAAACTAATTTGTTTTCTTCAAATAAAGCATTGGTTGGTAAAATAGGTAAGAGTGATCGAAATGAAAACTTATAATAATAAAATAAAAATGAAGTAGAATAGCTAGCCTATACGTTATTATATTGACATTCGCATTAACTTTACTTTTCTATCTACATCTTAATTAAATTTATCAAGAAGTAAAATTAAACAATGTACATATGCATGTTTAGATCAGAGGCGTAGCGACCCTTCTCGATGCCCGGGAAAAAAACTTTTAATTTGGCGCCCCCCCCCCCCTCGGGAACAACCTTTCAATTTTCAATTTGCCAACCCCCCCCCCCCCTCAAAATTTTAATTTGAACCCCCTCCCCCATATATTTTTTATATTTATAATGAAAAACTGTAGCTAAAATGAGATTTTAATTTGTTTTTTCCAACCCATTTTGGCGCCCCCTTTGGTCGGCGCCCGGGGACATATGTACCCCCCGTCCCCCCCTCCCCTCGCTAAGCCTCTGGTTTATATTAATACAATTCAATAATTTGTTTTCTCAAACCTTAGCAAATAATGCAACCGAAAAATGATATAATCAAAGAAATACATCATAATCATTAAGGATATCAAGATATTAGTGATAGCCTCTCATGTAGTACATGGTTATTTTTTTTTAAAGAAAAAGTTAATTTATAAACGATTAGACAAAATATGTGAACAAATGCTCATTTGAAAAATAATTTGAACAAGATATTCGATTTCCATAACTATTTTATAGAAAAAATATGTATTTGTATAAAACATGCTAAAAATGTGGGACACAAATAAAATAATAAAACAAATTATACAAATAACAAAAAGTGTTATAAAAATCTTAATATTCTGGACCTGTTTATAAGATGACCCATTTTTTACTTTTCTTCTTAACAAAGTTTTAAATAAAGTAAATGTAATCACTAATAATATAAACATAGAAATAAAAAATATAAATGTTTTTATAGCACTCGAAATGTAATTGGAACCAAAAGCTTGACTATCATAACTCAGTCTTACGCTAAAAAACATGAAAAACGTTGGATAGTTAGTGGTTATAATTAAATAGCCATTGTATTGTTGATGCATTTGATAGGTGACTGTCAAAATAATGTAAATGTTTAGAGTAACCAGTACCAGTTTAGTTGTGTTAGTGTTGAGCAAGTGTCTAGTAGCAGGGTACAAGACAGTGGTAGCCTGCAGGATGGCTAGTGTTGATAGATGACACACGTTGATTACAAGACCAACGTCGTTGGACACCAGGTACAGCCCGTACGGGAACTTGTGGTCAGTGGCAGACGTCAGGAGCTGAAAGTTCACCATCCTCATGGCGAGGGTTGTGACGTAATAAAACAAGTTGCAGACAGACAGTGACGTCAAGATGACGTTTGATGAATTGCTTCGTCTGCGTCGTAACAAAATGGAGATATTTAAAATATTAACCAGAATTCCAATAACATTTAGAGATATCTCAAAGCCCAAAAGGAATAAAGCATCCGATTTCATTGAAAGATACGTTTTAACAAATCCAGGTGAAGTATATTCTTCGCTATTGTGGTACAACAAACTAATATTAGAATTGAAAGAAATTATTCGCAACATGATAAGTTAAAAAAGGAAATAAAATATGTTATGTCGTTTCATACATTTTCTTCCCTAGAAAGGGAAACAGTTACATCAAATTTAGCAGTACTTGCGCTGTTTTAAACTAAAAAAAACCCGAAATTGAGTAGGGTTGGTGTAAACTAACATGTGTTTCAGTGCAAGTAAAAATTAAATTTCCAAATCAAATAACTTGACGTGAATAATAGCAAATAATAGAAAAAAATATACACTTTACTGGAATTAACTGTCTAGTTTGACATGTGTATAAATAAAATTTATGAAATGGCGCTTTTTGTTTTGTTTTTAAGTGTTAACAGTTTTAAGAAGTGTCTGTTTAAAACTCTCAATTTCTCTATCAAAACATTCATCAAGCAAAATATATTTGTAATATTCTGGACAGCAGTAAAAGTCATTGGTGTTTAACTTAAAATTGCATCCCAACAATGACTGGTCTGTTGATTAGTATTGGTTTTGCGAGATGCTTTTTATGAAAACGACCAATATAATAACTTTTTGCTTTCTCTCTCTCTCTCTCTATTTGCTGTAAACAATAATAATCATAATTTCTTTCTAGAATATTAAAACAATTTAGTGTCTTGGAGAATTCGCACGTAAGCAGCTCAAATGTAAGCCTAAGGATGTAAACATGAGTAAATAATTGACGTTGACAACAAAATAACATTTTGTTGATGTAACATCCCACTCAATGTCAAATCTACATTTTACTAACTGCCAGTATTCAAGAAAAAAAAAAAATATTGTGAATTTTGTATTTGTGTGTACAACTAAGGCCAATTTAGTAGTAAATAGTTACTGTGCATACAGGATACATCTGCCCGGGGGTAGAAGACACGAGGATAATTTTATTATTACTACAGGTGAGCGGGGCGGGGAGCGGGGATGCGAGTAACTGATAAGTTGATTGTTGCAGAAAAGGTTGGGGGGTGGTGGGGTGGGTGGGGGTAGTTAGTAGCCGTACATTTAAAATCAATAAATTATTATCGACGTATTCATTAATGTGACTTGGAATGAAATCGCATACTAGTTTATCGCTAAAAACATATTGTGAATGCTGTTTGTTTTAGATGCTACTGCTGCATCATAGACTTAAAATATTTTGGAATATCCATTGTTGAAATAGATACTAAGGTAGTAGTAGGCCTAAAATGTTTCTTAGCTAAAAGTTTTAAATGTATTGTACAGTATCCAAGAAGAACTGTACGTTACTTGTATTTAGTTTACACTGAGCATCTGTTGAGAAAAATCTGCTTGGTAGAGATATTGAAAATATTAAAATAAAATTTTAAATATACAGTGCTTTGTCGACTGTTGACTAAAATATATTTACCACTGTAAAAATAAATAAATTTGTCTCCGATTTGAGGGTCTATGTACGATTATCGTGACTTTAATAGATAACTAGACCACCCTTTTTCTTGGGATAACTTTGGGCTTCTGTGTCATTCATAAATTACGTCTCATTTTTGATGATTTTTATCTCCCCCCCCCATACCGTCCCAACTGTCACACACCATCACATAAAACTAAAAAAAAAATTTAAAAAAAAACCCCACTGAAATAGTGACTGCCTCGATTTCGGACCCCTAACTTTGATAAAAGTGTCTAACATGATGTCGACTCTGCCAGACCACCAGATACATATTTTGATAGAAAATATTTAGTTAATTTTACTTAGCCTTTTTAAGAAAGTAAAATCAAGCCCAATCTTTTTTAAATTAAATTCATTACATCCTAATTTAATCAATACCATTGCTAAAAGAACAAAGATTTATATCAAATATTTAAGTACTAAAATAAAATAATAATAAAATAAACCGTGAGTAATCTCCCCTAAACTTTCTTTATTAATCTTAGATGACACTGCCAACTCGAGATAAAGACAATATTTTAAAACCATTTTTAATTTCTTCAACTTTTTAAAATAGAATAGAATCTCGTAGAAAATAGAATTTCGTATAAAAAATAATTGCGATTAAGTGAACGGCAAACAAAATGTGTATAATAGATCGGAATATTATTAGTAACCTACTTTATAAATTCACATGCGTTTTTTGAAAAATCGGAAATATTGTAAATTACTTCTTTCGGTCAACGAAATTACTCAACATTTGACAGAAGGCAGAGAATTAGATCTTTTACTTACATGTGAAATTGCATTTATCTATATACAATAGTACTCAAGTTGTAGGCTTTTGAAAAATTGAAAATAGAATAAGTTACACTTCCGTTTATCGGAAATCGCTGGAAAGTTGATAGGGAACTACAAATTTGATTTAATACTTAGATATGAAATTTCTTCAACCTAGCTGTAACGTTACTCAAGTTATCGTGTTTACACTCACACATACACAAATAAATAAATACATAAATAAAAAAATAAAATTAATTAATTAATAAATAAGTAAATAAATATAACTAAAAAAAATAAAAAATAAATGATAAACAATATCATGTTATTGCATTTTGATTGTGCATTAAAGCAAGCAAAAGATAGTTTAAGAGATAATATTACTTTCTATATATAAAAATCAGACTTTCGTTAAATATTGTTATCTATGTAAAATAGTTTTTTAAATGTAAAAGATACTTATCCAAAAATATATACAGAGATAAAATTGTATGAAAACGTTTCAATTCAGTTTATTTAATATTTAACATGATTTACAGAGAATAAATAAAGTACAGATACAAAATCTTTCGTGGTTCAAACCATGCGAGATGCATCCATTGTCGTCTAATACTACGTTTACCCTAGCACCTAAAACATCCGATTTCGAAATGGAGAGAAAGTAAAATAACTATTCAAATTCATTCGGTATTAAAATGAAAAAGTATTTAATTAGGCAATGTCTTTATTTTATTGGAAAATCATGCGTTTTTGATAATATCTCTATTTTTACTTTCTCGTATAGCCTAAAGAGTATAGAAGAAATATTGTAGTCGTGCAAAAAAATCGAAATCGATTTTTTTCACAAATCTCAACGTTTTACCTCTCCCTGATTCAGACAAACTTAGTTTTGCAATTTAATTTGTATGTCTGCGTGTCTGAGTGTCTATATTTGTGTCTGTGTCTGTATGTGTGTCTGTCTTTCTGTGAACACGATAATTCGAGTACCGTTACTGCCTGGTTGACGAAATTTCATATAAGTATTATATCAAATTTGTAGTTCGGTATCAACTTTTCAGCAGTTTCCGATAGCCAGAGGTAGAACTTATTCTACTTTCTGCTTTTCAAAAGCCAGTACTGTTTCAGTTAGATAGAGTAAATTTCACATATATGTAGAAGATTTAATTCTCTGTTTTTTTAGAAGATTGAATTCTCTGTTTTTTTTATATAGATAAATGTTAAGTAATTTTCGGTGACCGGAACTAATACTTGACCCTATTTCCGATTTCTCAAAAATGCATTTTAAATTTATTTTAACTTAGTTCATCTGTCTTTCTGCCGTTATATTCTGAAACGTGTGAAAAAAAAAATCTAACACTTCAACCGGACTGAGTTATTTTACCTAAACTTATTTAAACTTTTCACGTGGGTCGATACTTGAACACTGATCGAAAGTGTACTTCAGCCGTATATTCGATTAAAAAAAACGCATATGAATTATAAAGTACTAATATTCCGCACTATTATACACATTGTTGCTGTTTATTTGGTGCGCAATGCTGTTTTCTACGAGATTCTATTCTATTTTTAGAAGTTTAAATAATTAAAAATTAATTCAAAATTATGTCTATATTCCGAGTCGCCACCCCGTAGGGTTATCTATCTATTTATATATTTTTCTCTTCGACGACCAATCGATTTGAAACTTAGGGGAGGTAATAACAAATTCTACATCATCTTATCATTGTGGTTTGTAAACTGCTGTCACTGACGGCTGCATTCACGTGTGTGTGTGTGGGGGGGGGGGGGGGTTGAGAGGGAGTATGAGGATAATCGTCCTTCTTGAGCTACAGATAGTGTTTAAAAGCAAAATATTTTCAGTCGCAGCATTGGTAGTGTCGAATTCGCAAAATTACGAATTACTGAAAAGTAGAAAATAAAACAACTAAAAAGCGGCGTATGCTATGTCGCGGGTGGGCTCGTATATATAATTATCTAGGTGGGAACATGCGCGACACCACCACCGCCAGGTACCACTACCTCGCTATCAACCCCAATGAAACCAGTCTGTTGAGCTTTGGTTCACGCCAAATGTTTACAATCGTAAAGCCGGGTCGAATTAGTGACGGCTATAAGGAGCAGATAATTTATTTTTTAATCGATTTGAAACTAAGAGGAGGTAACAAGTTCTGCTTGATATTTACATTTTCACGGACGCCTTCATTCACGGGGGCGGTGTAGGGAAGGGGGGGGGGGGTTGAAGGAAGGGTGAGGATAATCGTCCTTCGCGAGCCACTGATTTTCAGTCACAGCATTGGTAGTGTCGAAATTCACAAATTATGAATAACTAAATAGCGTCGTATACCATGCCGCAAGTTGACTCGTATCATAATATTCTAGAAGTTTAGGGGCGATAACTCCCGTTTATTTCTAAAATAATTTTTACCATATTGCTTAAAAAAAGATATATGAATTCCAAAGTTTCGTAAATAAAATGCGAATATAACTTTTAAAAAAATGTATTTTTACTGATAACCAATTTAAATAATCATGCAATCCAATTTTTTATTTCAGCAGAAAATTATTGTGTCATGGAGAGCTCCAATACGTCAAAATCGATACAGACGACTCCACATTTACTACACACTTTCCTAAATTTCAGTAACTATGATTTTAATATTCTCGAAATATTTCTCAACGTTGCTTTAGGCATACCGTTGAGTGTCCTTGGAGTTGTGGTCAACATTTTAAATCTGCTGGTCTTGTCACGACACAACCTGACGGAAACAACCAACATAATATTGCTTTCTCTATCTGCCCTGGATTTGTTTTATTCCTTCACCTCTATATTTTTACGTTTATTCGCTGTTTTGAGATTAGTAGATTTTTATTTATCTTATTCGTACGACGTATTAACACAGCTAAGTCTAACAATGCCCAACGCTGTGTGTTTTGTCATCACAATTTTCCACGTCACAGCTATAGGAATTGAAAGAGCCATCGCCGTGTTATTTCCCTTTCACGTTTCTCGTACATTCACACCCTACAGAGTCAAATGGATGCTGTTTGCTTTATACCTATTCGGGTCTGTACCTATTTGGCCTTACTACTACCGCTTGACTTATAAGTGGATATTTTTCCCATCTGTTAACAGGACTATCGCAATTTTATTACCAACAGAGTTTTATTTGAATAACGAGCCCATTATATTACAGTACGTGAATTATTTTGTAAACAACACCACCACAGCAGTACCTATAGTTGTAATTTTCATTTGTGCTTTTTTAATCATTTACAAGCTAACCCAAATGAAAAGAAACGAAATGTCAAACAAAACATCCAAACAGAAAAAGGAAATAAAAGTCGTGAAGATGTTGTTGGTTGTTTGTCTCGTCAGCTTCATGGTGTTGGTGCCGGAGTACGTCATCCACAATTACCTGTTGTATAATCAAGATGAGCTGTCCTGGAACTTTTGGAACATTGTTCTTTATGTAATCCCTTTAATGTATCAGATCAACTCGTGCGCCAACTTCTTTATCTACATCACGATGAGCTCCAAGTTTGCAAAGACCTTTAAATCTCTAATGCACGGCATGTGTTCACAATTGCATAAATAAAAATAAAAATATACAAGTTACTAATTCAATTATTGAATATGCAGCATTTCGGCATATATTTTGTATTTGCTTTTTACACCCATTAAATTAAAAATTTAATTAAAAATTGAATTAAAAATAATATGAAACAATATATAAAGAATATATATATATATATATATATATATATATATATATATATATATATATATATATCTAATTTCTATTTCTACCTTGTTATAAGACACTTTACGTGATATATACAATATTTGTAAGCTTATTGAATTGATTGCTCTTTATTTACAACTATAAAATTGACATATTGTAAATGCAGTCACACGTGTTGCCCTTGGTTTATAGACAAATAATATTTCCACTTTACTCATAAATATTAAGTCATACATAAGACTAAGATATGTATAGTGTGCTTTTACATATTATATTTAGAAATACATGTTTCCACATTTATAGGTCTAAAAAAATAAGGATACAGTTCGGTAAAATAGAAATAGTGGCAGAAAAAAAGGAAGACATTAATCGCTAGGTTATCTGGAAATAATGACTTATAAGAAGGTTCCATGACACATGATCTCAGACAAAATATCTCAGACGAATGATCTCACGGACAAAAGATACCAGGACAAAATATATCAGGACAAATGATACCATGGACAATTGATCTCAGACAAAATATCTCAGACAAAAATCTCACAGCTAAATTATTGTAATAGCACATTCGATGATTTTAGTTGATTTTAACATTTTTTTAATTGGCTGTCATATGGTTTTGTTTACTTGTTTACACATAATAATTGTGAATAAAATGAATTAGTTAAACTTCGCAAAACGATTTATTAAATGTAATCTTTGTAACAGCATTTGATTCGAAAAAGTTAAAATTAAAATGACTCCTTTAATTTGAAAGGTATAATAAATGGTAATGAATTTAAAAAAAAAGGTAGTTAAACAACATTAATGTTCAGAACACGCGAACTATGTTTTAAAAATGTGATCGGGTCTTCAGGTTCGTAACTTAAAACCCTTGTTTTTATTGCATCATCAACACAAACATGACGCGCACGTTCCTTCGCTGGCCGGTACATGGTTATGATCACTGTAACAGTTAAATGTAGATCAATGTATGTTTCGAGTGTGTATCTTAAAAAGGCGATATGAATATAAAATATAGGATGGGTGTGCGCATGCGCTAAGGAAAGGAAGCAGAGAGAGGCAGATAGAGCGCGAGGAGATGACAAAACTGAAGTCGTGGTTCTAGTAGTGTAGCTGCTATACAGGGGCGGAACTACAGTGCCGCCAGACCCCGCAATGCGGGGGGGCCCACGCCATTTAGGGGCCCACGGCAGACCCTAATAGTTTTTATTATAGTTAAAAAAAAATTTCTAGCAATTTTTGACTTGATGTTTGTTTTGTAAAACGATTACCATAGCTGCGGTTTGACTATCTTTATTCTATAGACACCATCCCCACGCTCTTGTATATTCTTTTTCCCTTTCATTTTGAACCGCTGTGAAAGCCAAGTCCTCTCTCTTCTACAATTAAACTTAACAAAGGTAAGCAAACGTTCAAACCACTTCCATGACTTATTTCCCTTTTTTAAATAGTCAAATTTGGGTGCTCATAAGCTCCTTTTAATAGATTTGTACTAAACATATTAAAAAGCAATTACTTCTCTTACTAAATAATTTTTCATAAAGTACTTACTAAAGACTGATTTTGTATAAAAAGGAAATGTATTTAAAATTAATAATATAAATACACAAAAACATAAAAATAATCATAACACGAAACACCATTACTTCTACAAAGATTTCATGTTTTATATTCTTTTGGCCAGATAGATGTTATGTGAACCTATAGCAGATAAAATGAAACTGATTTCTCAAAACACACTGATGCACTTACACACATGACATGATGTAGTAATTTGTTTTAATTTTAATTGAAAAAGAAAACACTTTTTTTTCAAAATCCGAACAGGCCAGCAATGAGTATCCTATGCTGTTCATATTTTGTGTTTGTGTGTGTAAATATATATATATATATATATATATATATATATATATATATATGGGGGGGGCTAAAATTCTTTTTTGCGGGGTGGCCATTTTTTTCTAGTTCCGCCACTGCTGCTATATTATCTGATATTAATAAAAGACTGTAAAATCACCAATAATGTGGTTTGTATTTGCCTTTAGTTTGTGCCATGAACCCAGTCATACAAAAGGGATGTGACAATCACACCTCTCCAAAACTTTGTGATAATCTATTGAGTGAACTCTTGCTCGACATGTTCTAACTTCACATTTCCTAACCTCTTTGCCTGCTGCTCCACTTACGGCTTTTATAAACATACATTCACAAGAAACTAATGTCCTATACCATTTCTGCGAGGTACCGAGAAAAGCCATAGCTTGGAAATCACCACTAATACTGCCTTGCTTGCATGCACACTAAATTAGTTATATTTTCTAACTTATAGTGCATTTAAAAGTTTTTCGTTAAGGTTGTTATATTTGTATTCGAATCTTTAGTCAAAATATAAATACATAAAAAGTTTGCAAGAATTAAAAGTCGTGGATCATAAAACGTAAATGAAAATAAAATCTGTAGAATTTAATTTTCATTGAGGCTTCTTCGGAGCCACACTGTGCTAGGCTAAATTTTAAAATTCTTAAAAGAAGAATGGTGACATTGGATGAATATTTAAACAAATATTTAGCTGAAATAAAATTTGAAAAAGAGATTCAATAGATAAAAGTACAACAAAAGCATGAAAGTTCTCAATGTTCATGTAGTACGAGTTAATATTATGTGAAATAAATAAGATAATAAAACTAATCAAACACATTTCAACAAACCACCTAAAAACTTTAACATTTCCTATGTGTTTAGAGGTTGTGCACTTCCTATTTCTCCTGCTTAGCAAAATTTTAAATACTATAACGAAAATGATCAAGAATATCACTACTGGAATAAGCATGGTAACAATTTTTATGGAATTAAAATTGTTATTTTTTAAAGAAAAATCCAATATGTAATAAATAAGTCTTTGTTTTGATTGCTTAGCATCTGATATTAAACCCCATGTAAAGTATTGTTTTAAAAAGCAATACGTGACAGTCAAAATAATGCAAATGTTTAGAGTAACCAGCACCAGTTTGGTCATGTTAGTGTTGAGCAAGTGTCTAGTAGCAGGGTACAAGACAGTGGTAGCCTGCAGGATGGCTAGTGTTGATAGATGACACACGTTGATTACAACACCAACGTCGTTGGACACCAGGTACAGCCCGTACGGGAACTCGTGGTCAGTGGCAGACGTCAGGAGCTGAAAGTTCACCATCCTCATGGCGAGGGTTGTGACGTAATAAAACAAGTTGCAGACAGACAGTGACGTCAGTATGACGTCTGATGTATTGTTTTTTCTGTATCTTGATATCATCGCGATGTTAAAAATATTTCCCAAAATACCAACAACAGTAAGAGGCATTTTTTACACATTAATGTATTATTTTCTTTGCTAAATCTTTCCTAGACAGCGAAATTGTATAAAGGCAACAATAAAAAAGGTTTAAAAATGTTAACTCACATATGAATTATCAAAATATACCTAAAGTTGTTTGTACGAAGATTATTTAGATATTATTTTATAGATCTAGTTATTTTTAATACATTGTACTTATAGTCATATAGCAAGAAATTTAAATATTGTAGTGACTGATATTGGATCATATTTTATGTGTTATTTTCAACAAACATTGGATATCATCCTGTACTTGTCGGTCATTGTAAACAGCACCGTAAAAATATAAGTAGAGTCTAATAGTCTAGAGTTTCACAAAAAACATTGTACCTCTTAGTGCTGAACCTATTTGCGACGGTGCGTTGTAAACACAGCTTCGCTTAGAAATTTTGTGTCTCTTGCATTTTGATATTATCCCTTACAGCTTTGACTTGTGTCTTTCCACAGCGATCAGCCTCTTAAACTACACCGCAGTGGGTGGACATCACGTACATCCCCACTGAGGAAGTTTTACATTTGATTCGGAGATAAATTTTTACTCACTTGGAAGCATTTTGTGTGTATTCGTTGCGAATATTGTTATACTACAACTGTGATTGAAGTACGCGTGTGACTCATTTGCCTCTGACTCTGACCTTAAAATATTTTTAAAAATATGGCTTTAAAATTTTTTAATAATTTAACAATATTTTATCTCTGTTAAAAGCAATGTCAAGCTATATTATAAGTTTTCGATTCGAAAATTATTTTGTTTTGCATTTGCGTCATCCAGTATAATTTTAAATTTACCTGAACACTTTGCCACAGGTAATAAATGTGTATGGATAAAACAATTTTTCGTCGTACCCGATAAAGATTCTAAACGCTAAATTCAATACGAATAAACTGTAATCCGGGTTCGAATTACAATTACCGGAAAGCAAGAAAAGTGTTTTCCGATAACCAAGAAGCTTGGATAGAAAACACGTTTGCACAGAAAATTGACATCGAACAAAATTTGACTAATTTAACGAAGAACACACACCAATTTAGCTTGGGAATAAATCAATACATTTATCCCGAGGCAAATGCCACGTGGAAGAATTTCCGTTCGTATGATAAAGGGTCGTAAGCTAATAAGAAATAAAACTTTAATTTGTTGTTTGTGTTAATATTTTTTTACCTTATACTTGAGCTTCGTTTATTTATTTGTAAATCATTTTTCAATGTATCATCCGCGTATATAGCAAATATGGAAAAAGCTTTGTAATGTATAAAGATCCTACATGTGTATACTAGAACATTCTCCAGCGAAATTTTAACTCCTGCAGAGTTGACTCGTCATTTATTATGTCTGGTTTTTTTCTTTATTCTGTGAAATGTTAGAGCAAACATTCATATCGAAGTGACAGACAACTATCTGTTACAATATATCAAACACGAAGTTCCTCTCTAAATAATAATAAAAAAGGTATATACGTTAAATCATGACCAAAACCGTTTAATTATTTAAAGCAGGGGTCTCCAAACTACGGCCCGCGGGCCGGATGCGGCCCGCGAGGTCCTCTCATCCGGCCCGCGGAGATCTTTTTGTCCACGGACAAAACGTTTGTTGGTGATGGTTAAGCAGCTTTGCCCAGAAAAATCAAAGACATGTGTGGAAGTAACTGGCCCCCGAACTGAAATTTGATAGTTAATGCGGCCCTCGGACTGAAAAGTTTGGAGACCCCTGATTTAAAGTATTCAACGACGTTACCGACGCTATCTTGTAATACGGAATGTTTTCAAAACTAGTTCGTAAAAATTTCATAGAAAAAAAAAGAAATGTAATTCAACTGATGCATTTCTGCAAATATTAACCCAAGTGTGGTGCATTATTTCATGACGTTGCTTTCTTGATGCCTTAGTTAAATTTTAGATTAAGAAAAACATGTTAAGAAAAAGGTGTGCAATAAAAAAATAAGTTAATAAAAACAAAAATTAAATGTATAATGATCATAACATGTGAACAGATTTTATGCCCTTACAGCGTTACAAGTACATATTATATATATATATATATATATATATATATATATATATATATATATATATATATATATATATATATATATATATATATATTATTTGTATATAATTCCGCGTTTTAAATTTCGCTGTTAACAATCTACACTAGAGAGATAAAATGGACTCTTGTTTATATATATATATATATATATATATATATATATATATATATATATATATATATATATATATATATATAAATATATATACTATATATATATATATATATATATATATATATATATATATATATATATATATATATAGATATATATATAGATATATATATATATATATATATATATATATATATAGATATATATATAGATATAGATATATATATAGATATATATATAGATATATATATATATATATATATATGCCTGTTTGAGGGTAACATTTATTTCGTTAAAAAATCGATCTGATCTCCTTTGTGCAACATTCTTACGGTTTTAATTTCCGTATTTAAACCGAGGTTGATGTCTATAAAACTCAATAGTTTTAATTTTGAAATAAATTTTAAGTTTACAACGTATCTTTTTGATTGACGTGAAGTGCAGTGAACAAAAATTAAAATAATTTTGAATTAGTCTAAAAATTATGCAAATTACATCCCCTTACACCAATAACTTCACTTCAAGTGCCGTTTAACAATTATTATCATTAATTAATAATAGTTTAGTAACTGTTCCTAAATACCCTATATATTTTCATTTCTGTTTGCGCTTATTTTTGCGATTGTTTTTATGTTCGCGTTTATTTTTTTCATTATTTATCATTATTGTTTGCGTTTATGTTTCTTAATAAGCATGACCACCCTTTCCGTACAAAATAAAAACCTTAATTAATACCGGTCTATATTAAAATATTATGCAAAAAGCATTACAAAAAAAGTTGCAATTTTGGTACGAGTAATAAATAATAAGACACTTTGTTCATTGCTAACATTGCTTTTATAGCTCATATTTTAAAAAAAATTGTTTAATGTGTGATATTATTTTTTTCAATAGATAATTTGGCTTTCATCAAGTATTTTTAAACATGGCGAACAACAGTGCACACCATTTACTACATACTTGGTTAAACTTCAGTGACTACGATTTTTGGGTTCTTGAAATATTTCTCAACGTTGGATTAGGCTTATCTTTGGGTGTCCTTGGAGTTGTGGTCAACATTTTAAACCTGCTGGTCTTGTCACGACACAACCTGAAGGAAACCACCAACATAATGTTGCTGTCTCTGTCTTCACTGGATCTCTTTTATTCTTTCACGTCGATTTTCTTACGCTTATCTAGTCTGATTACACTTATTGATCCCGATTTTGCGAACACTTACTACACTTTTGTACAGGTAGTACTTCTTATGCCTAACGCTGTGAGCTTCGTCATCGCTATTTTCAATGTCACAGCTATAGGAATTGAAAGAGCCATCGCCGTGTTATTTCCCTTTCACGTATCTCGTATATTCACACCCTACAGAGCCAAGTGGATGCTGCTAGGTTTATACCTGTTTGGATCTGTCCCTGTTTGTCCGTACTACTACCGTTTAACTTACAGATGGGAGTTTGTTCCAAGCTTAAACAAATCTATTGCTGGATTGACGTTTACAGATTTTTTTTCTAAATAATAGGAACATCATACTGGACTACGTGGATTACTTTGTTAACAACACCACAACTACGATACCAATTATTATAGTGTTTATTTGTTCCACGTTGATTATCTTTCAACTTACGCAGCTAAAAAGGAAAGGGTTGTCGGGCAGATCATCAAAGCAGGTGAAGGAACTAAAAGTCGTGAAGATGTTGCTGGTTGTTTGTCTCGTCAGCTTCATGGTGTTGGTACCAGAGCATGTTCTCCATACCTACATGTCGTACTACGTCAATGATCTCTCATGGAACTTTAATTTCTTGGTCATATATCTTATACCTGTGACGTATCAGGTGAACTCCTGCGTCAACTTCTTTATCTACATCACGATGAGCTCGAAGTTTGCCGAGACTTACAAGACACTCATTCACGGGTCGTCAAGGCAATACAAGAAATCAATTGTTTGAAACGCAACACGGTTATTGTAACTTTTTAACATAACCAACGTGAAACAACACTATGTTACTTCACATTTCCACGTATCCTTTGTACTCTTTCTTTCAACCAAATGATTGTGTAAGAAAGAGTTTTCATAACTAACGATGTACGTAACAGATGTTTATCAAGGGAGTAAAAAATATAAAATCTGACTTTTTGACCCCCCCCTCGCAGTACTATTTAAAAACACTCTTAAATATACTGTACTATAATTTAGCTCAAATGTTGAAGTTTTACACCTCCCTCAGTCGGAAAGTTTTAGTATTGTGTTTGTCTTTTTTCTTCGTGCGTGTTCAGTGTCTGTTTGTCTCTAAACACGCTGAATTGAGTACCGTTTCAGTTTCAAATTTGAGCGAATTTGGTAATCGAAAGTGGTGCTTTCTTTACTTCCTTTTTCTTAAAAGACGGTAACATTACCTTTTAAGTTAGGTGAACGGAATTTCACATTTAAGTATTATATTTCATGCACATATTTCTTTCAACTTTCAAACGATTTTAGGTTACATGATGTAAGCGAAATTTCATGTATAGATACCTTAAATTTTAAAGTGACCTCCTTTGTCAGGAGGATAGGATAAATAGTTGTATTCTCAGATAGTCATGATTAGGTAAAAATCATAATGTCTAATCAAGGGGGCTGGGGCAGTAGCGTATGCAGAGGAGGAGCAGGGGGAGCGGCGGCTCCCTCGACGACCAATTTAAGGATAATGGCACCTTTTTCGGAGGATAATTGAACAACATTTAAATCAAGGTCTGACACACACACACACATACACACACACACACATACACACACACGCAGACACACACACACACGCAAACAACAACAAAAAGAGCAAGCACATAAGTTTAAATACTGTCATGTTATGTACACTAAATATCTCATTTTTAATAACCAATCGCAAGTAGATCTATAGTATACATTTTTCGCTTACGTATCGTCGCCTAGCTCAGCGCCAGGCATGTACGAGGCGCGTTTTTTTTTTGTCACAAGGTCTGTCCAGTTTTGTGCCTGTACATCTGCTGTTTTTCTTATTCCTTCTTGATAAAAATTGTTAACCACATACAGGTCGATCGTGATTCACAAATGTAGTCTTTGCTTGAGTTGTAGGCTCAATTTAGTCATCCATACTTTTATACTATACTAGAATACCCGTCATCCGTTGGATAACTGTGGGTTTCGGGGGTCATCCATCAAAAAACATCACGTCTGTCACTCAGAGGCACCCCAACATATGTCCCCCCCCGCCCACCCTTCCCCCCTCCACCTCCCTCCGCCTCCCCCCACGCCTCCCCACGCCTCCTCTCCCCTCCCGCCCCCCCCCTCCTCGCTACGCTACTGCAGTGTCACTTATCTAGATATAATCATTAGGCCCGGAGCGAGCATTTCAAAATTACCATATTCCAAACAAAGATTTATATAAAATAATAAAGGTCTAAAATAGTTTAGTATATAGAAAATCATTATTATCTAAATCTAGAAAGAAAATTATCTATATTTTAGATCTACGACTGAGCTATATTTAGAATTTACGTTTATAATTTAGCAACATTACCGGCATCTAAGCCGCGTATGAATCTTAAGCTACACCAATAGGCCCGGGAGCGAGCATTTCATAATTACCATATTCCAAACAAAGATTTATACAAAATAATAAAGGTCTAAAATAGTTTAGTATATAGAAACTCATTATTATCTAAATCTAGATAGAATTATCTATATTCTAAATCTACGACTGGTTTGCTTAAGTCTCGTTTTTTTTATTGTATTTATAACTAATAAATCTTTGATTTGACCTAGATTGTCCTAGATCTAGATTCTAGATTCTAGATCTAGATCTATAAATAACTTTCTCGGACAGATTTTAGATCTAGAGAAATTTATCGTAAAACTAAATGAAAAAGACAGTTGAAAATTGATATACGTGTTGGAACGTAATAAATACAGCAAACGGACGTATTGTTAAAGTTATGACCGACAGAAAATTAGCTTTAGAACGCGTTAAACTTTTGAATGGGAACACAATTTTCTTCGATAGACGCCGCCATTTTATTGTACTAAAGAGTAAACAAAAACCTGTGACGTCACTATTCCCACAAAGTTTAGTCAATGTTTTAACATTTAAAAAAAAAATGGGTTACTTTACGTATGAATAAATCAATAAATTAATTAACGTCTTTAAATAAATTTGTGATTAACAGTCTGTCTGCATTAAAAAATTATTCTCTACCTACATACTATTTTACAGCTCTCCAGATAGAGTCGAACATATCACAATAGTCAATCAGCCAAACAAACAAACAAACAAATAAATATTCAAACATGTAAACAAACTTGACTTTTAGTAGTATATAGATAGATTGTTTTTTTGGGTTTTTTGATCATTATAGAAATGTAGCGTAATTGTTTACCTAGTGTGCCCAGTAGAATACAATTTTGCTTATTTTTTATATGTCAATACTAGCAGGAAGGGAAACTGCCGATGCCTTGCCTGTCAGCTGATCTTTATTTTCCAAAGGCATCTTGTATAGATGCACATCTTTTTAGATGGATTAGGTTGAAAGCTCTGTGCATCTATATGGGGAGGGGGTGGGGAGGAAGCTGATTAAATGTGCACACAAATAAACACATCCTCAAACAACTTTAAGATTTTTTAGTATGAGTCAAGATGATCAGCACATTAGCACGTACAGATGTACTTAACGAACATATATTTAAATCTATCGGGTAAATTGTGCTAAAACAATAAAAACCAATATGGATAGGAGTAAAACTGCCTCCAAATGATGATTAAATCAAACTTCAAATAAAGAAAAACTATAGTTGTTTTGTTTTTACAATCAGAAGCATAGTTTTTGAAACAGGTAAAACTCGGTGAATATTGTTTTTGCAATTACCAGTAAAGAGGTGTGTGAGCAATAAAGTGATCTAACACATACCTCATGATTATGTTAAAAAATAAATGTTTAAAGAACACAAAAAGCAGTAGCTAATTAAATAAATAGGGAGTGCTCTCATCTAAACTTTCTCGAATATTCTTATATAAAACTACGGGGAATGGCAACTTGGGATATAAGCGTGATTTTTACAAGCTTTTATTAATCCAGTTTTATTTACTTAAACTTTTAAAATAGAATAGAAACTCGTAGAATAAGGAATTGCGCACCAAGTGAACGCCAAAAAATCTGTGTGCGTAATATTATTAGTACTTTATAAATTCACATGCGTTGTTTTGAGAAATCGGAAAATAGCGTAAATTACAACTGTCGGTCAATGAATAGTACTCAAATTTTGGCAGAAGACAGAGAATTATATCTTTAACTTACATGTGAAATTTCATGTATCGGTCTGAAACAGTACTCAAGTTATAGGCTTTTAAAAAATAAAAGTCGAATAAGTTCCACTTCCGGTTATCGGAATAGCTGCAAAGTTGATACAGAACTACAAATTTGATATAATTTTTGTATATGAAGTTTCATCAAGCTAGCCGTACCGGTACTCAAGTTATCGTGTTCACAGACACACATACACATACGCACAGACATACGGACAAGATTGCAAAACTATGTTTTTCCGACTCAGGGAGGTGTACAACGTCGAGATTTGAAAAAAATCTCGAGTTTTCTTTTTGCTCGATTACAATACTTTCTCTATACTTCGTAGACGAGAAAGTAAAAAAAGTAAATAAATTTAAATATTTTCACTTAAACGACGAAATTAAATAATAAACTCCATCTTGTCATTTCTTTTTTATGTTGAGCTTACTGTAACTAGCGTATAGTTAGAAGCACACGTAGACCTAATTGGTAACAATAGACACAGGTGGAGCAACTTATGTAAACAATTACAATATAATGTGTACCAATATATAAAAGTTTAACCAAAAATAGAAACTTTCTGGAAAACAAGTGTTTGTGTGAAAGAGACACAGTATGTGTGGGTATAAAAGAAACCCAAACTTTACAGTAGACACAGTAGGCCTGGGAAAGTTGTGGAGAACTATTGTATTAGGAAAGAGATGTTCTGAGACGAGAGATGAAGAATGCGGATAGAAGACAATAATGGGTCGTTTCGTTTGCCTCTAGAAGACTGTAGTGGTGTTGTCAATGATTCAACGTCAGGCGTAACAAGGATCTGACGTGTTTGATGAGCAGAGGCGTAGCGACCCTTCCCGGCGCCCGGGGACAAACTTTCGATTTGCACCCCCCCCCACTCGAGATTTCGATTTGCACCCCCCTCAAACTTTCGATTTGCACCCCCCTCAACATTTCAATTTATTTTTCCAACCCATTTTGGCACCCCCTAAGGTCGGCGCCCGGGGACACATGTCCCCCCCCCCGCCCCCCCCCCCTCGCTACGCTACTGTTGATGAGAGAACAGTGTCAATAAAATGTGAAAGTTATGGAAGGAACCAGTGTATGCAGAAATAACAATGGAGATATGTTGGTTTTAGTATTATTTTTCTGGGTCGATGGTTTTCATCTAGATCAAGTAAATTGAAATAATCTCGAACCTGCAGCCAGAGTGTGTTTCTTTTTAAAATTGGATACGTCAATGTTAAATGACGTGTACATAGCCAACATTGCTAGGCGTGGACGAAAAAACAAACAAGACAAGTGGCTACACACATCTGTCCCTTTTGGAGCTGCAAGCAAATTAAAACACACCTTAGATCAATAACTCACTGTGGTTACATAATTATAAGGTGATTCTGCGCATACATATTGTAACTTGTAAGTTTTTACTAGAAAGAAAAGAGGCTAACATGTTCACATTTGATATTTTTCATTATTATTATTATTAAAGTTAAGGATGAGCTTAACCTTTTTAAGATTTCTACATTTTATATTTATATATCGTCATTATCATCATTGCCGTGGACCCCTTTTGGAGCCTAAGGTCGCATCCACACTTCTCCAACAAACTCGGATCTGTGTAATTCGTCCAAGTCGGACCATGTCATTTCGGTTGCTTCTGCTTTATTGACAGCTGACCGTTTATAAAAAAAAAGTTATAAAACCAAATTACAACCGCACGCATGCACGCACATCTCCCCCCATATATATATATATATATATATATATATATATATATATATATATATATATATATATATATATATATATATATATATATATATATATATATATATATATAGTCAGTTGACATCTGTCTCTAACACCTGTAAAATCGATGGACATTTACATAATTACACATGTTTGATAATTCAGCCCAAAGAAAAACGTCAGCAAGTTAATACGTTCCAAGTGTTGCACATTTTTAAAACTTATAATCCCTCATACAATTATACAGTCTCACTGCTGCCTGTAAAGAAATATGCTATTGTATATTTCGTGTCAGCCTATACTTATTTGAAACATTCAAGAGGGCTACAAAAAAAAACGTGGGCTTTTATAATACCTGTATAATCTGTTGTACTGTGTACGCAAGCTGATATTAAACGAAGGATTTACCCACAGTAAAGCCAGTCTCAACATGAACAAGATTGTTTTAACTTTTGTCGTCTGCCTCGGTCTTGTTAGCCACGGATCTGCTGCTGTTGTTCAGGGAGTGGGTAAGACAAACAAAAATAGAAAATTTGAACTGTATTTTGTTTCGTTGTTTTTTAAATTGATCTTTTCATGTTATTTTTAGGTAGTGTAAACATTAAAACTTTGATTTGATATTTGTCAACCTTTGTATAATTTATGAAATATTTAGTGTTTTTTAAATATTTTTTTTCCCTTTTGTGTCAACAAGGAGCTTGCCCTAATGGAGTCGAACCTGGCCAGTCCTGGTACCCCGAGGGATGTCAGAAATGTGACTGTGAGGAGGGCGGTTACACCTGCTACTCGTAAGTTGTTTTTTTTTATCCCTTTCTAGTATAATTAAATATATATAATGAAACTAAAAATCTTTCTTATTTTTAAAACCAGGGATAAATAATAATTATTTTGACATATTTAATTGCTAAAATATATCGCCACATTCACTTTTATTTCAAGCTAGCTCTTTGAAAAATTAATAAATTATTCATATTTTTTTCTCTAAGAATAAATTACTAAGGAACTAGCTACGCTGTTTATCCTAGCTTGTTTCCCGGGTGTTCTAGTTCTATGCCCTTTCAAAATACAGTGTAAATATTTCACTGTGAAAACACCGCGACCTGTTACATTGGTAAACCAACGATAACAGTTATTCGCCCTGTAATAGTGCAATTTTTCTCCACTATTTCAGGTGCGGTAGTGTAAACTTCCCGCCTGAGTGTAAAGCAATCTACGACACCACAAAACAATTTCCGGGTTGCTGCGCTCAACTTGACTGCTCTGATATTTAATTGAAAGAGCAAACCGTTTACCAGCTCCAAAAAATAAAAAATAAAAAATAAAAAATAAATAAAAAGATTAATTTTTTTTTATTAAACAAAATATCTTCTTCTTCTTCGTTCTTAATTTTTACTGTTGAAAAATATGAAGTGTAACGATTTAAAAAAAGTATCTTGAGTTTTCCAAACTCACTATAAAAAACTATACACACATTATTTCATTGCACTCGTCTGTATTTTTGTAACAATATTTTGTTTGTGGTCATAATTTCTCCTGCTCCATGACCATCCCACTTCTCATTTTGCCTGTCCCACATCTCGCCAACATAATGACTAAAATATTATGTCATATAAATCTACCTTTTTTTTTATCCAGAGTATAGAAGACTATGTCAAATCTTAAACAATCTATATATATAATTCTCTTCTTGGAGACGCTAGAAAACAAACTGTAAGCGCGCTACCTACCACCCCACCCCTACATGGTCTGGTGAGCTGTGGTTTACGCTAAATGTTTACATTCGTAGAGCCGGGTTTAGTGACGGCTATTAGGGACAGATAATTTAGTTTGAAACGATTTTAAACTTAGGGGAGGTAACTAAGAGGAGGCTGCTTTCATGGGGGGGGGGTGTAGGGTAGGGGTTTGGGGAAAGGAGGGTGGGGGTAGTATCGTCCTTAACGACCTACTGATAGTTTTTTAAAGCAAATATTTTCAGTGGCAGCATTGGTACCGTGGAATTCACAAATTATAAATTACTGAAAAGTAGAAAATAAAACAACAAAATAGTGGCGTATGATATGCCGCGGGTCGGCTCGTAGCATATAAAAGCGATTGGAAAACATAAATAAGAAAAAAAAAATTTAGTGGTAAAATCTACTCCCTCTTTTGACCACTCTCTTCTATTAAATTTTTAATGAAATTATGCGATGCATGCATTCTCCTTAAACAGAACTAAAAATAGTGAGTAATAGTAAGTTTAAAAAATTAAAAACTAAATCTCAAAAAAAGAATATGAATGCTTAGAATGTATGCGTAGAATTGTCTTAAATATAAATTTTCAAATACAAATTCATTACAAACCTCTGCTTGATTAATATATTAATATAGTTTTGTTAGGCAAACGACTGTCAGGCTTGTAAATTTAGGGCATTTATCCCATTCGTGGCAACATCATTTGGGCATTTGTTGCGTTTAGGCAAATGTCCATTAAGGAAAACGTCTTAGAGCAAACGGTCATCTGGGCAAGTGTCATTCAGGCAAAAGATTGGTCAATATATTCTTAAAAGATGAAAGTACAGTCTGTGTTAAAAATATTTAAAATTTTGGAATTGTAAATTTAAGGGATCAATAAAAAAACGAAAAAAAATCTATTAAATTAAAGAAAAAGACTATAAATAATTTTATTTGCATGATAATGCAAGACATGCTAACACATCACAAAATAACTTAGTCAGCAAATCTAAATAATTTTAAAAAATATTTTTTTAAATACTAATCTGACAAGAATCAAACTGCTTATGTACGCAGGGAACAGATATTTATTCTAAAAAATTCGACTTTACATAATTTATTAAAATTTATTTCAAAATGCAATTAAAAATGTAGGTTTGGATCTATATATATTACTTGGTTAAAACTAGTCAGATGTTCAGTCTTTGCTAGCTAAGATTCCACGCAGGAATCACACAGTACCAGGCCAACATGAACAAGTTAGTTTTAACTCTCGTCGTTTGCCTCGGTCTAGTCAGCTCTGCGGCGGCTGTAGTGACAACGGCAGTAGGTAAGAGATATAAATTTAGGTTTATTTTCAAGATTTATTTCCTTTTTACGAGTGTTAAGAGCCAGTGACTCAAATATGTCGACCATAAGAGAATAGAAACCAGTTAACCTATCAATGTGAATATGGTACTTTAATGTTAAAAAAATGGGAAAAAAATCTTACATATTTTGCCAACAATAGCAAAGTGATAACGTTCGCATTTCAACTGTACTTTTTCTTGCTTTTATCAGGAGCTTGTCCTAAGGGAGTTAAACCTGGCCAGTCATGGTACCCCAAGGGATGTCAGAAATGTGACTGTAATAAGGGAAGTTACCAATGTTACACGTACGTTTTTTTTAATCTTAACTTTTATTCAGACCTGTTTTATTGTTATAACTTCAGACACATATTATTAATTCTCTGATATAATTCTACTAGGTCATTGCCGTAAGAAAGTCACTGTGATTCAAAGTTCAGGAAGGCACTTTAGATTGTGTTCCGAGACCATTTACAAAGGCTGCTTTAGATTTAAAAGCTTTGTTGTAGTGAGGTTGACAAATAAAACACACAAACTTAACTTAATTAACATGACTAGACAAAGAACAGAAGACGAAAACAGACTTGTAGCCACGGCTATTTATAGATCGACAATATGGAAATATAGGAACAAAATTAAGTTTTTTTTTTCTAAAAATACTCTGACACCGAGTTAAAAGAAATATTTCAAGCAAACCTAGGACATAGACTGGGAACTCTTACCAACTAAAAAAATAGTAGAAAAAAGTATTTATATTAATTAAGACAGTCTCAAGCCAAACATCAATTGATCAACCCTCGGGTAAATTAGCGTTAGAGCAGTCCATGGGTTTCTAAAGTTTAAAGGGGCACAGTCTGAATAGCAGTAAGAGATCCACACCACACTCCTCTTCCCCCACCCAATCGGACTGGCGGAGAGATCAAAGGAAGATTAATTTTGGGTAATTGAAAATTTTGGAATGATAGATCAGTATGAGTATTACAGAGAGCCTTTTCACACGGCCGTTTTTGTTTCTGGCCATGGGTAGCCACAATGTCAACTTTTGGCTTCACAGCTGAGGATGGAGCACAGTAAACTAAGCAGTCAAAAGAAACAGAGTTCTTATGCCATCTTACTTACACCATTTAATTACTACTAGGCTACCCTTTATCTAGTTATATAACTGTGGGTTTTAGGGGGGGGGGGGGTGGTCATCCATAAATGACATCACGTTCAAAAAGACGTAAATTGAAAAAAAAAATAACATAGACATGATGTGTCTAGAACCCGTGCCTCCCGCATGGAAGCCAATTACACTATCATCTTAGCTATCTAGGCTCGTGACGTCATTGACGTTTTTTCTTTCCTATATTCTTTGATTCTCCTTATAAAACGTGATTTACGCGCAGAGGCCCTAGATCTAGATCTAGTATCTCACTCTAAGTCACTACTTACTCTAAGTAAAGTCATTGTTCTGAACTTTTATAATTAATGTGGTTAATCTACCAATGAATAAATCAATTAATTAATTAACGTCTTTAAATTAATTTGTGATTAACAGTCTGTCTGAAAAAGAAAATTGTTCTCTACCTACATACAATTTTATAGCTCTACACATAGTGCAGATTCTCTCCTGTAACCAAACGGACAAACAAACAAACAAAAAAAATATTCAAACATGTAAACAAACTTGAGTTTTAGTAGTGTATAGTATATAGATAGATAAATACAATTGATGTTCATGTCTTTGAAAGTATAATAATATAAAACTAAAAAATAACTTATTATTTCTATTTTAAATATTAAAAAATAAATTTTAAAACAAGTGTGGGAGGACTGAAAGGGAAGAATGTTTGTTTCAGTGTACTCAACATACCATTCCGGCTGCTTATAATTTATAATATCATTATTCTTTAATCCCAAATTTATTTCAGCTCTACTTAAAAGCCCAAACCCCTTCAACCCTTCCACGCGGATGAAAAACAAATCCCCGGAAGCACAATTTAATTACACATTTGCATTTTCAGGTTTAAAAATAAAATTGTAATTAGAGGTTTTGTATTAGATGCATGTTTAAGTAAACCATCTTAAATGAATGAAAGTAGGCTGCTTGTAAGAAAGAAGTATTATTATTGTAAATCTGTATCAGTCCTCACAAGCCGATGATGAAAACTGTAATACTGAAGCGAACATGCAAGGCATACTGACGCTGCAAATTACATGTCTGAGGCAAAAAATAAAAAAAATTTAAAAAAATAAATAAATAAGGTAGTGAAGTTAAATTATATAGCACCAACGTGATCACTTATTCGCCTTAATATTTTTCCCACCTTTTCAGCTGCGATAGTGTCAGTTTCCCACCTGAGTGCGGCGTGACATACGACACGACCAAAAAGTACCCGGATTGCTGTATACCTAGACTTGACTGCCCACAATATTCTGAAGGAGGAGAAACTGTTTATAAGTTGCCGACCTTAAACAATGGAATTTAGTTTTTAAAAAACTTGATTTCAATAAAGGAAATACAATAATGGGATCTACCGTCTTCCTTCTAATATTTCGATTGTTTACAAGAAATCGATAATACGTGATACAACTTGAAAGTAGAAGAGTGAGAGGGGCGAAACTGAAAAATAAACTTGTACTCAAAATGTTATGGTCATTGTACAAATCAATCAACTTTCCTAGAATAAGCTAATTATTAAAATATTTTAGTATTTAAAACATTTAAACCCGGTTCACATAACTACAAATATGAAAAAGAAATATGTTATGCTTTAAAAAAGTATTTTCTTACCAAATTATTTTGCGTATTATAACTTAACATATTGATTTTAAGACATTGGTTGTGGCAAAGGCAACTTTCACTTGAGCCTACGTTAGTTAAAACAAACACACCTTATAATTGATTTAATACATGCATTTTTTTCAGGATATTAGAAGAAACTGTCAACATTTATACATTTTTATGTAAAAAGTTTTGTCGGATAAAAACGCCAACCAATTTAATTAAGAAACGTTTTAATAACGAGAATTTAAATTATAATATTGCACTAAAAAGTAGAAAATAAACGATTTTCGTAAATACATAATAATGCACTACTATTTAAACTTTAATAAAGATATTTAATAGAAAATATTATATATATATATATATATATATATATATATATATATATATATATATATATATATATATATATATATATTATGCTTCGTCAAACTAATTAATAATACTTGTGTCTGATAAAATGTGAGAAGTGGTGAATGTACAGCTAGGAAGTTAGCTACACGTAAGGCTAAGAACGGGGGGGGGGGGGCATGGAAAGGAACTTAAAAAGGACAACAAAGCGCTGATGTACTTCTATCCATCAGTACTGAACTTGGGATGATCTCAACTACTTTTCCTAAAGCCTTATTGTAAAACATTCAATGGAGAGAATTAAAATTATACACGTTTACTATCAAATATTTTGTAAAACGAACATAAGCAAACGTACATAAAACCGAAATTATTAATATTATATTATGTATTATATTTATAGAATACAGGATATTACAGAATATTAGTTCTACAAATACAAAAAAACTTACATTTTACATTGTAAAATCACAATGGATTGTGGGCCCCTTTCCAACGCTATAAAAAAGCGAAAGTCGTCTTAATATCTAGCGGCCGCTCGTGCAATGGACTTTGATTTTTTAGTATAAAATGAATTTTGGCGACTGCAGCGTGTGTTTGATTGTAGGAGAAAGAGGACTCCGCTTTCACAGTGGTTTAAAAACAAAGGGAAAAAGAATATACAAGAGCGTGGGATGGCGTCTATAGAATAAAGATCATCCACCCGCAGCTACAGTATTCTTTTTACAAGACAACCATCAAGTAAAAAATGCAAGCGAATTATATAACTCTAATTTTTTTATTATGGTCGGCTGTGGACCCCCAAAGTGGCGTGGGCCCCCGGCATTGCGGGGTCTGGCGGCACTGTGGATCCGCCCGTGAGTTTTTCTTTATAAAGCGATTCATCACATGTTGTAAATAGATCTGCGTTAAAAGACTTATTGATGAGTAGTTCAATACTGTTTTTCTACTCATAAAAACGTGTACATTATTTTTACCATATTCGCATTCTGTTTTAACAATGAGGGTAAGAACAGAATGCGAATATTGTAAAAATGTATTATGGGGATATGCTCAGCAGAAAATCACAAATATCCTATTTTTTTCTCTTCACAATGAGAATTACTTTATTTATGTGTCAAATCACAGATATTGCATATATATATATATATATATATATATATATATATATATATATATATATATATATATATATATATATATACATTTTTAAAATTATGTGTTTTATAAAGCAACACTGAAATTATGTTTGCAATATTTCATATTAGCTTTTCAGTTAAATTAAAATGTTTTCTGCAGTTTGATATCTTTCTGATTTTTAACCTTCTGATGTACAATGATAATAACAAATCGTCATTTGAAACTAAAATTAATAAAATGTAAATTTATTGTCCTAATGCCAGTAATCGGAGTTACGCATTTTGTAGGCTTGATATTTCAATTTAATAGAGTTCAAATACACGCCTTTATAGAAATATAATCTTAGTTATTTAACGCACTGAACATATATTCAAACAAATACTTAACTGAAACAAAGTTTGTAAAAGATTTTCAACAAATAAAACTACTATAAAACCACAATTCTTTTCATTGTTCGTGTAGAACGAATTCAAGTTACGTGAAAAAAATAAGATAATAAAATTAATCACACACATTACACTAAACCACCTAAAAACTTTAACATTTCCTATGTGATTAGAGGTTGTGCACTTCCTATTTCTCCTGCTTAGCAACATTTTAAATAATATAAGGAAAATGATCATGAATACTACTACTGGAATAAACATAGTAATTATTATGACACTAAGGTTATTCATTTTTAAAGAAGAATTCCATTTGTCATAAATCAGTCTTGTTTTTGTAGGTAGCCCTGATTTTTGGTTAGATTCAGAAGTGAAACCCCAGGTATAATGTTGTTGATAAAAGATATACGTGACTGTCAGAATAACGTAAATGTTTAGCGTAACCAGTGCTAGTTTAGTCGTGTTAGTGTTGAGCAAGTATCTAGTAGCAGGGTACAAGACAGTGGTAGCCTGTAGGATGGCTAGTGTTGATAGATGACACACGTTGATTACAAGACCAATGTCGTTGGACACCAGGTACAGCCCGTACGGGAACTCGTGGTCAGTGGCAGCCGTCAGGAGCTGAAAGCTCACCATCCTCATGGCGAGGGTTGTGACGTAATAAAACAAGTTGCAGACAGACAATGATGTCAAGATGACGTCTGATGTATTGTATCGTCTGCGACGTGCTAATATGGTGATGTTGAAAATGTTTCCCAAAACAGCAAGGACATTTAGAAGCATTTCTACCCATTAATTTATACTTTCTCGTATACAGAGTATAGAGGAAGTTTTGTAATCGTGCACACAAATCACATAAAAATTTTACAGTTTTCATCGTTTTATACCTCAGTACTTCATCATATGCGGAGTATAGGGGACTTTTTAAAATCAGGCAATGCAAATATAATAAATGCAGATTTATCAAAATTTCTGTGTTCTATGCAAAATCGAGTCGGAAAAACTGGGCTTTGCAATTCTGTTTGTATGTCTGTGTGAGTGTGTGTGTATGTGTGTGTATGTCTGTGAACACGATAACTTGGATACCGTTACAGCTAGGTTGATGAAATTTCATATACAAGTACTATTTTAAATTTGTAGTCCTGTTTCAACTTTTCAGCAATTTCCGATAACCGGAGGCAGCACTCATTCTACTTTTGGTTTTTCAAAAGTATATAACCTGATTACTTTTTCAGATAAATAAACGAATTTTCACATGTCAAATTTTGAGTAATTTCAGTTGACCGGAAGTAGTAATTTACGCTATTTCCAATTTCTCAAAAAGACGAATAAGAATTTATAAAGTACTAATAATATTCCGCACTATTATACATATATTGTTTGGCGTTCACTAGGTGCGCTATTCTTTTTTCTATGAGATTCTATTCTATTTTAAAAAATTAAAGAAATTAAAAATGGATTAAAATCATGTCTATATCCCGAGGTGCCATCCACCCTAATGGTATATAAGAACATCCGAGAAGAAAGTTTAGAGATCTCACTCCCACTTCATTATTTTACATTTTTTAGTCTTTACGAAATCTTTTATAATGTCAATATCTTTTAATTTAATAAAACGAAACGTTTACAAAATTACAAATTATTTAAGCCGAATATGAATTAGCAAAATGTACCTAAAAGTGTGTTTACTGAAAATCCACGTAAAAAAGAAGACTATGATTAAAAGTGGGCCTGATTTGTATATGCAACACAGTCCATTTGAAATGTATTATAAATATGTCAACGGCGGTCATTGTTAACGTCAGTCCCCTCAGAGATTTTATTTTTTTATTTAAAAAAAATATTTAAAGTAAATACAACTGTAAAAGCCACTAAAAAAGTCTAATCGTCAAGAGCTGTAAGCCTACTTGCTTCTGTTGGCGGGTTTAGGCCTATGTGTCATGCTGTTGAAGAAACGCGTTGCTTCTCTTGAGGTAATGTATTCCTAGCATTGGTCTATTATCACTCACATCTGTGACTTGTGTTTTCTAAACGGGATCAGTTCATAAATGCTTTATTACGAACTGGGTGACCATCTTCTACATCCCCGCTGAGGAAATTTTACAATTGCTACTGACGTAAACTGTAATTCACGTGAGAACATTAATTGAAAATATTGTCATAATACAGTAGTTATACATCAAGTAAATCTGTTAATATTTTGGTTCTGACTCCAACATTAACACATTTTCTATCTAGCTATAAACTAATAAGCAATTTAACAACAACAGCAACAACAACAAAAATTGTTAGTCATTGTTCGTGGCTCTCAATTCTAAAAATATGTTTAGCGTTTGCTTCATCTGGTAAACTTTTTAATTAACCATAACATTTTTATACATAGAACAATTTTATGTTGTTCCCAAAATTTGTTTGTAAGTTTTGAATTCAATACAAATTATCTGTATATTTGGGATCAAAATAAAATAGCTTGAAAGTTAAGAAAAGTGTTTTCCGATAGTCTACCAGCTAAGATAAAGAAAAATTCGTAATACTAAGCTAGTTAACTAATTTAACGAAATTCACAAACAATTTATCCTAAGAGTGAATCAATGCTGACAATAATTTTACTTTTCTACCTCAAGGGCAAACGCTACGTGGAAGAATTTCGATCTGCGGGATAATGAGTCGTAAGATAGTAAAAAAACAAGGTTTAATAACGGTTTATATCGACATCACTTAGTTTTGCTTATGCTCGAGGGGTCATTTATGTAATTGTAAATTTAAAACAAATGTGTATGGGAAACAATATTGTGTTATTGAGTGTAAACTAAATTACGCAGTAAACCGATAGTTGACTAAACATCTAGTGTTCTATGAAACAAAAACGTCTATACGTATTGTAAAGTGTCCAAAAGGAGAGACACGAAATGATACATTGTATACTGCTGTTGTTTTTACATGTATATTAGACTGCGGCGAAATAATCATTGCGTATCATCCGTCTGAAAAATATAAAAATATTTACTCTGAGATAGATTTAAAAAAGCGTCATCAGGTATCAAGCAATATATCAGGAACAGTCTCCACCGACATTGTAACTTCAGAAGAGTATTGAATTCTAGATATCTGGGTTTATTAGGAAGGCAGTAAAATTGTAAGAGCAAAATCTGTTAGCCTAGACAGAGATTTCCAGATGTCTATAATAATATTCCAAGCACTAAATGTCTCACTAAAATAAAAGGAAAGACCATAATCAAAAGCGTTTAATATTCAATGAATTCACTGATGTAAACAACTCAAGCTAGTTAATAAGGACGGTTTTCAAGTGTCTTAAACAGAAAGTAAGACAAATAAAATAGAATTAATTTTTTTATATTAATCATAAAAAGAATATACAAAGTTAAGAACAATTTTTGTAAGAGAATATGTAGCCTTTATAAGGTATGTTGGTTTTTAGACATTGTAAGAATTGTTTTCATGATTATTTATTTTTCCAACATATTTTAAATAATGTATTAATTTGTAAAAATTATTTTTAGATAACGTGTCTTTCTTCAGCGCACTACAACCATGACCAACAATAGTTCACCCCAGCCCGTAGCAGCTACTCAACATTTACCACATACTTTGTTGAACTTCAGTGACTACGATCTGTGGGTTCTTGAAATATTTCTCAACGTTGGGTTAGGTTTATCTTTGGGTGTCCTTGGAGTTGTGGTCAACATTTTAAACCTGCTGGTCTTGTCACGACACAACCTGAAGGAAACCACCAACATAATGTTGCTGTCTCTGTCTTCACTGGATCTCTTTTATTCTATCACGTCGATTTTCTTACGTTTACCTAGCCTGATTAAACTTATTGATCCATATTTTGCTATCACCTACCAAACGTTTATAAAGTTAGCGGTTCTTATGCCTAACGCTGTGTGCTTCGTCATCACAATACTCCACGTCACAGCTATAGGAATTGAAAGAGCCATCGCCGTGTTATTTCCCTTTCACGTGTCTCGTATATTCACACCCTACAGAGCCAAATGGATGTTGCTTGCTTTATACCTATTCGGGTCTATTCCTGTTTGGCCTTACTACTACCGTTTTACTTACAGATGGGTGTTTGTTCCAAGCATAAAGAAAACTATCGCTGTCTTGGCGTACACAGATTTTTTTGTAAATAACATGACAATCATACTTGACTACGTGAATTACTTTGTTAACAATACTACAACTACAATACCAATTATCATAGTGTTTATTTGTTCCACGTTGATTATCTTTCAACTTACGCAGCTAAAAAGAAAAGGGTTGTCGGGCAGATCCTCAAAGCAGGTGAAGGAAATAAAAGTCGTGAAGATGTTGCTGGTTGTTTGTCTCGTCAGCTTCATGGTGTTGGTACCAGAGCATGTGATCAACACCTACCTGACAACACACTTCGAGGAGCTTTCTTGGAATTTCTACGACCTTATCGTTTACCTTATCCCCGTTACGTATCAGGTGAACTCCTGCGTCAACTTCTTCATCTACATCACGATGAGCTCCAAGTTTGCCGAGACTTACAAAACACTCATACACGGGTCATCAAAGAAATAGATGGTTGTTGTAATTTAGAAAATTAACGAACGTGAAACAAAAAACAACTTCAACTTTATGCTAAGCGTATTTTCTAATTCTTTAGTTTGAATGCAGTATTTTTAAGTACATGATAGCGTCAAAAACAATTTCTTATTAAACAATAAATACATCTACTCAGAATATACATGTTTAAAATTTTTTAGATTATTTTAAAATTGTTTTTCGCGAAACTTTTTAAAACACTCTTTAATTATTGTGTTATAATTTAGCTCAAATGAACAAATGAATTTGTTATTCATTAGCAAAAAAAAAAAAAAAAAAAAAAAAGGTTTTTACATTAAAAACCTTATAATTTTAATTGCTTTTATACAAGACATTTTTTCACGATATAAAAAAGGAATGCTACCATCATGTTTACATTTCCATCTACAATAACATAATTAAATAAAATCGTAAAATATAATACTTTATTTTATTTTGAAAGAAAACTGAGTCAAAATGATTTTAGCATATACTTTATGATAAATAAATCTGAAATAAAGTAAATTACACTTTTTCGGTTACCGAAAATTATTCAAATATTCAGATAAAAATATATAGCTTTTTATAAATGAGATTTCGTCATCCTAGCGGCACTTAAGATATCAGTATTCTAAAAAGCTAAAATTAAGGATAGTCCAGGTATATATGATTGTATGCTTATGTATGAAATTTCGTTTATCTAAATGAAACAGTATTCAAGTTCTTATGTTCCCATAACAATAAAATATACCTTCCGGTTACCGGGAATTGTTAAATAATTGACAACAACCAGCACATACAACCTAAAACTTACGTGAGAAATTTCTTTCTTCTTCAATTAAAACAGCTTCAACAGGAGAGAATAACTGCTATTACTGATGCGACAGTATTGTATTGTTTCGTAACGTGCTATGAAAGTTTTAAGAACAAGATTTGGGCAGTCTCAACATCCAAGTTAGGAATTTACAATGATGTAATAGTAAAAGAATTGAGTTCCTGTTTGACTTGTACAAACGTAGCGGACGGTTAGATAACCTGTTATAAACATTTTGGTTAAGTCGCAGTCGAATAAGGTAATGATTCACACGGCGACACCTGTTGGATTCAATTAACGTAGAGCAAAACTTCAAACAAACATGTTTACAAAGGACAGGTTTGATAATGAGCGAAAGTATTTTGCATATGAAAGTAAACTATTGATAACACAAAACTAACAATTACATTACAAATTATTACATAAAGAGATTAAGTAAACGTATGATATTTATATATTTATTTATTATATTTTTACTGATAATGTTTTGATATTGTTTCATTTTGTTTTTACCGTTATAAATTACCCAGCTAAACTGGATCTATCTCTTGAATAGTTAATCGAAATTTTTAGTTAAGTTAATTTTTCTCGCATGATTTTGGTTTACCGTCTGGTCATTAGTCGCTAGACATAACACTCCCTACGTAAACACCCTGGACAAATACACCTTGGACATATCCCTACTCTCTAACCTAAACCCGCTGGACATAAACCCCCTGGACATCAACCTCACGGACATAAACCTCACGGACATAAACAACACGGACAAAATCCCCTAAACACCACCCTCTCCATTGAGGCTGAAACTCCCAAACTTAAACTTAACATGAGACGGTTAGCAATTAGCGAGTAAATTGTAATGGAGAGAGGGAGAATACTTCTATTTCTCATCCCGCATAAAAAAGCTGACTAGAAAAGACTGTAAATGTTATTATTTGCATGATAAAGCTGTAACGAAAAAACCCACCTCAGCAAATTAAAACGTAATTAGCGTTTTACGTTGTCAGCCATAGACCTGAATTGATTACACTTTCAAGTTTCAGTCTGAAAATAAACTGGGACTGTTTAGTAACTAGTTAGATTTTTCAAGGTAATAGAAATAGCATAATTTATTTAAATTAATTTTCAAATTCGACCTAAAATAAAAGTTTATATAACAAGTTGTTTCGACTAGTCAGTTGTTCAGTCTACGCCAGCAAACGTTACCACTTATCATCTGTTATCAGACCAGTCTCAACATGAACAAGATAGTTTTAACTCTCGTCGTCTGCCTCGGTCTTGTTGGTTACGTGTCGGCTGCTACATCGATAGGACTGGGTAAGAGAAAATTTTCAATTTTGTTTCAGGATCTTTTTTTTGTGCAAATTATTTTTGTTTCTTTTTTCATGTGATCAGTTTTTTTTTAAAAAAACGGAAACTACATTTCTATCAGTGTATAGATGTTATTTCAACTATTAAAAAAAATTCTATTAAATATTATGCCTGTACAAATATTTGCAAAAAAAAAAATAAATAAAAGAATTTTTTGTTTCCTAAACATTAAAACATCTTATCTTTACCAGGAGCTTGCCCTGATGGAGTAAAGATTGGCGAATCCTGGTACCCATCTGGATGTGAGAAATGTGACTGTTATGATGGAAGCTATGAATGCTACTCGTAAGTTTTTATTACATATCAACTTTAACACAATTTTAAACTTCTTCTTCTGCGTTATTAATTGGGTTTATTTTGGATGATTTAAACAATACGTCCAACGTCGTGGATGTACATGACTGTGGTCTCCAGATTTGTGAGTTCCCCCTACAGTTTCTCCTTGAGTGGGTGTAAAAGGGTCAGTGTTTAGACCGCGTCTGGTTGTACAAGGGGCAATCCTAAAGGAAGTGCTCTGACACCGGTATGTCAGAAATGTGAATTATGTTTGAGGCTAAGAATGGTAGGCTACTTGAAAGATTCTATATTTACCAGATATAGCACATTTTAAAACTAAAACTAACACGTTTTTTTTCGAACTCCTCTTTTTACTACCTGGACCATAATTTGTTTATAGTTATTTGATGTAACACTATTTACAAAAGACATAAGAGTAATTTTTTTCAGCGAGGTTATTTAGATAAATTCCCGAAAGACACAATTTCTTGTAGTTACTTTGTAGTTGTAACATTTGTAAAACACGCACACTGCTAAGATCATAAACAGAGTATAATTAATCTCTTTTGTATTAACCACTCTTTCAGGTGCAGTACTTATAGGTTCCCACCTGGGTGCAAGGCGACGTACGACACCACCAAGCAATATCCAGATTGCTGTGTTCCAAAACTTGACTGCCAAAAAAAATAAATGAAAGATCTATCGCTAACAAGTTCCTAAACGTTAAGAACATTTAAAAACAAAATATTCCAATGGAAATAAATACATTCAATAATACAATTCATCTTCGTTTTTAAAAGCAGTTACTGATTTTTTTGTTGCGTCTAGAGTCGAGAGTCGAGGACGAAATTCTAAACGTTACTACCATAACGATTTGTTTCACACTTGACACGCAGGTCAATAGAATTTGAAAATTCTGGCATAAAATTAGACTGCCCATAAATCAAAATTTAACGCCACTTACATTAAAATAAAAAAAAAGTTTACGTTTGTGTGTTTAAACCGAGAAGACTCGAATACGAACCCTCGGGTAGATGAGGCTCGTTAGCTGGGGACAGCCACTCTTCAAACAACTGCTGCCTTGTAGTTTGTTCTTGGTTGGACAAAGGCTATGGAAGCAAATCCAAAAAGAAAAGCAGGCTGAAATCGGAGTCAATGGCCTCAATGGCGCATAACCAGTTGACACGTATCCTTAATTATGATGGAAGCGTGATCGCGTCGGCAAAAGCTCATGGTTGATAAATTCGGAAAAAAAGTCTCGAGTTCAAACCTTATGACAGATAAGGTTCGATCCACTCCAACGCTGAAAATTAAGAACGAAGAAGAAGAAGAAGTCTGTTTTATTTTTTGTTTGCTTGTTTGCGTCAAATATGATAACTCAATTATCACTTACTTTTAAAAGAGCGATTTCGTTCAAACTTTTCAGATACTTTAATATTCAATGAAAATGCAAGACTGACTAACTTTTTATTTAAGTAGACAATGTTCACAGTTTTACACCTTACTACTTTATCTTATACGGAATGTAAAGTATGCATTCTGAGCCTGCGAAAAATCAAAATCAAGATTTTTAAAAATTTCGACGTTTTACACATTCCGGAACCTGAATAATCATAGTTTAGTAATTTTGCCTGTCTATGTATGTGAGTATGGAAGCAGGGTAGTTTAAGTTTTTTATCAGGTAGATTGACGAAATTTTATTTATAAGTATCATATCAAATTTACAGTTTTCTCCAAAACTTTGGAGTGGTTTTTAGGAAACGGGACTAAGTCTTCTTCCAGCTTCTTAAAATTCTATAATTTGAATACCAATCAAATTAAGTGGACGACATTTCAAACATAAATATTAGATTATATGCAAAATACCATTTCCACATAACGAAGGTCACTCAAAATTGACAGGATTCCAAAAGTATAAAATGTATACTTATGTATGCATTTGTCTACCTGTCTGAAACAATATTCAATTGCTCGTTTTTCCAAAAAAAATTATAAAAAAAACTACTTCTGGATACCGGAAAACGTTTAAAAAGTAATCCAATTCTATGATCGTACGCTTATGTATGAAATTTCGTCTACCTGAATAAAGTAGTATTCACATTATTTTATTTCCATAACAATAAAGCACTCGTTCCGGTTACCGGAAATCGTTAAATAATTCACACCAAAAAGCGCATGCAATCTAAAACTTACGTGCGAAATTTCTTTCGTCTTCCATCATCACAGCTTCAACAATATGTAAATCTATAATTATTACAGGAGAGAAAAACCACTATTTCAGATGCGACATTATTGTAGGGTGTCGTAATGTGCTATGAAAGTATTAATAACACGATTTTGCAGTCCCAACATCCTAGTTAGGAATGTACAACTATTTTACATGAACAATACAATATTAAGTAGATAGATTATAAGAAAACGGTTGTGTCTAAAGGTATGTAAAGCAATTTTTTTAAACTGCTAGATCACGAACATTTTGTTCTAAACATTTCAGTTAAGTCGCAGTTAAATAAGGTAATGATTCACACGGCGACACCTGTTCAATTCAATTAACGTAGAGCAGAACTTCAAACACGAAAATTTACAAATGGAAGGTTTGATAATGAGCGAAAGTATTTAATATATACATAGTACACAACGTAACAAAAAGTAACACGTAACTAGCAAACACGTAACGAATTATTGCATAAACGAAATTAGTAAACTTATGATATTTAATTCTTACGAGTTGACCCGCGTCGTATAATACGCCAATATTTAGTTGTTTTATTTTCTACTTATCAGTAATTCATAATTTGTGAATTCGACAGTACCAACGCTGCCACTTAAAATATTTGCTTTAAAACACTATCAGTAGCTCGTTAAGGACGATAACCTCCCCCCCCCCCAGTTAAAGTAAACTCCTCTTAGTTACCTCCCCTAAGTTTAAAATCGTTTCAAAATAAATTATCTGCCCCTAATAGTCAATAATAATAATAGCGTGAACCAAAGCTCACCAGACCATGTAGGGGTGGTGGTGGTAGGGAGCGCGCTTACAGCTTGCTGAATTATATATATAGAAGATAGATATTTTTTCTGATGATTTTTCTAATATTGATTTAATTTTTTTTTACCTAATTGAATTATTCAGCAAAACGGAATTTATCTGATAAATATTTCATCGAACACTCTTAGTTAAGTTAATTTTTCTCCCCTAGACATAACAGTCCCCCCCCCCCACACAAACCCCTGGACCCAAACATCCGCGACCTGTCCTCACTCTCTTACATAAACCACACGGACATAAACCCCCTAACAAACCACACTCCCATTGAGACTGAAACCCCCAAACTTAAACTTAACATGAGACGGTTAGCAATTTGTGAGTCAATTAGAGGGAAGCGAGGGATAGAACTCTGTCATCCCACATGATGATCCTAACTAGAAAAGGCTGTAAATGTTTTTATTTGCATGATAACGATGTGACAAAAAAACCACACCTCAGCAAATTAAAATGTAATTAGCGTTTTACGTCGTCAACCATGTACCTGAATTGATTACCTTTTCAAATTACAGTCTGAAAATAAACGAGCTATTTATTTTCAACAATTGTCTACTTCTAGTTTTTTTCAAGGCAAAGGAAATTGCGTAAATTTAAATTAATGTTCACATTGGACCCAAAATAAAAGTTTATATAACAAGTTGCTTCGACTAGTCAGTTGTTCAGTCTACGCCGCCAAACGTTACCACTTATCATCTGTTATCAGACCAGTCTCAAAATGAACAAGATAGTTTTAACTCTCGTCGTCTGCCTCGGTCTAGTTGGTTATGTGTCGGCGGCTACGTCGATGGGACTGGGTAAGAGAAAAAAAAATTAAATTTTGTTTCAGGATCTTTTTTTTGTGCAAGTTATCCTCGTTTCTGTTTTCATGTGATCCGTACCAGAAAGTAAACTATATTTCTATCTATGTATAGATGTTATTTAATTTTTAACAAGTTGTATTAAATGTTTTGCCCGTATAAATATTTGCACAAAAATAAATAAGTAAATTATACAGCTATGTTTCCTGAACATTAAAGTTCCGTGTTTTACCAGGAGCTTGCCCTGATGGAGTAAAGTTTGGCGAATCCTGGTACCCCCCGGGATGTGAGATTTGTGACTGTGGTGACGGAGGCTACCAATGCTTCTCGTAAGTTTTTATTACATACCAACTAGAACACATTGTTTAACTTCTTCATCTTCTTCTGCGTTTTTAATTGAGTTTATGTTAGAAGGATTCAAACAATATGTCTAACTTCGTCGTTAAATTGGATTGTGGTCACCAGATCCACGGGTGCCCCATGTAGTTTTTCCTTGAGTGGGGCGTATGGGGCCAGTAGTTTGGATTGCGCTTGGTTGTACAACGTGCAAAATATGTTACATACAAACTATAACACATTTTTAAACTAACACCAACACTTTTTTCCGAACACCACTTTTCATAACTTGAAACATCTGTTGATAGTTCTTTAATATAACACCAATCCATCCCCGACAAGAGTTATTATTTCAGCGAGATTATTTAGATACATTCTCCCTAGACCCAATTTCTTGTAGTTACATTGTATTTGTAACGTATGAAAAAACACGGCACTGTTATCACCATAAACAGAGTACTATTAATCTTTCTGTTGTATTTACCACTCTTTCAGATGCGGTTCTTATGGCTTCCCACCTGAGTGCACGGCGACGTACGATACCACCAAAAAATACCCAGATTGCTGTGAACCTACACTTGACTGTCCAAATTTAACTGAAAATTAAAATGTTTACAAGTTCCAAAACGTTAAGAACATAACATAATTAAAATTTAAACCCAACGCAAATAACGGAGTTCAACTTTGTTTTTTCCCTTTGCTGCGCCTTGAGTCCAAAATTGACTACAAGATTCTAAACAAAACTACCATACCGAGTTGTTTTAAACTTGACACGCAGGTCAAGACCATGTAAACATTGATAATGACGTAAGATTAGATTTAATTAGATGTATTAACTTTTTAAATCTAATTATTGTGTAGCCCTACCTTGATATTTATCTATTAATTTAGTTGTTTAAGATTCGTGCGGTCCTGTTGGCTTTTAAAAATGCTTACAAATCTCTTCCATTTTAAATAAAACAACACTGCTTATACGCATATTGTGATAAACGAGATAAAAAGAAAAACGGTATACTCTTGGTGGAACTATAATGCTTTAGTGAATAAAAATATTTAAAAATAAACCGGGAATGATCTCCCCTAAACTTTCTCGAATATTCTTATATTAAACAACAGGTGATGGGAACTCGGGATATAGACATGATTTTTAATCCATTTTAAATACTTAAACTTATAAAAATAAAATAAAATCTCCTAGAAAAAAGAATTGCACACCAAGTGAACGCCAAATAAAAGTGCATAATAGTGCGGATTATTATAAGTACTTTATAAATTTGAATTCGTTTTTTTGAGAAATCGGAAATAGCGTAAATTACTACTTCCGTTCAAAGGAAACTACTCAAAATTTGTCAGAAGGTAGAAAATTAGATCTTTTACTTACATGTGAATTTTTATTATCTATTTGAAATAGTACTCAAGTTATGGGCTTTTGCAAAAAAAACCATCTGTTAATGAAGGTCTGTATCTTCGCTGAGCTTGCTTTGGAGACTCTCCATGTCCCTGCTCCATATAGCAAAACTGCCTTGACTTTTGAGTTATGTATCCTAATATTTTTCGTGTTGGAGTTGGTAGAATTTTTCCATATGGGTTGCAGAACTGTGAAAGCGGTTCGGACTCTATTAAATCTAGCACGTATGTCCTCCTCTGTGCCTCGCAATTTGCTTATCTTGCTGCCAAGGTAGACAAACTTCCACATCATGTGCTTGTCTTCTGTCTATTGTCACTGAGGTCTCCTGGTTATTGTTGATTCTCATTAATTTTGTCTTTTCTTTGTTGATCTTGAGACCTACGCTCTGATAGATGGCTCCTAATGCATCAACTTTTTCTTACACGTCTTGTAGCCTATAGTTAACACTATTCAAATACCAAACAAAACACGAACATTAAGTAAAACAGGTGGAATAAATTGTTTTTGATATTTTTGTTCTTTTTGTTTCACCTATGAGATGATTTTAAACATTTTGAGGTAAACATTGGTCTATGCCTATCTTCTTATAATTCTGATCATCAGTTTGCATAATACTTATTTTATACTTTTAAGTAGACGGGTTACTGGCAAATCAAATGCCGTACGATTTTACTGTTACGAAAATTTTCTACCCATTTATTTGAAGCAAGAGTACAAAAAATGGGAATATATCAGCAATCAGATTACGAATAATAACACCAACAACAAACACAAACATAATACATAGAGATTAAAAAAAAACAAAAAAAACAGGCACATTGATAAATAGACACCGATACATACACACAGAGTTAACACCTGTCACAAGTCTCTGTATAATTGCTTAGACCAGTGGCGTAGACAGATATATATATATATATATATATATATATATATATATATATATATATATATATATATATATATATATATATATATATATATACATATATATATATATATATATATATATATATATATATGTGTGTGTGTGTGTGTGTGTGTGTGTGTGTGTATTAGAAATAAAATTTTAATAATGTAAATATAAACTGGCACAATCGTTACACCGTCAACTGCTTAAACGTAGAACAAATATTATTATTTGGTTCCCGTGAAGGATACATCACCACATTGAAAACAACCATCGCTACCTACACCACTGGCTCACGCTATACTTGTTTTCAGGTTTAAGAGCAGTACACTAGAAATAACCGTGTCAGCAAATTAACATGTAATTAGTGTCACTTCTGATTTAATTACACATTTTAAATTACTATCTGATGAGAAATTAACTGCTTATTTACGTCAACTGTCAACGGATATTTATTCTGAAGCAATCCAATTTGCATAATTTATTGAAATTAACATTGAAACACGGTTAAAAAAGGTTTTAGATCTATAAAATACGTGGTTTGGTGTTCCGTCTACTCTAGCAAAGATTTCACGTGGTGATCACACAGTACCAGTCCAAAATGAACAAGATAGTTTTAACCCTCGTCGTCTGTCTCGGTCTAGTCAGCTTCGCCTCGGCCTCAGTATCCATGGGATTAGGTAAGAGATGTAGATTTAAATTAATTTAATTTATTTTTTTACGTGATGTTAGTTACTTTTTTCGTTTTGATCTTGTCCTTAAAGTAGAGTAGAAACAACACAAGCTATCATAGTGTGGAATTATTTTGTGACTGGTCTGACGATAGAGTGATACAGGGGTTTCCAAACATTTCAGTCCACATTGACTATCAAATTTCAGTTCGGCGGCCTCGGGCAGATGAGGCTCGTTAGCTGGGGACAGCAACTCTTCTAGGAGAGACAACTTCAATATCAAACAACTGCTGCCTTGTAGTTTGTTCTTGGTTGAACAAAGGCTATGGAAGCAAATCCAAAAAGAAAAGCAGGCTGAAATCGGAGTCAATGGCCTCAATGGCGCATAACCAGTTGACACGTATCCTTAATTGTGATGGAGGCGTGGTCGAGTCGGCAAAAGCTCATGGTTGATAAATTCGAAAAAGTATCGAGTTCAACCCTCTGGCAGATAAGGCTCGATCCCTCCCAACACTAAAAATTAAGAACGAAGAAGAAGAGAAGAAGTTCGGGGGCCAGTTTCTTCCAGGTATGATATTTCTGGGCAAAGTTCCTCAGCAATCACCGACAAACGATTTTTCCTTGGACAAAAAGATCTCCGCGGGCCGGATGAGAGGACATCGCGGGCCGCATCCGGTCCGCGGGCCGTAGTTTGGAGACCCCTGGAGTAATACATAAATAATGACTAAAGAAGCTTAAGGGTTAGTTTATATTGATCATAGAGAGTATTTGCTGTTGTTTTATCTGTATTAATGTGTACAGTGTGAGTATGGCGAGACGAGTACAGAGTAATTACTAGACATGATTTGTGGATAGTTTATGAATAAGATAGTGGCAACATGAAATTGAATTATGCATAGCAATTACAAGTATTAATCTTTAATGTGTCTAATTAGTATGCACGGAAATGTGTCTTATGTCGTACTTATCAATGAAGATATGGTGTCGTCTAGACACTTGGGCAGATGAAGTAGAGCTCATCTGTTTCAAAGACCTCCTCACAAGAATGTATAGTGTGGTTAGGCCTAACGTGAGTTAGGTATCCATTAGAGCTGAGTGGACTCTGGGACATTCTTCAGACTTGAACCTGGATTAGCGGTCTAGCGCTCTACCGCTAGACCACGCCTTCACCTAAGTTATAATGTAATTTATAGTAGTAATGTCGCAGATAAATATGATCGTAGACCCCATTACACACGCTAGAATTTTTAATTTAAAATTTAAAATTTGGATTGCATATTTTGCCAATACATTCACCCAACAAACAAAACCACCGTGATTGCTGGGTTTTTTTCAACCGTACATTTTCTTTATTTTACTAGGATCTTGTCCCAAAGGAGTTAAACCAGGCAAATCGTGGTACCCCGAGGGATGTCAGAAATGTGACTGTTATAAGGGAAGCTACCAATGCTACACGTAAGTCTTTTCATTTTTTTCAGTTTAAAAAGAGTTTTTGATTTACTCTTCATTTACATATGCCTTATTTCCACCACTTGTGAAATATATTAATGATACTAATAATTCATTCCAAATAAAAAGTTTCGAGAACTATTACTTTCTCGTTTACGAAGTATAAAGGAAGTATGTAATCGTGAAAAAATCGACGTTTTATACCTCCATGAGACGGAAAAAATAGTTTTGCAATTGTGTCCGTATGTCTGTGTGTGTGATGTGTGTATGCTTATCTTTGAAAACGATAAATTAAGTACCTTTACAGATAGGATGATGAAATGTCATATGTATTAATATCGTATCAAATTTGTAGTTCGGTATCAACTTTTCAGCGATTTACGGTAACCGGAAGTGGAACTTAGTCTACTTTCGGTTTTTTAAAAGCATATTACTTAAATACTGTTTCTCTGATTGACGAAATTTCACATATAAGTAAAAGATCTAATTCTCTGTTTTCTGTCAAATGATTTGTAATTTCCAGTGCCCGAAAGTAATACTTTAATCTATTTCCGATTTCTCAGAAACTTATATGAATGAATAAAGTGCTATTGTTCCTTACTATTTTAATTTTACACGTATTGTTTTCTGTTCACTTGGTGCGTAATTCTTTTTTTCTACGCGATTCAATTCTATTTTTAAAAGCTAAATTTTATAAAATTGATTAAAAAGCATGTCTATATCCCGAGTAGCCATCCCCCGTAGTGTTTTATAAGAATACTCGAGAAAGTTTAGGGGAGATCACTCCCGCTTCATTTTTAGGTAAGCTGTCTTAAAAAATCCTTGTGAACATATTGGTAGTGTTATTAGATTTACATGCCAGCTGCAACATGGTGGAAACATTGTGAACTGACAAAACTATATGGTACGAGCCGGCCCGCGGCATAACATACGCCGCTATTTAGTTGTTGTTTTTTCTACTTTTCAGTAATTCTTAATTTGTGAATTCGACGGTACCAACGCTGCCACTGAAAATATTTCTTTAAAACACTATAAGTTGCACGTTATGGACCATAACACCCCCTTCCATCCCCACCCCCTCCGTCCCCACCCCCCTACGTTTAAAATCGTTTCAAACTAAAATATATGCCCCTAATAGTCGTCACTAAACCCGGCTCTGCTTGTAAACATTTAGAGTAAACACAGCTCACTAAGACCATGTAGGGGTGGGGATGGTAAGGAGCGCGTTTACAGCTTGTTTTCTAGCGTCTCTCAGAAGAGAATTATATTTATAGATGTTTTCGATCATAATTTGAGATCACTAATTCACGCTGCTATTTTAACATCTTTTTCAGATGCGGTAGCGTGAGCTTCCCACCTGAGTGTAAGGTTACCTACGACACGACCAAAAAGTACCCGGATTGCTGTGTTCCTAAACTTGACTGCCCACAGAATTAAATGATAAATCAAGATGTTTTCAAGATTCTAAACATAATCAACTGAAATTTAATTTTAAAGCTCCACTTCTGTAAACGAAAATGAAATCTAACATCTTTCTGGTTGTTTTTGAGTTTATCAATTTATTTTTAGAACGTGCTCACGTGTGATATAATTAAAAAAATGTGGGGAGTGAGCGAGATGGATCTCAAACATACAAGTTAACTTAAGATCTGAAAAATGTAACTTTCATGCAATCTCTTTATTGAGGTAAATATTTAAATATCGCCACTCCATACTGTATTTTAAACTAGCTTATTTATATACTAGAAAACCATTATTAAACGATAACAATAGGGTATTTAAAACAAAATGTAATTTCTTTATAATAATGATTTATATAATTCTCAAACAATTAGTCCACATAATCAAAACAAGCACCAAATAAAACCGAAATTAAGAAACAGATTAACAATAATCATAAAAACAATAATCATAATAGTCCATTATGGCTAAAATATAACAAATGAACACCTTTTTCTATAACATTATAACAAATGTTGAAATAGTTCTCTGAAAACATTTCACGGCCATGGCAATGTATATTTATTATGGCAACATATAGACGCTTAAACATTACAGCTGTTTACAACATGGCCTGCAGTAGGCCCTACTTGAAACATGGAACATTTTTTTTTTAATTTGAATAAGAGAATAACAAAATAACTACAAGTACAATGTATCGAACCCGGTACATTTGTACATAATGCTGACTTGTAAACTGACAAGCGTAAGCCTGTTCCTAATCACACGTTGATAGATATTCGATGGTTTCGTTTGAAAACTTAAGTTCGATTCCATTGAGTCACAATTGTATAATAGTTAAATGGCAACACATGTTGCATTCAAAATACGAAGAGCGCTATTTCACAATTTCACACCAACATGTTTGTGATTGTAAGATTAACGTGTTCGATGCAGCTTTGATATGCGGGGGCCCAAGTAATTGCTGAGGGAAACCCACGAGTTGTCAAGATTTAATTATTGAACGAAGGTGGTTTGGATAATCAATTACACAAATACTAATTTTTAAAAATAACAAAAACGAAACCACCATTTGTAAAACATGTAGGCTACACCATGTGATTAATGCAACACTGTGTAAAACAATTAACTATACGTAAAATACTTAACCATATGTACAACACTTAACCATATGTAAAGCATTAGCCATATGTAAAGCACTTACCCATATGTAAAACACTTAATCAAATGTAAAACACTTAACCAAATGTAAAACACTTAACCACATGTAAAACACTTAATCAAATGTAAAACACGTAACTATATGTAAAACACTTACCCATATGTAAAACACTTAACAATATGTAAAACACTTAACCAAATGTAAAAACTTAACCATATGTGTGTATATTTTGTTTACACGAGACGTTGAATCCGATATCAATTAGGTGGAAGAGATTTCAAGTGAAACACCCACGCTCACATACGCACACACAAACACAAACATACCAGATTTTCATAATATGAATCGATGTTTGCTTTTTGAGAAAGCAGCATAAAAATGTCAGCTTTAATAAACTAATACATTATTAATGGTTCATTTCGTTCATACGTTAATCCTTACTTCAATTACACTTTGAAAATAATCCGTCCGTTTTTTATGCCCAATGTCAATATTTAGTTAATTAAAATGTTCGGATTAGCATAATTTATTTAAGTTAATTTTAGAAAGTGATAGCTAACTTAGGCCTATATAATGCGTGGTTGGGGACAATATGATGTACAATCTACACGAGCAAATATTTCATGCACAGGTCATTCATTGTCAGACCAGTCTCAACATGAACAAGATAATTATAACTCTCGCCGTCTGCCTCGGTCTTGTTGGCTGCGTGTTGTCAGCTGTTATGCGGGGAGAGGGTAAGATTAATTAATTATACGAGCCGACCCGCGGCGTATCATACTAGAGAGGGAGAGAGGAGACTGCAAAGCGCGCTTACAGCTTGTTTTCTAACGTCTCCAAGAAGAGAAGTAGGCCTATATATATATATATATATATATATATATATATATATATCTAATATATAAAGCTCAGTTCTGTATGTAATGCTGTAGGTATTTTACGGATAAGCTTGGAGTATTAAAATTGTTCATTAAATTGAAACAGGCGCGTTCGTTTAAGTGAGTGCAAAAGACTATGAATAAGTTGGGGTACTATAGTCGTTCATTAAGCTAAAACAGGTGATTCCGCCCCGGGCGTTTATGTTCGCGTTAGTGTTTTCTTTGTGTTTAGGTGGGTTTGCGTTAGTGGTTGCGTTTTGATTTGGTTCGTTTTTGTTCTTTCTTTTTTCGTTTTTGTTTGTGTTTTTTTTTGTTTGGGTTTGTATTTGTGTTTTTGGTTGGTTTTGCGTTTGGATTTGGTTTGTTTTCGTTTGCTTTTTCGTTGTTTTTTTTTTGTTTGTATTGGTGTTTGTGGTTAGGTTTGTTGTTAGGTTTTTGTTTTCGTTTGCTTTTTTGTTTGTTTTTTCTTTGTGTTTGTATTGGTGTTTGTGGTTGTGGTTGGGTTTGTTGTTAGGTTTTTGTTTTCGTTTGTATTTGTAATTGTGTTAGCGTTATGTTTGCGTTTTGTTGTTTTGGTTGGTTGTGGTTTGGGTGGGCAATGCCGGGTTTATGATGATTACTAAAGACAAAGGTAACGGTCTTTAACAGAAAGGTTTTTCACAGAAGCCAGAGCAGGGCCTGGCCGGGACGGCTAGTATATATATATATATATATATATATATATATATATATATATATATATATATATATATATATATATATATATATATATATATATATATATATATATATATATATATATATATATATATATATATATATATATATATATATATATATATATATATATATATATATATATATATATATATATATATATATATATATATATATTCTTTAATGTGTCTAACTAGCATGCACGGAAATATTTGTCTGATGCCTTACTCATAGTATAACCCAGATGCTTTGGGCACATGAAGTTATGTTTAAAAACTTCGGCTTTAGAAAGGATAGTGTAGTCAGGACTAACATGAGTTATTTACCCATAAGTGGACTCTTAGTCATTCTTCTGAGTTGAACACAGATTCGAACTCGAGACTTTCAGTTTAGCAGTCTAGCTCTCTCCAACGACTTCACATAAATTATAGAGTAATGTATAGTGGTAATGTCGCATATATATATATATATATATATATATATATATATATATATATATATATATATATATATATATACTCGTAGACACCATCACACTCGCTAGAAGTTAATTTAAAATTTAAAATTTCTCCAATACAATCACCCAACAAACAAAACCACCGTGATTGCTGGGTTTTTTTCAACCGTACATTTTCTTTATTTTACTAGGAGCTTGTCCTAAAGGAGTTAAACCAGGCAAATCGTGGTACCCCGAGGGATGTCAGAAATGTGACTGTTATAAGGGAAGCTACCAATGCTTCACGTAAGTCTATTCATTTTATTCTAATTAAAAAGAATTTAGATTATCTCGTCATTCACACATGCCTTATTTCCACTACTTGTGACATATGATTCTAATATTTTATTCAGGAAGAAAAGTTTTGAGAATTATTACTTTCTCGTATACGAAGTATTAAAGGAAATATTGAAATCGTGCAAAAAATCGAATTCGAGATTTTCAAAAATCTCGACGTTTTATACCTCACTGAGTCGAAAAAACTTAGTTTTGCAATAATGTGACCGTGTGTCTGTGTGTGTATGTGTTGTGTGTGTGATGTGTGTATGCTTACCATTTAACACGAAACATTGAGTGCCGTTACAGCTAGTTTGATGAAATGTCACACATATATATATATTTATATATATATATATATATATATATATATATATATATATATATATATATATATATATATATATATATATATATATATATATATATATATATTATATATATATATATTAGTATTATATCACATTTTTAGTACGGTATCAACTTTTCAACGATTTCCGGTAAACGGAAGTGGAACTTAGTCTACTTTCGGTTTTTCAAAATCATATTACTTGAGCACTGATAGACAAAATAATTTCACATATAAGTAAACGATCTAATTCTCTGTTTTCTGCCAAATGTGTTGTAATTTCCGGAAGTAGTACTTTAAGCTATTTTCGATTTCTCAAAAAGCTATTTGAATATATAACATACTAATGTCCCGCACTGTTTTACTCGTATTGTTTCCTGTTAAGTTGGTTCGTAATTCATTTTCCTTAGAGATTCAATTCTATTTTAAATATTTAAACATTGATTAAAAAGCATGTCTATATCCCAAGTTGCCATCCCCTGTAGTGTTTTATAAGAATACTAGCGTACCCGACCCCCGCGCGTTGCCGCGGATATAGAAGAAAGTCTGACGAAATATATTAGAAGGATATCACCAATGCATTACCAATCATATGTTGTTAAACGCGTGTCCTTCTTTTCTAAAACTGTGTTATTTAAATGTAAACAATGCTTGCACTTGGATAATAATTATCGGGACACGGGTTTTCCTTGAGTGCACATTAATCACTCATCGAAATAATGAGGTAGAACACACTTCGGTGACCACCCATGTGTCAGGGACGTAGAGGGGCGCTCTCAGGAGCCCCCCACCCCCCGATTACACTATCGCATAGGCGTAGCGTACGGCCCCTGTCTCCTTAAAACTAACAGGCGCCATCGTGCCAAATAGCATCCTGTTAATAATGATGCAGATTTCGTCATTCGCTAAAGTGACACAAATAAACAGAAATTTTTGTTTAACACGTAAAAAAATTATTTGACGTGTTTTAAACATCAGTGTGACTAATGCAATATGCTAGTGTTACTAATGTTCTATTATTAGATGCTCGATCTCAATTTTTGACTGAGTCGTCTAATAATAGATGCTTATTGCAGCATTCGCAAGGTGACGAAACTCTACAGTAGGCTGATAATATTTAAAAAGTTATTTTTTCATCTTTCGCAAGGTGACGAAACTGTACAGGATTTCCTCGCGTTACAAAGTTATTTTTTAGAAGCCTGTTGTTGTTTTACCGCTGAATATAGTAGTACCACTTACTCGCTATGCAGGACGCTCGATTAACGGATGCCAAGTGCCAACATAGTCGCTCTAATACTCTGGGCGCCAAACCGTGTATTGACGAAAGTTGTACCCTATATGGCGCCGCCCATAAGAAACTTTAGTTTTCTTTTTCGCAGAAATATTCTCGGGAGTATTCTCATCTACTCCCTAAAGTTTCATGGTACTCGGATGAACCGCATCCGAGTTTTATTTTTTATAAACCGTGTATAGAGAAAAAAAAAATCGTCCCCGCCCCCGGGGTGGCCGCCCTTGCAATATTAAACAATATTTTTTGCAGAACCCTACTATTGAGTGATCTAATCATCTCCCCCAAAGTTTCATGGTACACGGATGAACGGTGTGAAACCGAAATTTTATAAACCGCATATAGAGAAAAATCGCACCCTCCCGTGGCGCCGCCCTTGCCAAATTACTTTTTTTTTGCAGAACCCTTCCTTAGAGTGTTCTTATGAACTCAACAAAGTTTCATGCTTATTGGATTAACGGTGTCAGACCAAAATCGAGTTTTATTTTTATATAGCTTACATTGAGAAAAATCGCACCCTCCCGTGGCGCCGCCATTGCGAAATTAAAAATTATTTTTTTACAGAACCATTTTCTAGAGTGTTATAATGAACTCCCAAAAGTTTCATGCCTATCGGATGAACGGTGTCACTGCAATTACTTTTATTATTTTTATATACCGTATATAGAGAAAAATCGGACCCTCCCGTGGCGCCGCCCTTGCGAAATTAAAAATTATTTTTTTTACAGAACCCTTCCCTAGAGTGGTATAATGAACTCCCCAAAGTCTCATGGCTATCGGATGAACGATGCCAAACCAAAATCGACTTTTTTTTATATACCGTATTTGGAAAAAAACAAATCGCGCCCTGCCGGGGCGCCACCCCTGCGAATTTGAAATATTTTTTTCCGCAGAAACCTCCCCAGGAATATTCTCAACAACTTCCCAAAGTTTCACGGCGATGTGATGAGAGGTGTAGTAATGCATAAAGGACAGACACACAGACACACAGACATACATTGCTTTATATATATACTAGCGTACCCGTCCCCCGCGCGTTGCCGCGGGGTAGAAGTAAGTTTGACGAAATGTATTAGGATTTCAGCAACGCGTTACCAATTATATGTTCTAAGACGCGTGACCGTCTTTTCTAAAAGTGAGTTATTTAAATGTAAACAATGCCTGCGCTTAAATCATAAATATCGGGACACAGGTTTACCTACACTACCGCATGTAAACATTGAGTGTACATTAATCACTCACCGAAATAATGTTAGAACACACTTCGGTGACCGCCCATGTGTCAGAGACGCACAGGAGCGCTCTCAGGGCCCCCACCCCCACGATTAGACTACCGCACAGGCGCGGCGTACAACCCCTGGCTCCTTAAACTAACAGGCGCCATCGTCCAAATAGCATCCTATTAATAATGATGCAGATTTCGTCATTCGCTAAAGTGACACAAATGAACAGGATTTTTTCTTTAACACGTAAAAAAGTATTTAACGTGTTTTAAACATCAGTGTGACTGATGCAATATGCTAGCGTTACTAATGGTCTATTATTAGATGCTCGATCTCAATTTCTGACTGGCTTGTCTAATAGTAGATGCTTATTGCATCATTCGCAAAGTGACGAAACTCTACAGTAGGCTCCTCATATTCAAAAAGTTATTTTTTTCATCTTTGGCAAGGTAACGAAACTACACTGAAGGATTTCCTCGCGTTACAAAGTTATTTTTAGAAGCGTGTTGTAGTTTTACCGCTGAATATTATAGTACCCCTTTCTCGCAATGCGGGACGCTCGATTAACGGATGCTAAGTGCCAACATAGTCGCTCTAAAACTCTGGGCGCCAAACTGTGTATTGACGAAAGTTGAACCCTATATGGCGCCGCCCATAAGAAACGTTAGTTTTCTTTTTCGCAGAAATATTCTCGGGAGTATTCTCATCTACTCCCTAAAGTTTCATGGCACTCGGATGAACCGCACCCGAGTTCTATTTTTTATATACCGTATATAGAGAAAAAAAATCGCTCCCCCCCCCCGGAGGGCGCCGCCCTTGCAATATTAAACACATTTTTTTTTTGCAGAACCCTACTATTGAGTGATCTAAACATCTCCCCAAAGTTTCATGGTACACGGATGAACGGTGTGAAACCGAAATAGACTTTTATATTTATAAACCGTATATAGAGAAAAAATCGCAGCCTCCCGTGGCGCCGCCCTTGCGAAATTTAAAAAGGATTTTTTTTTTACCGAACCCTTCTTTGAATTGTTCTAATTAACTCCTCCAAAGTCTCATGGCTATCGGATAACGGTGTCACACTAAAATCGACTTTTATTTTTATATACCGTATATAGAGAAAAATCGCACCCTCCCGTGGCGCCACCCTTGCGAAATTAAAGATGGTTTTTTACAGAACCCTTTCCTAGAGTTTTATAATGAACTCCCCAAAGTTTCATGCCTATCGGATGAACGGTGTCACTGCGATTCACTTTTATTATTTTTATATACCGTATATAGAGAAAAATTGCACCCTCCCGTGGCGCAGCCCTTGCGAAATTAAAAATTATTTTTTACAGAACCCTTCCATAGAGTTTTATAATGAACTTCCCAAAGTTTCATGCCTATCGGATGAACGGTGTCACTGCAATTTACTTTTATTATTTTTATATACCGTATATAGAGGAAAATCGCACCCTCCCGTGGCGCCGCCCTTGCGATATTAAAAATGGTTTTTGAACAGAACCCTTCCCTAGAGTGTTCTAATCTACTCCGCAAAGTTTCATGCCTATCGGATGAACGATGCCAAACCAAAATAGACTTTTATTTTTATATACCGTATATAGAGAAAAACAAATCGCGCCCTGCCGGGGCGCCACCCCTGCGAATTTAAAATTATTTTTTTCGCAGAAACCTCCCCAGGAATATTCTCAACAACTTCCCAAAGTGTCACGGCGATGTGATGAGAGGTGTAGTAATGCATAAAGGACAAACACACAGACACACAGACACACAGATACACAGATACACATACATTGCTTTTTATATATATAGATAGATATAGATTCGAGAAAGTTTAGGGGAGATCACTCCCCCTTTTTTTTTAGATACGTTGTCTTAAAAATTCCCCATGAACGTATCGTTAGTGTGCTCCTATGTGAATTGTTATTAGATTTACATGCCAGCTGCGACATGGTGAAAACATTGTGAACTGACAGACAACTTGAGATCACTGATTCACACTGCTATTTTTACATCTTTTCAGATGCGGTAGTGTCAGCTTCCCGACTGAGTGCAAGGCTACCTACGACACGACCAAAAAGTACCCAGATTGTTGTGTTCCTAAACTTGACTGCCCACAGAATTAAATGAAAAATCAAGGTGTTTTGAAGATTCTAAACACAGTCAACTGAAATTTAATTTTAAAACTCTGCTGTAAACGAAAATTAAATCTAACATCTTTCTGATTTTTTTTTGAGTTTATCAATTTATTTTTAGTACGTGCGCACGTGTGATACAATAACAATGTGGGGGTCAGATGAATCTGAAACTTAAAAGTTAACATATAATCTGCAAAAGTAAGGCAAACATTTAAATAGCGTCAATCTAGACTGCATTTTAATCTTTCTTTTTTTTTCCCTAGAAACCCCTTATTAATCGATAGTAAATGAAAATGTAATTTCTTTATAATAATGTAAATGTTTTAAATAATTAGTTAACTTAATCAAAACAAGCACCAAATAAAAAGCCGAAATTAAAAAAAAAAAAAGAAAACAATAATCATAAAAGTCATTTATGGTTAAAATATAAAAAAAGAACTTTTTTCTTAACATTTTCACAAATGTTGATATAGTTCTCTGAAAACATTTCACTGACATGACAATGGATAATAATTATTGCAACATAATTATGGTGCATAAACACTACAGCTCTTTACAGTTAGGCCGGATGTAGGCCCTACTTAAACCATGGAACATTTTTTTTTAAAAGTATTTTAACATTCACATTAAAAGAATAAGAAAATAACTACACGTAAACTGCATCGAACCCGGAACATTTGTACATAATGCTGACTTGTAAACTGATAAGCGTAAGCCTGATCCTAATCACACGCTGATACATATTCGATGGCTTTGTTTGATTTCTATGAGTCACAGTTAAATAATAGATAAATGGCAACACATGTTGTCGGAAAAACATAGTTTTGCAATCTTGTCCGTGTGTCCATAATTTTCACATTTTTCCATAATTCTCTTCTCTCTCTCTCTCTCTCTCTCTCTCTCTCTCTCTCTCCGAATTTTATCCATGTGAGGCACGAACCCTTTACGTTTCTTTGTTAAACTTACATAAATGATTTTAATTAAAAAAATAATTATCATTAAAAAAGTTTTAAAAAAACCACGTTTTCTGATTGAACTAAAAAGTATAAAATAAATGCTAAACATCACAATAATGCAAGCGATCACTCTACTATAAGCGATGAAAAACGTGGGGCGCCGAAGTAAAAGTTATATTACTATTGATTAGATAATACTATTGACTTTTATTAGGGAGCTTGTAGAGAGTCAACTGTATTAGAAACTGTAAGAAAATCACGGCGCCCAACGTTTTTCATCGCTTATAGTAGAGTGATCGCTTGCATTATTGTGATTTATAGCATTTATTTTCTACTTTTTAGTTCAATCAGAAAACGTGGGTTTTTTAAAACTTTTTTTAATGATAATTATTTTCTACTTTTTAGTCTTTGTCTGTTTGTTCGCATTAAAATCTTGCTATCGATTTTATCTTTTCGCATTCACTTTTTTTTTGGGTAAACGAAGACAACTCGTAAAAAACACGTGCCTTGAACCCGTGTCGAGTGGGTTAGCAATCGTGTGCCCAACCACTCGACCATATCGTCTCCCCCATACTGTTCACCAGTTGTTCCGGTTGTTTGTACACAAACACCGCGTGACCAAAAACTCCGTAAGCCAAAAGAGGGAGAGTACCGAACCTTGTTTTCATCAAATTACAATGACTGGGTTATGTCCCCTTTTCCCACGTTTTTTTGTACAAATATATAGTGGTCTACAATGATCAATAAAATGTTTCCATGGATCAATTTAGTAATAATAACAATTGAATATTCTATTGTCATCGGAAACAAAGCTTCCCTGAAAATTTCAACGCGCTAGCTAACTGGGAAGTGCTCCAAAATTTCGATCGCAAGATTTGATGGAGAACCAAACAAACAAACAGACGCAAAAGCAAGTTAAATAAAACGTGGGAATAAACTATGTAAAACTATGTTAGATTTAAATATTTTATTTATTTTCAATGAATTTTTCCCTTGATTACGTTTTAAAGTACGTAAACAATTTCATCTTCATTTAAATCCGATGGGCAATCAAGGGTAGGATCACAGCAAGCAGGGTACTTTTTGGTGTAGTCGTAGGTCACCGTACATTCAGGGGGAAAGTTGGCGACTCCGCACCTGAACAGCGGAGAAAAACAACAAGGCGTATAGTCGTACTCAGGTTATTGATGTTGGGCTATGGTAACACTTAGTAATGTCAGTGGCGTCACAAGGGCATGTGTCACCCGGTGTGGTAATTGAGGGTGTTACCCTACCCCGTTTCCAAAAACTTCGCTTGCTTTCAATATTCTACCATAGTAACTGGTTAAAGCATTGTTTAGTAATTACATTCTACTATTTTTTTGTTTATTTGGTTTTACCCTCTAAATGGTGTCACTTGGTTCCGACCTTACAAACAACCTACGACTTGTGAAGCTACTTCTTTAACCCTCCAAAAGCTACATTGTATATTCAATCACAATTCAGCTTTGTGCAAACAATTGCAATTGGGTCGTTATGAAATAATATTGATCATTTTTTTATCAATAAATTTCCTCATGGTTTTTCTAATGAAGTATTATTATTACGTTTACTTATATCAAAGAACTGTCGCAAATCCAAATTTTACAAGTCGAGATGTTTGATTACATAAATTTGAGTAAATGACACATGTCGCGAGTCTTAAAAGTAATGAAAATTGAAACCCAATGTTCGCCTTGTTCAGGACACTTGCCTGGAATTTAAAAAAATAAACCGGGAGTGATCTCCGCTAAGCTTTCTCGAATTTGTTTTATATGAAACAACAGGGGATGGCAACTCGGGATATAGACATAATTTTAATCCATTTTAAATACTTAAACTTTTTAAAATAGAATAGAATCTCGTAGAAAGAAGAATTGCGCACCAAGTAAACGCCAAATTAAATGTTCATACTAGTGTAGAATATTATTAGTAGTTTATAAATTCACATGAGATTTTTGAGAAATCGGAAATAGCCTAAATTACTTCTTTCGGTCAACGAAATTACTCGAAATTTGACAGAAAGCAGACAATTAGATATTTTACTTACATGTGAAATTGCATTTATCTATATACAATAGTACTCAAGTTATAGGCTTTTGAAAAATTGAAAATAGAATAAATTACACTTCCGGAAATCGCTGAAAAGTTGTTTTGGTCCACAAACATTTCTCAAAATTTGACAGAAGGTAGAAAATTTGAGCTTTTACTTTTCATCTTCTTACTTAAGAATTTTTATCACAATTACTGTTATCTAAGAATATTAGAGGAAGTTTAGGGGAGATCACTCCCGCTTTATTTTCTTGAATAAACTTACAACCAAGGTTTCCCCTAAAAACAATCATAAAATTCTTATATTCATGAATGAATTAAAATATAAATTAATTCAAATAAATGTAATCAGAAGACAAGAATGGAAAAACATTATTTTGTTAACTTTATATTACTATCACTATGGAAGTAAAATTTAACACGTTTGATTGGCTTTCCAAATTTTTTTTATAAAACTGCACATATTGTCGACATTGCTAAAGTTCTATTTTCAAGTTCACCTTTAAACAAATAAGAATTTTTAACACCAATTTGCTAGAGGATTGATCGGGAATCAGAGGACACGCGAGAAGTGAACTAACTAAATTATAATGGAAGATTGGTCAGTGCACTACACTTTGCTACGACAGTGGCCATTTGACAGCTTCACATGAGATGTTGCAATATTAGCACGATAAATCTTTTACATTATTTTAAAAAGCTGGGCTTACGGGTAATTCTGTAAATACATGTAGCAATACACTTCGCAACTCGTCGGAGGTAAGTTTTCAAGATGTGTTGAAAATGTAATCTACTATATACAAATGAAATGGGCTATGTGTCTACGTATGTGTGCATGTAAAATGTATGCGTACGGAAGGCATGCATATAATAAAAAACTCAAAAATTAAACTTTCACAGGCAGCGAGAACGACGTCACAAGAAACTAAGAAGAAATCTATATATATAAAGCAAAGTAGTCGGGTACCCGACAGGGCACTTCCCGGCGTCGCAGGTGCGTCAAATTTTGGCAGAATCCTGCCTTGGGTCAATAGAACACGAGGACAGGTGCCGGTTGGCCGAAAAATTCACGAAGAGGGGTCAAAAGTGACCTCGACTGACCTCGACTTTGAATACGATGGTATTTTGTTCAATTTCTGGTTTCTTAAGTACTGAAAACATAAGTACCTTTTCAGGTAATTGGGAAAAATGTCATAAAAGGTTAAAATATTATTCTTTTGAATCCTCTGAATCGTGGGTAATTTCCAGTAACCGAAAGGGGTACTTTACGGGATGTCTGATTTTAAAAGATTTTAGAATATATTTACGATATAAAATCATCAAATTCTGACGGTTTCTGAGAAATTGGAAAAGGAGTAAAGTGTCCCTTTTTGATTACCGGAAATTATTCAAATGTTGATAGAAAAATAGGTAATTTTTATACATACTGTTTAGTCACCCTAAGAGTACTAAAGTTATAAGTTCTTTTAGAAAACAAAATTTAGGATATGTCAAGGAAATCAAGAATTTAAACAAATTAATCCAGTTATATAATCGTGGGCTTATGTATGACATTTCATCTACCTGAATAAAGTAGTATTCAAGTTATTTTATTTCCATAACAATAAAGCACTCCTTCCGGTTACCGGAAATCGTTAAATAATTCACACCAAAAAGCGCATGCAATTTAAAACTTACGTGATAGTTTCTTTCGTCTTCCATCATCACAGCTTCAACAGCCTGTAAATCTATAATTATTACAGGAGATAAAAACCATTATTACAGATGCGACATTATTGTATGGTGTCGTAATGTGCTATGAAAGTATTAACAACACGATTTTGCATTCCCAACATCCTAGTTAGGAATGTACAATTATTTTACATAAACAATAAAGTATTAAGTAGATAGATATAAGTAAACCTTATCATACCTGTCGGACTACGTGTCAGACGGTTGTGTCAAAAGGTATGTAAATTAATTTCATTTCTAGCTTTTAGATCACGAACAACTTGTTCTAAACATTTTAGTTAAGTCGCAGTTGAATAAGGTAATGATTCACTCGGCGACACCTGTTCGATTGAATTAACGTAGCGCAGAACTTCAAACAAACATTTTTACAAAAAGAAGGTTTGATAATGAGCGAAAGTATTTAGCATATACAAACTACACAACGTAACAAAAAGTAACACGTAACTAACAAACACGTAACGAATTATTACATAAACTGTTTAATAAACTTATGATATTTATTTCTTACGAGCTGAACCGCGTCGTATAATACGCCGCTATTTAGTTGTTTGATTTTCTATTTTTTTTATATTTCATAGTTAGTGAATTCGACACTACCCTCCCTTCCATCCCCCCTAGACATAACAGCCCCCCCCTCACATAAACCCCTGGCCAAATCGTCCGCGACATGTCCTCACTCTTACATAAACCAACTGGACATAAACCACACGGTCATAAACCCCCTAACAAACCACACTCCCATTGAGACTGAAACCCCCAAACTTAAACTTAACATGAGACGGTTAGCAATTTGTGAGTCAATTAGAGGGAAGCGAGGGAGAGAACTCTGTCATCCCACATGATGATCCTGATTATAAAAGGCTGTAAATGTTTTTATTTGCACGATAACGATGTGACAAAAAAAACACACCTCAGCAAATTAAAATGTAATTAGCGCTTTACGTCGTCAACCATGTACCTGAATTGATTACCTTTTCAAATTACAGTCTGAAAATAAACGAGCTGTTTATTTTCGACAATTGTCTACTTCTAGTTTTTTTCAAGGCAAAGGAAATTGCGTAAATTTACATTAATTTTCACATTGGACCCAAAATAAAAGTTTATATAACAAGTTGTTTCGACTAGTCAGTTGTTCAGTCTACGCCAGCAAACGTTACCACTTATCATCTATGATCAGACCAGTCTCAACATGAACAAGATAGTTTTAACTCTCGTCGTCTGCCTCGGTCTAGTTGGTTATGTGTCGGCGGCTACGTCGATGGGACTGGGTAAGAGAAAAAAAAATCAATTTTGTTTCAGGATCTTTTTTTGTGCAAGTTATCCTCATTTCTGTTTTCATTTGATCCGTACCAGAAAGTAAACTACATTTCTATCTATGTATAGATGTTATTTAATTTTTAACAAGTAGTATTAAATGTTTTGCCCGTATAAATATTTGCACAAAAATAAATAAGTAAATTATACAGCTATGTTTCCTGAACATTAAAGTTCCGTGTTTTACCAGGAGCTTGCCCTGATGGAGTAAAGTTTGGCGAATCCTGGTACCCACCGGGATGTGAGATTTGTGACTGTGGTGACGGAGGCTACCAATGCTTCTCGTAAGTTTTTATTACATACCAACTAGAACACATTGTTTAACTTCTTCATCTTCTTCTGCGTTTTTAATTGAGTTTATGTTAGAAGGATTCAAACAATATGTCTAACTTCGTCGTTAAACTGGATTGTGGTCACCAGATCCACGGGTGCCCCATGTAGTTTTTCCTTGAGTGGAGCGTATGGGGCCAGTAGTTTGGATTGCGCTTGGTTGTACAACGTGCAAAATATGTTACATACAAACTATAACACATTTTTAAACTAACACTAACACTTTTTTCCGAACACCACTTTTCATAACTTGAAACATCTGTTGATAGTTCTTTAATATAACGCCAATCCATCCCCGACAAGAGTTATTATTTCAGCGAGATTATTTAGATACATTCTCCCAAGACCCAATTTCTTGTAGTTACATTGTATTTGTAACGTATGAAAAAACACGGCACTGTTATCACCATAAACAGAGTACTATTAATCTTTCTGTTGTATTTACCACTCTTTCAGTTGCGGTTCTTATGGCTTCCCACCTGAGTGCACGGCGACGTACGATACCACCAAAAAATACCCAGATTGCTGTGAACCTACACTTGAATGTCCAAATTTAACTGAAAATTAAAATGTTTACAAGTTCCAAAAACGTTAAGAACATAACATAATTAAAATTTAAACCCAACGCAAATTACGGAGTTCAACTTTGTTTTTTCCCTTTGCTGCGCCTTGAGTCCAAAATTGACTACAAGATTCTAAACAAAACTACCATACCGAGTTGTTTTAAACTTGACACGCAGGTCAAGACCATGTAAACATTGATAATGACGTAAGATTAGATTTAATTAGATGTATTAACTTTTTAAATCTAATTATTGTGTAGCCCTACCTTGATATTTATCTATTAATTTAGTTGTTTAAGATTCGTGCGGTCCTGTTGGCTTTTAAAAATGCTTACAAATCTCTTCCATTTTAAATAAAACAACACTGCTTATACGCATATTGTGATAAACGAGATAAAAAGAAAAACGGTATACTCTTGGTGGAACTATAATGCTTTAGTGAATAAAAATATTTAAAAATAAACCGGGAATGATCTCCCCTAAACTTTCTCGAATATTCTTATATTAAACAACAGGTGATGGGAACTCGGGATATAGACATGATTTTTAATCCATTTTAAATACTTAAACTTATAAAAATAAAATAAAATCTCCTAGAAAAAAGAATTGCACACCAAGTGAACGCCAAATAAAAGTGCATAATAGTGCGGAATATTATAAGTACTTTATAAATTTGAATTCGTTTTTTTGAGAAATCGGAAATAGCGTAAATTACTACTTCCGTTCAAAGGAAAGTACTCAAAATTTGTCAGAAGGTAGAAAATTAGATCTTTTACTTACATGTGAATTTTTATTATCTATCTGAAATAGTACTCAAGTTATGGGCTTTTGAAAAAAAAACATCTGTTAATGAAGGTCTGTATCTTCGCTGAGCTTGCTTTGGAGACTCTCCATGTCCCTGCTCCATATAGCAAAACTGCCTTGACTTTTGAGTTATGTATCCTAATATTTTTCGTGTTGGAGTTGGTAGAATTTTTCCATATGGGTTGCAGAACAGTGAAAGCGGTTAGGACTCTATTAACTCTAGCACGTATGTCCTCCTCTGTGCCTCGCAATTTGCTTATCTTGCTGCCGAGGTAGACAAACTTCCACATCACGTGCTTGTCTCCAGTCTATTGTCACTGAGGTCTCTTGGTTATTGTTGATTCTCATAAAGTTTGTCTTTTCTTTGTTGATCTTGAGACCTACGCTCTGATAGATGGCTCCTAATGCATCAACTTTTTCTTGCATGTCTTGTAGCCTATAGGTAACACTATGCAAATACCAAGCAAAAAACGAACATTAAGTAAAACAGGTGGAATAAATTGTTTTTTTATATTTTTGTTCTTTTTGTTTCACCTATGAGATGATTCTAAACATTTTGAGGTAAACATTGGTCTATGCCTATCTTCTTATAATTCTGATCATCAGTTTGCATAATACTTATTTTATACTTTTAAGTAGACGGGTTACTGGCAAATCAAATGCCGTACGATTTTACTGTTACGAAAATTTTCTACCCATTTATTTGAAGCAAGAGTACAAAAAATGGGAATATATCAGAAATCAGATTACGAATAATAACACCAACAACAAACACAAACATAATACATAGAGATTAAAAAAAAAAACAGGCACATTGATAAATAGACACCGATACATACACACAGAGTTAACACCTGTCACAAGTCTCTGTATAATTGCTTAGACCAGTGGCGTAGACAGATATATATATATATATATATATATATATATATATATATATATATATATATATATATATATATATATATATATGTGTGTGTGTGTGTGTGTGTGTGTATTAGAAATAAAATTTTAATAATGTAAATATAAACTGGCACAATCGTTACACCGTCAACTGCTTAAACGTAGAACAAATATTATTATTTGGTTCCCGTGAAGGATACATCACCACATTGAAAACAACCATCGCTACCTACACCACTGGCTCACGCTATACTTGTTTTCAGGTTTAAGAGCAGTACACTAGAAATAATCGTGTCAGCAAATTAACATGTAATTAGTGTCACTTCTGATTTAATTACACATTTTAAATTACTATCTGATGAGAAATTAACTGCTTATTTACGTCAACTGTCAACGGATATTTATTCTGAAGCAATCCAATTTGCATAATTTATTGAAATTAACATTGAAACACGGTTAAAAAAGGTTTTAGATCTATAAAATACGTGGTTTGGTGTTCCGTCTACTCTAGCAAAGATTTCACGTGGTGATCACACAGTACCAGTCCAAAATTAACAAGATAGTTTTAACCCTCGTCGTCTGTCTCGGTCTAGTCAGCTTCGCCTCGGCCTCAGTATCCATGGGATTAGGTAAGAGATGTAGATTTAAATTAATTTAATTTATTTTTTTACGTGATGTTAGTTACTTTTTTCGTTTTGATCTTGTCCTTAAAGTAGAGTAGAAACAACACAAGCTATCATAGTGTGGAATTATTTTGTGACTGGTCTGGCGATAGAGTGATACAGGGGTTTCCAAACATTTCAGTCCACATTAACTATCAAATTTCAGTTCGGCGGCCTCGGGCAGATGAGGCTCGTTAGCTGGGGACAGCAACTCTTCTAGGAGAGACAACTTCAATATCAAACAACTGCTGCCTTGTAGTTTGTTCTTGGTTGAACAAAGGCTATGGAAGCAAATCCAAAAAGAAAAGCAGGCTGAAATCGGAGTCTATGGCCTCAATGGCGCATAACCAGTTGACACGTATCCTTAATTGTGATGGAGGCGTGGTCGAGTCGGCAAAAGCTCATGGTTGATAAATTCGAAAAAGTATCGAGTTCAACCCTCTGGCAGATAAGGCTCGATCCCTCCCAACACTAAAAATTAAGAACGAAGAAGAAGAGAAGAAGTTCGGGGGCCAGTTTCTTCCAGGTATGATATTTCTGGGCAAAGTTCCTCAGCAATCACCGACAAACGATTTTTCCTTGGACAAAAAGATCTCCGCGGGCCGGATGAGAGGACATCGCGGGCCGCATCCGGTCCGCGGGCCGTAGTTTGGAGACCCCTGGAGTAATACATAAATAATGACTAAAGAAGCTTAAGGGTTAGTTTATATTGATCATAGAGAGTATTTGCTGTTGTTTTATCTGTATTAATGTGTACAGTGTGAGTATGGCGAGACGAGAACAGAGTAATTACTAGACATGATTTGTGGATAGTTTATGAATAAGATAGTGGCAACATGAAATTGAATTCTGCATAGCAATTACAAGTATTAATCTTTAATGTGTCTAATTAGTATGCACGGAAATGTGTCTTATGTCGTACTTATCAATGAAGATATGGTGTCGTCTAGACACTTGGGCAGATGAAGTAGAGCTCATCTGTTTCAAAGACCTCCTCACAAGAATGTATAGTGTGGTTAGGCCTAACGTGAGTTAGGTATCCATTAGAGCTGAGTGGACTCTGGGACATTCTTCAGACTTGAACCTGGATTAGCGGTCTAGCGCTCTACCGCTAGACCACGCCTTCACCTAAGTTATAGTGTAATTTATAGTAGTAATGTCGCAGATAAATATAATCGTAGACCCCATTACACACGCTAGAATTTTTAATTTAAAATTTAAAATTTGGATTGCATATTTTGCCAATACATTCACCCAACAAACAAAACCACCGTGATTGCTGGGTTTTTTTCAACCGTACATTTTCTTTATTTTACTAGGATCTTGTCCCAAAGGAGTTAAACCAGGCAAATCGTGGTACCCCGAGGGATGTCAGAAATGTGACTGTTATAAGGGAAGCTACCAATGCTACACGCAAGTCTTTTCATTTTTTTCAGTTTAAAAAGAGTTTTTGATTTACTCTTCATTTACATATGCCTTATTTCCACCACTTGTGAAATATATTAATGATACTAATAATTCATTCCAAATAAAAAGTTTCGAGAACTATTACTTTCTCGTTTACGAAGTATAAAGGAAGTATGTAATCGTGAAAAAATCGACGTTTTATACCTCCATGAGACGGAAAAAATAGTTTTGCAATTGTGTCCGTATGTCTGTGTGTGTGATGTGTGTATGCTTGTCTTTGAAAACGATAAATTAAGTACCTTTACAGATACGATGATGAAATGTCATATGTATTAATATCGTATCAAATTTGTAGTTCGGTATCAACTTTTCAGCGATTTACGGTAACCGGAAGTGGAACTTAGTCTACTTTCGGTTTTTTAAAAGCATATTACTTAAATACTGTTTCTCTGATTGACGAAATTTCACATATAAGTAAAAGATCTAATTCTCTGTTTTCTGTCAAATGATTTGTAATTTCCAATACTTTAATCTATTTCCGATTTCTCAGAAACTTATATGAATGAATAAAGTGCTATTGTTCCTTACTATTTTAATTTTACACGTATTGTTTGCTGTTCACTTGGTGCGTAATTCTTTTTTTCTACGCGATTCAATTCTATTTTTAAAAGCTAAATTTTATAAAATTGATTAAAAAGCATGTCTATATCCCGAGTAGCCATCCCCCGTAGTGTTTTATAAGAATACTCGAGAAAGTTTAGGGGAGATCACTCCCGCTTCATTTTTAGGTAAGCTGTCTTAAAAAATCCTTGTGAACATATTGGTAGTGTTATTAGATTTACATGCCAGCTGCGACATGGTGGAAACATTGTGAACTGACAAAACTATATGGTACGAGCCGGCCCGCGGCATAACATACGCCGCTATTTAGTTGTTGTTTTTTCTACTTTTCAGTAATTCTTAATTTGTGAATTCGACGGTACCAACGCTGCCACTGAAAATATTTCTTTAAAACACTATAAGTTGCACGTTATGGACCATAACACCCCCTTCCATCCCCACCCCCTCCGTCCCCACCCCCCTACGTTTAAAATCGTTTCAAACTAAATTATCTGCCCCTAATAGTCGTCACTAAACCCGGCTCTGCTTGTAAACATTTAGAGTGAACACAGCTCACTAAGACCATGTAGGGGTGGGGATGGTAAGGAGCGCGTTTACAGCTTGTTTTCTAGCGTCTCTCAGAAGAGAATTATATTTATAGATGTTTTCGATCATAATTTGAGATCACTAATTCACGCTGCTATTTTAACATCTTTTTCAGATGCAGTAGCGTGAGCTTCCCACCTGAGTGTAAGGTTACCTACGACACGACCAAAAAGTACCCGGATTGCTGTGTTCCTAAACTTGACTGCCCACAGAATTAAATGATAAATCAAGTTGTTTTCAAGATTCTAAACATAATCAACTGAAATTTAATTTTAAAGCTCCACTTCTGTAAACGAAAATGAAATCTAACATCTTTCTGGTTGTTTTTGAGTTTATCAATTTATTTTTAGAACGTGCTCACGTGTGATATAATTAAAAAAATGTGGGGAGTGAGCGAGATGGATCTCAAACATACAAGTTAACTTAAGATCTGAAAAATGTAACTTTCATGCAATCTCTTTATTGAGGTAAATATTTAAATATCGCCACTCCATACTGTATTTTAAACTAGCTTATTTATATACTAGAAAACCATTATTAAACGATAACAATGGGGTATTTAAAACAAAATGTAATTTCTTTATAATAATGATTTATATAATTCTCAAACAATTAGTCCACATAATCAAAACAAGCCCCAAATAAAAACCGAAATTAAGAAACAGATTAACAATAATCATAAAAACAATAATCATAATAGTCCATTATGGCTAAAATATAACAAATGAACACCTTTTTCTATAACATGATCACGAATGTTGAAATAGTTCTCTGAAAACATTTCACGGCCATGGCAATGTATATTTATTATGGCAACATATAGACGCTTAAACATTACAGCTGTTTACAACATGGCCTGCAGTAGGCCCTACTTGAAACATGGAACATTTTTTTTAATTTGAATAATAGAATAACTAAATAACTACAAGTTAAATGTATCGAACCCGGTACATTTATATATAATGCTAATTTTAAACTGACAAGCGTAAGCCTGTTCCTAATCACATGCTGATAGATATTCGATGGTTTCGTTTGAAAACTTAAGTTCGATTCCAATGAGTCACAATTGTATAATAGTTAAATCGCAACACATGTTGCATTTGAAATACGAAGAGCGCTATTTCACAATTTCACACCAACATGTTTGTGATTGTAAGATTAACGTGTTCGATGCAGCAGTGATATGCTAGGGGCCCAAGTAATGGCAGAGTGTAACTTGATTCCACGCGTTGTCAAGATTAAATCATTGAACGAAGATGGTTTGGATAATCAAGTAAACAAACACTAATTTTTAAAAATAACAAAAACGTAACCACCCTCTTTAAAACATGTAGGCTACACCATGTGATTAATGCAACACTGTGTAAAACAGTTAACTATACGTAACATACTTAACCATAAGTAAAACACTTAACCATATGTAAAACACTTAACCATATGTAAAACACTTAACCATCTGTAAAACACTTAACCTTATGTAAAACACTTAATCAAATGTAAAACACTTAACTATATGTAAAACATTTAACCATTTGTAAAACACTTAACCATATGTAAAACACTTAACCATATGTAAAACACTTAACCATATGTAAAACACTTACTCAAATGTAAAACACTTAACTATATGTAAAACACTTACCCATATGTAAAACACTTACCCATATGTAAAACACTTAACCAAATGTAAAACACTTAACCATATGTAAAAAACTTAACCAAATGTAAAACACTTAACCATATGTAAAACACTTACCCATATGTAAAACACTTAACTAAACGTGTGTGTATTTTTTTTACACGAGAAGTTGAATCCGATATCAATTAGGTGGAAGAAATTTCAAGTGAAAACCCACGCTCACATACGCACACACAAACACAAACATACCAGATTTTCATAATTTGAATCGATGTTTGCTGTTTGAGAAAGCAGCATAAAAATGACAGCTTTAATAAACTAATACATTATTAATGGTTTATTTCTTTTATACGTTAATCCTTACTTCAATTACACTTTGAAAATAATCTGTCCGTTTTTTTTACGCCCAATGTCAATATTTAGTTAATTGAAATGTTCGGATTAGCAAAATAAATTTATTCAAATTAATTTTAGAAAGTGATAGCTAACTTTGGCCTATATAATGCGTGGTTGGGGACAATATGATGTACAATCTACACGAGCAAATATTTCACGCACAAGGCATTCATTGTCAGACCAGTCTCAACATGAACAAGATAATTATAACTCTCGCCGTCTGCCTCGGTCTTGTTGGCTACGTGTCGTCAGCTGTTATGCGGGGAGAGGGTAAGATGAATTAATTATACGAGCCGACCCTCGGCGTATCATACGCCGCTATTTAGTTGTTTGTTTTTCTACTTTTCAGTAATTCATATTTGTGAATTCGACAGTACCAATGCTGCCACTGAAAATATTTGCTTTAAAATACTATCAGATGGTCGTTAAGGACGATACCCCCCTCCTTTTCCCCAACCCCTACCCCACCCCCCACGCTCCCCCACCCCCTTGAAAGCAAACTCCTCTTAGTTACCTCCCCTAAGTTTAAAATCGTTTGAAACTATATTATCTGCCCCTAATAGCCGTCACTAAACCCGGCTCTACGATTGTAAACATTTAGCGTGAACCACAGCTCACCAAATTTCCTAGAGAGGAAGAGAGGAGACTGCAAGGCGCGCTTACAGTTTGTTTTCTAACGTCTCCAAGAAGAGAAGTATATATATATATATATATATATATATATATATATATATATATATATATATATATATATATATATATATATATATTCTTTAATGTGTCTAACTAGCATGCACGGAAATATTTGTCTGATGCCTTACTCATAGTATAATCCAGATGGTTTGGGCACATGAAGTCATGTTTTAAAAACTTCGGCTTTAGAAAGGATAGTGTGGTCAGGACTAACATGAGTTTAGGTACCCATAAGTGGACTCTTGGTCATTCTTCTGAGTTGAACACAGATTCGAACTCGAGACTTTCAGTTTAGCAGTCTAGCTCTCTACCACGACTTCACATAAATTATAGAGTAATGTATAGTGGTAATGTCGCATATATATATATATATATATATATATATATATATATATATATATATATATATATATATATATATATATATATATATATATACTCGTAGACACCATCACACTCTCTAGAAGTTAATTTAAAATTTAAAATTTAGATTGTACATTTCTCCAATACATTCACCCAACAAACAAAACCACCGTGATTGCTGGGTTTTTTTTCAACCGTACATTTTCTTTATTTTACTAGGATCTTGTCCCAAAGGAGTGAAACCAGGCCAATCATGGTACCCCGAGGGATGTCAGAAATGTGATTGTTATAAAGGAAGCTACCAATGCTACACGTAAGTCTATTCATTTTATTCTAATTAAAAAGAATTTAGATGATATCGTCATTCACACATGCCTTATTTCCACTACTTGTGACATAATATGATTCTAATACTTTATTCAGGAAGAAAAGTTTTGAGAATTATTACTTTCTCGTATACGAAGTATTAAAGGAAATATTGAAGTCGTGCAAAAAATCAAATTCGAGATTTTCAAAAATCTCGACGTTTTATACCTCCCCGAGTCGAAAAAACTTAGTTTTGCAATAATGTGACCGTGTGTCTGTGTGTGTATGTGTGTGTGATGTGTGTATGCTTGCCATTTAACAGGATATATATATATATATATATATATATATATATATATATATATATATATATATATATATATATATATATATATATTATTTATATATATATATTAGTATTATATCACATTTTTCGTTCGGTATTAACTTTTCAACGATTTCCGGTAAACGGAAGTGGAACTTAGTCTACTTTCGGTTTTTCAAAAGCTTATAACTTGAGCACTGTTTCTGATAGACAAAATAGTTTCACATATAAGTAAACGATCTAATTCTCTGTTTTCCGTCAAATGTGTTGTAATTTCCGGAAGTAGTACTTTAAGCTATTTCCGATTTTACAAAAAGCTATATGAATATATAAAATACTAATGTCCCGCGCTATTTTACTCGTATTGTTTCCTGTTTAGTTGGTGCGTAATTCTTTTTCCTAAGAGATTCCATTCTATTTTAAATATTTAAACATTGATTAAAAAGCATGTCTATATCCCAAGTTGCCATCCCCTGTAGTGTTTTATAAGAATATTCGAGAAAGTTTAGGGGAGATCACTCCCTTTTTTATTTTTAGATACGTTGTCTTAAAAATTCCCCATGAACATATCGTTAGTGTGCTCTTATGTGAATTATTATTAGATTTACATGCCAGCTGCGACATGGTGGAAACATTGTGAACTGACAGAGCTACCGATCACTAATTCGCCCTGCTCTTTGTACATCTTTTCAGATGCGGTAGTGTCAGCTTCCCACCAGAGTGTAAGGCTACCTACGAAACGACCAAAAAGTACCCAGATTGTTGTGTTCCTAAACTTGACTGCCCACAGAAGTAAATGAAAAATCAAGATGTTTTGAAGATTCTAAACATAATCAACTGAAATTTAATTTTAAAACTCCACTTCTGTAAACGAAAATGAAATCTAACATCTGTCTGATTGATTTTGTGTTTATCAATTTATTTTTAGAACGTGCGCACGTGTGATACAATAAAAATGTGGGGGTGAAATGAATCTGAAATGTAATGTCAGTGGCGTCACAAGGGCATGTGTCACCCGGTGTGGTAATTGAGGGTGTTACCCTACCCCGTTTTAAAAAACTTCGCTTTCTTTCAATATTCTACCATATTAACTGGTTAAAGCATTGTTTTGTAATTACATTCTATTTTTTTGCTTATTTCGTGTCACCCTCTAAATGGTGTCACTTGGTTCTGACCTTACAAACAACCTACGACTTGTGAAGCTACTTCTTTAACCTTGCAAAAGCTACATTATATATTCAATAAGAATTCAGCTTTGTGCAAACAATCGCAATTATTTTTAATATCAATTTGCTAGAGGATTGATCGGGATTCAGAGGGCACGCGAGAAGTGAACAAAATAAATTAAAATGGAAGATTGATCAGTGCAGTACACTTTGCTACGACGGTGGCGATTTGACAGCTTCACATAAGATGTTGCAATATTAGCACGATAAATCTTTGACATTATTTTAAAAAGTTGGGCTTAAAGGGTAGTTCTGTCGGAGGTAAGTTTTAAAGATGTGTTGAAAATAAAATCTACTATATACAAATGAAATGGGCTATGTGTCTACGTATGTGTGAATGCAAAATGTATCTGTGTGGAAGGCAGCGAGAACGACGTCACGAGAAACTAAGAAGAAATATATATATATAAAGCAAAGTGGTCGGGTACCCGATAGGGCACTTCCCGGCGTCACAGGCGCGTCAAATTTTGGCAGAATCCTGCCTTGGGTCAATAGAACACGAGGACCGGTGCCGGTTGGCCGAAAAATTCACGAAGAGGGGTCAAAAGTGACCTCGACTGACCTCGACTTTGTATACGATGGTATTTTGTTCAATTTCTGGTTTCTTAAATACCGAAAACATAAGTGCCTTTTCAGGTAATTGGGAAAAATGTCATAAAAAGGTTAAAAAAATATTATTCTTTTGAATCCTCTGAATCGTGGGTAATTTCCAGTAACCGAAAGGGGTACTTTAGGGGATGTCTGATTTTAAAAGAATTTAGAATATATTTACGATATAAAATCATCAAATTCTTACGGTTTCTGAGAAATTGGAAATGGAGTAAAGTGTCCCTTTTTGATTACCGGAAATAATTCAAATGTTATAGAAAAATAGATAATTTTTATACATAATTTTTAGTCACCCTAAGAATACTCAAGTTATACGTTTTTTAGAAAACAAAATTAAGGATATGTCAAGGAAATAAAAAATTTAAACAAATTAATTCAATTATATAATCGTGGGCTTATGTATGAAATTTCGTCTACCTGAATAAAGTAGTATTCACGTTATTTTATTTCCATAACAATAAAGCACTCGTTCCGGTTACCGGAAATCGTTAAATAATTCACACCAAAATGCGCATGCAATCTAAAACTTACGTGATAGTTTCTTTCGTCTTCCATCATAACATCTCCATCAACATGTAAATCTATAATTATTACAGGAGAGGAAAACAGCTATTACAGATGCGACATTATTGTATGGTGTCGTAATGTGCTATGAAAGTATTAATAACACGATTTTGCATTCCCAACATCATAGTTAGGAATGTACAATTATTTTACATAAACAATAAATTATTAAGTAGATAGATATAAGTAAACCTTATCATACCTGTCGGACTACGTCTCAGACGGTTGTGTCTAAAGGTATGTAATTCAATTTCATTTTTAACTGTAAGATCCCGAACAACTTGTTTTAAACATTTTAGTTAAGTCGCAGTTGCAGTCAAATAAGGTAATGATTCACTCGGCGACACCTGTTCGATTCAATTAACGTAGAGCAGAACTTCAAACAAAAATGTTTACAAAGGGAAGGTTTGATAATGAGCTAAAGTATTTAGCATATAAAAAGTACACAACATAACTAAAAGTAACACATAACTAACACGTAACGAATTATTACAAAAACGGATTAAGTATATGATATTTATTTCTTACGAACTGACGCGCGTCGTATAATATTCCGCTATTTAGTTGTTTTATTTCCTACTTTTCAATACTTCATAGTTAGTGAATTCGACACTACCCTCTCTTCCATCCCCCCCCCCCCCCCCCCAGCGAGGCAGCCTTCCGTGACGACAGTTTACGACGAAAATGAAAAGATCAAGCAGAACTTCTGACATCTCCTTAGTTTCAAATCGTTCAAAAGCTAAATTATCTGCCTCTAATAGCCGTTACTAATTCGACACTGCTCTACGGTCTTAGGTACTTTGACCATAGGTGCTTTGACCATAGGGGGTTTGACCACAATGGGTTTGACCACAGGGGGTTTGACCACAGCGGAGCTTTGACCACAGAGGGTGGTTAACCATAATATATAGATTTTAAAATAGAAATTAGAAACTGTTATTTGATTTAAATTTATGATACATTTCATACGATTTTATACATGTTTCCTGAGAGTCCATTAATTGAAATTAACATGTAGGCCTACTTTAAAAATTCAATAACGATATTTTAGTCTCCACATAAGGGGTGGTGGTAGATTTATTTTAAATAGAAATCAAATAATGAGACATAAAAAGTTTCACAAATAAATAATGTAGATGAACCTGAAAATGCATAGCATACATTAAGGATAAAAAAGCATGCTAACAGCATAGTCAAAGAAGTAATACTTGTATGGTTAACTAAATGGCAGTTGTGCTATAGCACGCAAATATATCAGTACATCCAGAGGCGTAGCGAGGGGGGGGGGGTGCGGACCGCACCGGGTGACATCACTTAGTGGGGGGGGGGGGGGTGACACCAAGGCAAAAAATAGCAAAATATATAGAGAAAAACTTGAGGGGGGGGGGGGGGGGTTGCAAACCGAAAGTTCGAGGGGGGGGGGGAGGGGGTGCAAATCGAAAATTTGAGGGGGGGGGGGTGCAAATCGATAATTTGAAAGTTTGTCCCCGGGAAGGGTCGCTACGCCTCTGGGGGTGGGGTGGGGGTGACACCATTAAGTGCCGCACCGGGTGACACCCGACCTCGCTACGCCACTGAGTACATCTGCTTGACCACATGTCCGTACACATTTGACCATATATCAGTACATCTGTTTGACCATTATGTCTGAACAGCACGTTGTAATTTTTTTTGCAGTATTCATTGTAGCTTCTCAGTTGGGTAGCTTGCTTCTGTGACACTTTGCAAGAAAGTTGTCTTTTGTTGTTTGCAGTCCATATATAGACCTTCAAGGAATGCCACATTGTTGGGTGACAACATTGGAGGAGAGACTGAAGACTGTAATGCCATCCCTCTCAAATGTTATTTGTTTATGCTACACCATCGCAAATCGTGTGTATTTGATTCCAATTTTTAAAAATTTAATCCGTACCATATATGGACCAAGAGCTTGTTATCAAACGCCCCCATTTGACAAACCACCTGTGATCAAAGATCCTCTGCTGAGAAAACACCTGTGGTCAAACCCGCTATGGCCAAAGCCCCTAAGGTCAAAACCCCGATATGGTCAAAGCCCCGCAGTGGTCAAAGCCCCTATGGTCAAACCACATTGTGGTCAAAGGTCCGCGCACCGGCTCTACAATTGTAAACATTCGGGGTGGACCTTAGCTCACCAGCATGGTGGGGGTGGGGGTTGTAGCTTTATAGACAATATATAGACAATATGTTTTCTGATAATTTTTCTAATATTGTTTTAATTTTTTTACCTTATTAAATTATCCAGCAATACGAAATTTATCTGATAAAATAATAGTTCATTGACCACTTTTAGTTAAGTTAATTTTTCTCCCCTAGATATAACACCCCCCCCCCTCCCCACATAAACCCCTGGACAAAAACTACCGCGACATGTCCTCACTCTCTTACATAAACCAACTTGACATCAACCAACTGGACATAAACCACACGGACATAAACCACACGGACATAAACCACACGGACATAAACCACACGGACATAAACCACACGGACATAAACCAACTTGACATCAACCAACTGGACATAAACCACACGGACATAAACCACACGGACATAAACCACACGGACATAAACCAACTTGACATCAACCAACTGGACATAAACCACACGGACATAAACCACACGGACATAAACCACACGGACATAAACCACACGGACATAAACCAACTGGACATAAACCACACGGACATAAACCACACGGAGATAAACCCCCTAACAAACCTCAATCCCATTGAGACTGAGACCTCTAAACTTAAACTTAACATGATACGGTTAGCAATTTGTGAGTCAATTAGAGGGAAGCGAGAGGGAGAACTCTGTCATTACTCATCCCACATGATAATCCTGACTAGAAAAGACTTAATGCTTTAATTTGCATGATAATTCTGTGACAAAAAAAACCCACCTCAGCAAATTAAAACGTAATTAGCGTTTTACTTCGTCAACCATGTACCTGAATTGATTACCTTTTCAAATTACAGTCTGAAAATAAACGGGCTGTTTGTTTTCGCCAATTGTCTACTTCTAGTTTTTTTTTCAAGGCAATAGAAAGTGCGTAATTTAAATATTTAAATTAATTTTCAAATTGGACCCAAAATAAAAGTGTATATAACAAGTTGTTTCGACTAGTCAGTTGTTGAGTCTACGCCAGCAAACGTTACCACTTATCATCTGTTATCAGACCAGTCTCAACATGAACAAGATAGTTTTAACTCTCGTCGTCTGCCTCGGTCTTGTTGGTTACGTGTCGGCTTCTACGTCGTATGGAATGGGTAAGAGAAAAATTTCGTTTTCAGTATCATTTTTTGTTCAAGTTATTTTTGTTTCTGTTTTCATGTGATACGTACCAGAAAGGAAACTGCATTTCTATCAATATACAGAAGTTATTATTTTTTTAAAGTTGTATTAAATCTTTCGCCCGTACATTTATTTTTTTAGTCGCAAAAAAGGTTATACAGCTTTGTTTCCTAAACATTAAAGTTCCTTGCCTTTACCAGGAGCTTGCCCTGATGGAGTAGAGGTTGGCGAATCATGGTACCCATCGGGATGTCAGCGATGCGACTGTTATGGTGGAAGCTACCAATGCTACTCGTAGGTTTTTATTACATACCAACTAGAACACATTGTTTAACTTCTTCATCTTCTTGTGCGTTCTTAATTGAGTTTATGTTAGAAGGATTCAAACAATATGTCTAACTTCGTCGTTAAACTGGATTGTGGTCACCAGATCCGCGGGTGCCCCCTAAGTTTTTCCTTGAGTAGGGCGTATGGGGCCAATGTTTTGGATCGCGCTTGGTTGTACAAGGGGCAAAATATATTACATACCAACCATAACACATTTTTAAACTAACACTAACACTTTTTTCCGAACCCCACTTTTCATAACTTGAAACATCTGTTGATAGTTCTTTAATATAACACTAGTTCATCCCCGACAAGAATTATTTTTTCAGCGAGATTATTTAGATAAATTCTCCAAATACCTAATTTCTTGTAGTTACATTGTATTTGTAACGTTTGAAAATACGGCACTGTTATCATCATAAACAGAGTACAATTAATCTTTCTGTTGTATTTACCACTGTTTCAGATGCGGTAGTGTCAGCTTCCCACCTGAGTGCACGGCGTTTTACGATACCACCAAAAATTACCCAGATTGCTGTGAACCTAGACTTGTCTGTCCAGACGATTTAAGTGAAGATTAAAATGTTAACAAGTTCCAAAACGTTAAGAACATAACAAAATTAAAATTTAAATCCAATGCAAATAATGAAGTTCAACTTTTTTTTTACCAGCAGTTAGTGAAACTGATTCCTTGTTTGTGCTTTTGCGTTTTTTCCTTTGCTGCGGCTTAAGTCCAAAATTGAGGACAAAATTCAAAACCAAACTACTATACCAAGTTGTTTTAAATTTCACATGCAGGTCAAGACAATGAGGAAATTCATAATGGCATAAAATTACACTTAATTAGATGCATTAACCCTTACTCTTTGCTCCTTATGTAACATAGGGCCTCCACTATTTCCTTTCATTTCGTTCGATCTCCGGCTATTAATTTTGCAATCTGCCAAGGTATCCCTGTTGGTTTCAGTTCTTCGAGATGACTCCGCCTGCAGGTCTGTCTTGTGCGCCCTCTCTTCTGCTTTCCATTGTGGGTGGTATATTTGATTGAGCCTTTCGCAGTGTGCCCCACCCAGCGCCACTTCCTTCTTCTTATTTGTACTATCATAAACTCCTGCATTCCTTTTGCCATAATTCTATATTCGGCACTTTGTCCTACCACTTTAATTTCAAATTCTGTCCTAGACATTTGTTCACGAAGGTCTGTATCTTCTCTGTGCTTGCCTGAGAGACTCTCCATGTCTCTGCTCATTTATAGTAAAACTCACTTGACATTTGAGTTCGTATCCTAATTTTTGTCGTGTTGTAGATGGCAGAATTTTTCAATATGGGTCGCAGAACTGTGAAATCGCAAATAACTCTACTAATTCTAAAAATTATTTCCTTATCTGTGCCTCCTGACGTGCTGATCTTGCTGCCAAGGTAGACAAACTCTTCCACATCATTTACCTGTCTTCCGTCTATTGTCACTGGGGCCTCCTGGTTATTGTTAATTCTCATCACTTCTGTCTTTTCTTTGTTGATCTTGAGACCTACGCTGAGAGATGGCCCCTATTGCATCAACTTTTTCTTGCATGTCTTGTAGCCTATAGTTAACACTGTGCAAATACCAAACAAAACACGAACATTAAGTAAAACAGGTGGAATATATTGTTTTTTATATTTTTGTTCTTTTTGTTTCACCTATGAGATGACTCTAAACATTTTGAGGTAAACATTGGTCTATGCCTATCTTCTTATAATTCTGATCATCAGTTTGCATAATACTTTGCAAATACCAAACAACATATAAAAAACGATAATTAAGTAAAACATGTGGAATAAATCGTATTTGATATTTGTGATTTCTTTATTTTTCACCTATGAGATGATTTCCAATATTTTGAGGTAAACATTGATCTATGCCTAACTTCTTATAATTCATAACACTTATTTTATACTTTAAAGTAGAAGGGTTATCGGCGAATGAAGTACAGTTCGATTTTATTATATGAAGAAAACTTTATACACATTTATTTGAAGCAAAACAGAAACACGGGAATATAGCAGACATCGGGATAACGCATAATAACACAAACAACAAACAGATACATAATACATTCAGATAAAAAAAGGTTAAAAACAGGCACATTGATAAAAAGACACCAACACATACACAGTTAACACCTATCACAAGCCTCTGTATAGTTGCTTAGTCCAGTGGAGTAGACAGAAATATATATGAATATGTATATATATATATATATATATATATATATATATATATATATATATATATATATATATATATATATATATATATATATATATATATATATATATATATATATATAATTATATATATATATATATATATATATATATATATATATATATATACATATATATATTTATTTATTTATATTTATATCTATCTATCTATCTATTTATATATATGTATATATGTATATATGTATATATGTATACATGTATACATGTATATATATATATATATATATATATATATATATATATATATATATATATATATATATATATATATGTATGTATGTATGTATGTGTGTGTATTATAATTAAAATTTGAATAATGTGTAATGTAAAAATAAACTGGCATAATCGTTACGCCGTCAATATTATTATTTGGTTCCTGAGAAGGATATAACACCACATCGAACACAACCAACACTACCTTCACCACTGGCTTACGCTATACTTGTTTTCAGTTTTAAAAGAGAGCAGCACACTAGAAATAACCTTGTCAGCAAATTTACATGTATTTAGTGTCACATCTGATTTAATTACACGATTTAAATTACTATCTGATGAGAAATTAACTGCTTATTTACGTCAAATTTCAACGGATATTTATTCTGAAGCAATCCAATTTGCATAATTTATTGAAATTAACTTTAAAGCACGATTACAAATGTAGGTTTTAGATCTATATAATAAGTGGTTAGGTGTTTAGTCTACTCTAGGAAAGATTTCACGTAGTGATCACACAGTACCAGTCCAAAATGAACAAGATAGTTTTAACCCTCGTCGTCTGCCTCAGTCTAGTCAGCTGCGCCTCGGCCTCAGTATCCATGGGATTAGGTAAGAGATTTAAATTAATTTAATTTTTTTTGTACGTGATATTAGTTACTTTTTTTCGTTTTGATCTTGTCCTTAAAGTAGAGTAGAAACAACGCAAGCTGTCATAGTGTGGAATTATTTTGTGACTGGTAAGACGATACAGTAATACATAAAGAATGACTAAAGAATCTTTAGGGTTAGTTTGTATTGATCATAGAGAGTATTTGCTGTTGTTTTATCTGTATTAATGTGTACAGTGTGAGTATGGCGAGACGAGTACAGAGTAATTACTAGACATGATTTGGGGATAGTTTATGAATAAGATAGTGACAACATGAGTTGAATTCTGCATAGCAATTACAAGTATTAATCTTTAATGTGTCTAATTAGTATGCACGGAAATGTGTCTTATGCCGTACTTATCAATGAAGATATGGTGTCATCCAGACACTTGGGCAGATGAAGTAGAGCTCATCTGTTTCAAAGACCTCCTCACAAGAATGTATAGTGTGGTTAGGCCTAACGTGAGTTAGGTACCCATTAGAGCTGAGTGGACTCTGGGACATTCTTCAGACTTGAACCTGGATTAGCGGTCTAGCGCTCTACCGCTAGACCACGCCTTCACCTAAGTTATAGTGTAATTTATAGTAGTAATGTCGCAGATAAATATAATCGTAGACCCCATTACACACGCTAGAATTTTTAATTTAAAATTTAAAATTTGGATTGCATATTTTGCCAATACATTCACCCAACAAACAAAAAACACCGTGATTGCTGTTTTTTTAAGCGAACATGTTCGTTTTTTCACCAGGGTCTTGTCCTAAAGGAGTGAAACCAGGCAAATCATGGTACCCCGAGGGATGTCAGAAATGTGACTGTTATAAGGGAAGCTACCAATGCTACACGTAAGTCTTTTCATTTTTTTTAGTTTAAAAAGAGTTTTTGATTTACTCTTCATTTACATATGCCTTATTTCCACCACTTGTGAAATATATTAATGATACTAATAATTCATTCCAAATAAAATTTTTCGAGAACTATTACTTTCTCGTTTAAGAAGTATAAAGGAAGTATGTAATCGTGAAAAAATCGACGTTTTATACCTCCATGAGACGGAAAAAATAGTTTTGCAATTGTGTCCGTATGTCTGTGTGTGTGATGTGTGTATGCTTGTCTTTGAAAACGATAAATTAAGTACCTTTACAGATAGGATGATGAAATGTCATATGTATTAATATCGTATCAAATTTGTAGTTCGGTATCAACTTTTCAGCGATTTACGGAAACCGGAAGTGGAACTTAGTCTACTTTCGGCTTTTTAAAAGCATATTACTTAAATACTGTTTCTCTGATTGACAAAATTTCACATATAAGTAAAAGATCTAATTCTCTGTTTTCTGTCAAATGATTTGTAATTTCCAGTGCCCGAAAGTAATACTTTAATCTATTTCCGATTTCTCAGAAACTTATATGAATGAATAAAGTGCTATTGTTCCTTACTATGTTAATTTTACACGTATTGTTTGCTGTTCACTTGGTGCGTAATTCTTTTTTTTCTACGCGATTCAATTCTATTTTTAAAAGCTAAATTTTATAAAATTGATTAAAAAGCATGTCTATATCCCGAGTAGCCATCCCCCGTAGTGTTTTATAAGAATACTCGAGAAAGTTTAGGGGAGATCACTCCCGCTTCATTTTTAGGTAAGCTGTCTTAAAAAATCCTTGTGAACATATTGGTAGTGTTATTAGATTTACATGCCAGCTGCGACATGGTGGAAACATTGTGAACTGACAAAACTATATGGTACGAGCCGGCCCGCGGCATAACATACGCCGCTATTTAGTTGTTGTTTTTTCTACTTTTCAGTAATTCTTAATTTGTGAATTCGACAGTACCAACGCTGCCACTGAAAATATTTCTTTAAAACACTATAAGTTGCACGTTATGGACCCTAACACCCCCTTCCATCCCCACCCCCTCCGTCCCCACCCCCTACGTTTAAAATCGTTTCAAACTAAATTATCTGCCCCTAATAGTCGTCACTAAACCCGACTCTGCTTGTAAACATTTAGAGTGAACACAGCTCACTAAGACCATGAAAGGGTGGGGATGGTAAGGAGCGCGTTTACATCTTGTTTTCTAGCGTCTCCCAGAAGAGATGTTTTCGACATGGTGGAAACATTGTGAACTGACAGAGCTACCGATCATACTTTGAGATCACTAATTCACGCTGCTATTTTATCATCTTTTTCAGATGCGGTAGCGTGAGCTTCCCACCTGAGTGTAAGGTTACCTACGACACGACCAAAAAGTACCCGGATTGCTGTGTTCCTAAACTTGACTGCCCACAGAATTAAATGATAAATCAAGATGTTTTCAAGATTCTAAACATAATCAACTGAAATTTAATTTTAAAGCTCCACTTCTGTAAACGAAAATGAAATCTAACATCTTTCAGGTTGTTTTTGAGTATATCAATTTATTTTTATTTTTATTTTATTTTTAGAACGTGCTCACGTGTGATATAATTAAAAAAATGTGGGGTGTGAGCGAGATGGATCTCAAACATACAAGTTAACTTAAGATCTGAAAAATGTAACTTTCATGCAATCTCTTTATTGAGGTAAATATTTAAATATCGCCACTCCATACTGTATTTTAAACTAGCTTATTTATATACTAGAAAACCATTATTAAACGATAACAATAGGGTATTTAAAACAAAATGTAATTTCTTTATAATAATGATTTATATAATTCTCAAACAATTAGTCCACATAATCAAAACAAGCACCAAATAAAAACCGAAATTAAGAAACAGATTAACAATAATCATAAAAACAATAATCATAATAGTCCATTATGGCTAAAATATAACAAATGAACACCTTTTTCTATAACATTATAACGAATGTTGAAATAGTTCTCTGAAAACATTTCACGGCCATGGCAATGTATATTTATTATGGCAACATATAGACGCTTAAACATTACAGCTGTTTACAACATGGCCTGCAGTAGGCCCTACTTGAAACATGGAACATTTTTTTTTTAATTTGAATAAGAGAATAACAAAATAACTACAAGTACAATGTATCGAACCCGGTACATTTGTACATAATGCTGACTTGTAAACTGACAAGCGTAAGCCTGTTCCTAATCACACGTTGATAGATATTCGATGGTTTCGTTTGAAAACTTAAGTTCGATTCCATTGAGTCACAATTGTATAATAGTTAAATGGCAACACATGTTGCATTCAAAATACGAAGAGCGCTATTTCACAATTTCACACCAACATGTTTGTGATTGTAAGATTAACGTGTTCGATGCAGCTTTGATATGCGGGGGCCCAAGTAATTGCTGAGGGAAACCCACGAGTTGTCAAGATTTAATTATTGAACGAAGGTGGTTTGGATAATCAATTACACAAATACTAATTTTTAAAAATAACAAAAACGAAACCACCATTTGTAAAACATGTAGGCTACACCATGTGATTAATGCAACACTGTGTAAAACAATTAACTATACGTAAAATACTTAACCATATGTACAACACTTAACCATATGTAAAGCATTAGCCATATGTAAAGCACTTACCCATATGTAAAACACTTAATCAAATGTAAAACACTTAACCAAATGTAAAACACTTAACCACATGTAAAACACTTAATCAAATGTAAAACACGTAACTATATGTAAAACACTTACCCATATGTAAAACACTTAACAATATGTAAAACACTTAACCAAATGTAAAAACTTAACCATATGTGTGTATATTTTGTTTACACGAGACGTTGAATCCGATATCAATTAGGTGGAAGAGATTTCAAGTGAAACACCCACGCTCACATACGCACACACAAACACAAACATACCAGATTTTCATAATATGAATCGATGTTTGCTTTTTGAGAAAGCAGCATAAAAATGTCAGCTTTAATAAACTAATACATTATTAATGGTTCATTTCGTTCATACGTTAATCCTTACTTCAATTACACTTTGAAAATAATCCGTCCGTTTTTTATGCCCAATGTCAATATTTAGTTAATTAAAATGTTCGGATTAGCATAATTTATTTAAGTTAATTTTAGAAAGTGATAGCTAACTTAGGCCTATATAATGCGTGGTTGGGGACAATATGATGTACAATCTACACGAGCAAATATTTCATGCACAGGTCATTCATTGTCAGACCAGTCTCAACATGAACAAGATAATTATAACTCTCGCCGTCTGCCTCGGTCTTGTTGGCTGCGTGTTGTCAGCTGTTATGCGGGGAGAGGGTAAGATTAATTAATTATACGAGCCGACCCGCGGCGTATCATACTAGAGAGGAAGAGAGGAGACTGCAAAGCGCGCTTACAGCTTGTTTTCTAACGTCTCCAAGAAGAGAAGTAGGCCTATATATATATATATATATATATATATATATATATATATATATATATATATATATATATATATATATATATAATATATAAAGCTCAGTTCTGTATGTAATGCTGTAGGTATTTTACGGATAAGCTTGGAGTATTAAAATTGTTCATTAAATTGAAACAGGCGCGTTCGTTTAAGTGAGTGCAAAAGACTATGAATAAGTTGGGGTACTATAGTCGTTCATTAAGCTAAAACAGGTGATTCCGCCCCGGGCGTTTATGTTCGCGTTAGTGTTTTCTTTGTGTTTAGGTGGGTTTGCGTTAGTGGTTGCGTTTTGATTTGGTTCGTTTTTGTTCTTTCTTTTTTCGTTTTTGTTTGTGTTTTTTTTTTGTTTGGGTTTGTATTTGTGTTTTTGGTTGGTTTTGCGTTTGGATTTGGTTTGTTTTCGTTTGCTTTTTCGTTGTTTTTTTTTTTTTTGTATTGGTGTTTGTGGTTAGGTTTGTTGTTAGGTTTTTGTTTTCGTTTGCTTTTTTGTTTGTTTTTTCTTTGTGTTTGTATTGGTGTTTGTGGTTGTGGTTGGGTTTGTTGTTAGGTTTTTGTTTTCGTTTGTATTTGTAATTGTGTTAGCGTTATGTTTGCGTTTTGTTGTTTTGGTTGGTTGTGGTTTGGGTGGGCAATGCCGGGTTTATGATGATTACTAAAGACAAAGGTAACGGTCTTTAACAGAAAGGTTTTTCACAGAAGCCAGAGCAGGGCCTGGCCGGGACGGCTAGTATATATATATATATATATATATATATATATATATATATATATATATATATATATATATATATATATATATATATATATTATATATATATATATATATATATATATATATATATATATATATATATATATATATATATATATATATATATATATATATATATATATATATATTCTTTAATGTGTCTAACTAGCATGCACGGAAATATTTGTCTGATGCCTTACTCATAGTATAACCCAGATGCTTTGGGCACATGAAGTTATGTTTAAAAACTTCGGCTTTAGAAAGGATAGTGTAGTCAGGACTAACATGAGTTATTTACCCATAAGTGGACTCTTAGTCATTCTTCTGAGTTGAACACAGATTCGAACTCGAGACTTTCAGTTTAGCAGTCTAGCTCTCTCCAACGACTTCACATAAATTATAGAGTAATGTATAGTGGTAATGTCGCATATATATATATATATATATATATATATATATATATATATATATATATATATACTCGTAGACACCATCACACTCGCTAGAAGTTAATTTAAAATTTAAAATTTCTCCAATACAATCACCCAACAAACAAAACCACCGTGATTGCTGGGTTTTTTTCAACCGTACATTTTCTTTATTTTACTAGGAGCTTGTCCTAAAGGAGTTAAACCAGGCAAATCGTGGTACCCCGAGGGATGTCAGAAATGTGACTGTTATAAGGGAAGCTACCAATGCTTCACGTAAGTCTATTCATTTTATTCTAATTAAAAAGAATTTAGATTATCTCGTCATTCACACATGCCTTATTTCCACTACTTGTGACATATGATTCTAATATTTTATTCAGGAAGAAAAGTTTTGAGAATTATTACTTTCTCGTATACGAAGTATTAAAGGAAATATTGAAATCGTGCAAAAAATCGAATTCGAGATTTTCAAAAATCTCGACGTTTTATACCTCACTGAGTCGAAAAAACTTAGTTTTGCAATAATGTGACCGTGTGTCTGTGTGTGTATGTGTTGTGTGTGTGATGTGTGTATGCTTACCATTTAACACGAAACATTGAGTGCCGTTACAGCTAGTTTGATGAAATGTCACACATATATATATATTTATATATATATATATATATATATATATATATATATATATATATATATATATATATATATACATATATATATATATATATATATATATATATATATTATATATATATATTAGTATTATATCACATTTTTAGTACGGTATCAACTTTTCAACGATTTCCGGTAAACGGAAGTGGAACTTAGTCTACTTTCGGTTTTTCAAAATCATATTACTTGAGCACTGATAGACAAAATAATTTCACATATAAGTAAACGATCTAATTCTCTGTTTTCTGCCAAATGTGTTGTAATTTCCGGAAGTAGTACTTTAAGCTATTTTCGATTTCTCAAAAAGCTATTTGAATATATAACATACTAATGTCCCGCACTGTTTTACTCGTATTGTTTCCTGTTAAGTTGGTTCGTAATTCATTTTCCTTAGAGATTCAATTCTATTTTAAATATTTAAACATTGATTAAAAAGCATGTCTATATCCCAAGTTGCCATCCCCTGTAGTGTTTTATAAGAATACTAGCGTACCCGACCCCCGCGCGTTGCCGCGGATATAGAAGAAAGTCTGACGAAATATATTAGAAGGATATCACCAATGCATTACCAATCATATGTTGTTAAACGCGTGTCCTTCTTTTCTAAAACTGTGTTATTTAAATGTAAACAATGCTTGCACTTGGATAATAATTATCGCGACACGGGTTTTCCTTGAGTGCACATTAATCACTCATCGAAATAATGAGGTAGAACACACTTCGGTGACCACCCATGTGTCAGGGACGTAGAGGGGCGCTCTCAGGAGCCCCCCACCCCCCGATTACACTATCGCATAGGCGTAGCGTACGGCCCCTGTCTCCTTAAAACTAACAGGCGCCATCGTGCCAAATAGCATCCTGTTAATAATGATGCAGATTTCGTCATTCGCTAAAGTGACACAAATAAACAGAAATTTTTGTTTAACACGTAAAAAAATTATTTGACGTGTTTTAAACATCAGTGTGACTAATGCAATATGCTAGTGTTACTAATGTTCTATTATTAGATGCTCGATCTCAATTTTTGACTGAGTCGTCTAATAATAGATGCTTATTGCAGCATTCGCAAGGTGACGAAACTCTACAGTAGGCTGATAATATTTAAAAAGTTATTTTTTCATCTTTCGCAAGGTGACGAAACTGTACAGGATTTCCTCGCGTTACAAAGTTATTTTTTAGAAGCCTGTTGTTGTTTTACCGCTGAATATAGTAGTACCACTTACTCGCTATGCAGGACGCTCGATTAACGGATGCCAAGTGCCAACATAGTCGCTCTAATACTCTGGGCGCCAAACCGTGTATTGACGAAAGTTGTACCCTATATGGCGCCGCCCATAAGAAACTTTAGTTTTCTTTTTCGCAGAAATATTCTCGGGAGTATTCTCATCTACTCCCTAAAGTTTCATGGTACTCGGATGAACCGCATCCGAGTTTTATTTTTTATAAACCGTGTATAGAGAAAAAAAAAATCGTCCCCCCCCCCGGGGTGGCCGCCCTTGCAATATTAAACAATATTTTTTGCAGAACCCTACTATTGAGTGATCTAATCATCTCCCCCAAAGTTTCATGGTACACGGATGAACGGTGTGAAACCGAAATTTTATAAACCGCATATAGAGAAAAATCGCACCCTCCCGTGGCGCCGCCCTTGCCAAATTACTTTTTTTTTGCAGAACCCTTCCTTAGAGTGTTCTTATGAACTCAACAAAGTTTCATGCTTATTGGATTAACGGTGTCAGACCAAAATCGAGTTTTATTTTTATATAGCTTACATTGAGAAAAATCGCACCCTCCCGTGGCGCCGCCATTGCGAAATTAAAAATTATTTTTTTACAGAACCATTTTCTAGAGTGTTATAATGAACTCCCAAAAGTTTCATGCCTATCGGATGAACGGTGTCACTGCAATTACTTTTATTATTTTTATATACCGTATATAGAGAAAAATCGGACCCTCCCGTGGCGCCGCCCTTGCGAAATTAAAAATTATTTTTTTTACAGAACCCTTCCCTAGAGTGGTATAATGAACTCCCCAAAGTCTCATGGCTATCGGATGAACGATGCCAAACCAAAATCGACTTTTTTTTTATATACCGTATTTGGAAAAAAACAAATCGCGCCCTGCCGGGGCGCCACCCCTGCGAATTTGAAATATTTTTTTCCGCAGAAACCTCCCCAGGAATATTCTCAACAACTTCCCAAAGTTTCACGGCGATGTGATGAGAGGTGTAGTAATGCATAAAGGACAGACACACAGACACACAGACATACATTGCTTTATATATATACTAGCGTACCCGTCCCCCGCGCGTTGCCGCGGGGTAGAAGTAAGTTTGACGAAATGTATTAGGATTTCAGCAACGCGTTACCAATTATATGTTCTAAGACGCGTGACCGTCTTTTCTAAAAGTGAGTTATTTAAATGTAAACAATGCCTGCGCTTAAATCATAAATATCGGGACACAGGTTTACCTACACTACCGCATGTAAACATTGAGTGTACATTAATCACTCACCGAAATAATGTTAGAACACACTTCGGTGACCGCCCATGTGTCAGAGACGCACAGGAGCGCTCTCAGGGCCCCCACCCCCACGATTAGACTACCGCACAGGCGCGGCGTACAACCCCTGGCTCCTTAAACTAACAGGCGCCATCGTCCAAATAGCATCCTATTAATAATGATGCAGATTTCGTCATTCGCTAAAGTGACACAAATGAACAGGATTTTTTCTTTAACACGTAAAAAAGTATTTAACGTGTTTTAAACATCAGTGTGACTGATGCAATATGCTAGCGTTACTAATGGTCTATTATTAGATGCTCGATCTCAATTTCTGACTGGCTTGTCTAATAGTAGATGCTTATTGCATCATTCGCAAAGTGACGAAACTCTACAGTAGGCTCCTCATATTCAAAAAGTTATTTTTTTCATCTTTGGCAAGGTAACGAAACTACACTGAAGGATTTCCTCGCGTTACAAAGTTATTTTTAGAAGCGTGTTGTAGTTTTACCGCTGAATATTATAGTACCCCTTTCTCGCAATGCGGGACGCTCGATTAACGGATGCTAAGTGCCAACATAGTCGCTCTAAAACTCTGGGCGCCAAACTGTGTATTGACGAAAGTTGAACCCTATATGGCGCCGCCCATAAGAAACGTTAGTTTTCTTTTTCGCAGAAATATTCTCGGGAGTATTCTCATCTACTCCCTAAAGTTTCATGGCACTCGGATGAACCGCACCCGAGTTCTATTTTTTATATACCGTATATAGAGAAAAAAAATCGCTCCCCCCCCCCCGGAGGGCGCCGCCCTTGCAATATTAAACACATTTTTTTTTTGCAGAACCCTACTATTGAGTGATCTAAACATCTCCCCAAAGTTTCATGGTACACGGATGAACGGTGTGAAACCGAAATAGACTTTTATATTTATAAACCGTATATAGAGAAAAAATCGCAGCCTCCCGTGGCGCCGCCCTTGCGAAATTTAAAAAGGATTTTTTTTTTACCGAACCCTTCTTTGAATTGTTCTAATTAACTCCTCCAAAGTCTCATGGCTATCGGATAACGGTGTCACACTAAAATCGACTTTTATTTTTATATACCGTATATAGAGAAAAATCGCACCCTCCCGTGGCGCCACCCTTGCGAAATTAAAGATGGTTTTTTACAGAACCCTTTCCTAGAGTTTTATAATGAACTCCCCAAAGTTTCATGCCTATCGGATGAACGGTGTCACTGCGATTCACTTTTATTATTTTTATATACCGTATATAGAGAAATATTGCACCCTCCCGTGGCGCAGCCCTTGCGAAATTAAAAATTATTTTTTACAGAACCCTTCCATAGAGTTTTATAATGAACTTCCCAAAGTTTCATGCCTATCGGATGAACGGTGTCACTGCAATTTACTTTTATTATTTTTATATACCGTATATAGAGGAAAATCGCACCCTCCCGTGGCGCCGCCCTTGCGATATTAAAAATGGTTTTTGAACAGAACCCTTCCCTAGAGTGTTCTAATCTACTCCGCAAAGTTTCATGCCTATCGGATGAACGATGCCAAACCAAAATAGACTTTTATTTTTATATACCGTATATAGAGAAAAACAAATCGCGCCCTGCCGGGGCGCCACCCCTGCGAATTTGAAATTATTTTTTTCGCAGAAACCTCCCCAGGAATATTCTCAACAACTTCCCAAAGTGTCACGGCGATGTGATGAGAGGTGTAGTAATGCATAAAGGACAAACACACAGACACACAGACACACAGATACACAGATACACATACATTGCTTTTTATATATATAGATAGATATAGATTCGAGAAAGTTTAGGGGAGATCACTCCCCCTTTTTTTTTAGATACGTTGTCTTAAAAATTCCCCATGAACGTATCGTTAGTGTGCTCCTATGTGAATTGTTGTTAGATTTACATGCCAGCTGCGACATGGTGAAAACATTGTGAACTGACAGACAACTTGAGATCACTGATTCACACTGCTATTTTTACATCTTTTCAGATGCGGTAGTGTCAGCTTCCCGACTGAGTGCAAGGCTACCTACGACACGACCAAAAAGTACCCAGATTGTTGTGTTCCTAAACTTGACTGCCCACAGAATTAAATGAAAAATCAAGGTGTTTTGAAGATTCTAAACACAGTCAACTGAAATTTAATTTTAAAACTCTGCTGTAAACGAAAATTAAATCTAACATCTTTCTGATTTTTTTTTGAGTTTATCAATTTATTTTTAGTACGTGCGCACGTGTGATACAATAACAATGTGGGGGTCAGATGAATCTGAAACTTAAAAGTTAACATATAATCTGCAAAAGTAAGGCAAACATTTAAATAGCGTCAATCTAGACTGCATTTTAATCTTTCTTTTTTTTTCCCTAGAAACCCCTTATTAATCGATAGTAAATGAAAATGTAATTTCTTTATAATAATGTAAATGTTTTAAATAATTAGTTAACTTAATCAAAACAAGCACCAAATAAAAAGCCGAAATTAAAAAAAAAAAAGAAAACAATAATCATAAAAGTCATTTATGGTTAAAATATAAAAAAAGAACTTTTTTCTTAACATTTTCACAAATATTGATATAGTTCTCTGAAAACATTTCACTGACATGACAATGGATAATAATTATTGCAACATAATTATGGTGCATAAACACTACAGCTCTTTACAGTTAGGCCGGATGTAGGCCCTACTTAAACCATGGAACATTTTTTTTTAAAAGTATTTTAACATTCACATTAAAAGAATAAGAAAATAACTACACGTAAACTGCATCGAAACCGGAACATTTGTACATAATGCTGACTTGTAAACTGATAAGCGTAAGCCTGATCCTAATCACACGCTGATACATATTCGATGGCTTTGTTTGATTTCTATGAGTCACAGTTAAATAATAGATAAATGGCAACACATGTTGTCGGAAAAACATAGTTTTGCAATCTTGTCCGTGTGTCCATAATTTTCACATTTTTCCATAATTCTCTTCTCTCTCTCTCTCTCTCTCTCTCTCTCTCTCTCTCTCTCTCTCTCTCTCTCTCTCCGAATTTTATCCATGTGAGGCACGAACCCTTTACGTTTCTTTGTTAAACTTACATAAATGATTTTAATTAAAAAAATAATTATCATTAAAAAAGTTTTAAAAAAACCACGTTTTCTGATTGAACTAAAAAGTATAAAATAAATGCTAAACATCACAATAATGCAAGCGATCACTCTACTATAAGCGATGAAAAACGTGGGGCGCCGAAGTAAAAGTTATATTACTATTGATTAGATAATACTATTGACTTTTATTAGGGAGCTTGTAGAGAGTCAACTGTATTAGAAACTGTAAGAAAATCACGGCGTCCAACGTTTTTCATCGCTTATAGTAGAGTGATCGCTTGCATTATTGTGATTTATAGCATTTATTTTCTACTTTTTAGTTCAATCAGAAAACGTGGGTTTTTTAAAACTTTTTTTAATGATAATTATTTTCTACTTTTTAGTCTTTGTCTGTTTGTTCGCATTAAAATCTTGCTATCGATTTTATCTTTTCGCATTCACTTTTTTTTTGGGTAAACGAAGACAACTCGTAAAAAACACGTGCCTTGAACCCGTGTCGAGTGGGTTAGCAATCGTGTGCCCAACCACTCGACCATATCGTCTCCCCCATACTGTTCACCAGTTGTTCCGGTTGTTTGTACACAAACACCGCGTGACCAAAAACTCCGTAAGCCAAAAGAGGGAGAGTACCGAACCTTGTTTTCATCAAATTACAATGACTGGGTTATGTCCCCTTTTCCCACGTTTTTTTGTACAAATATATAGTGGTCTACAATGATCAATAAAATGTTTCCATGGATCAATTTAGTAATAATAACAATTGAATATTCTATTGTCATCGGAAACAAAGCTTCCCTGAAAATTTCAACGCGCTAGCTAACTGGGAAGTGCTCCAAAATTTCGATCGCAAGATTTGATGGAGAACCAAACAAACAAACAGACGCAAAAGCAAGTTAAATAAAACGTGGGAATAAACTATGTAAAACTATGTTAGATTTAAATATTTTATTTATTTTCAATGAATTTTTCCCTTGATTACGTTTTAAAGTACGTAAACAATTTCATCTTCATTTAAATCCGATGGGCAATCAAGGGTAGGATCACAGCAAGCAGGGTACTTTTTGGTGTAGTCGTAGGTCACCGTACATTCAGAGGGAAAGTTGGCGACTCCGCACCTGAACAGCGGAGAAAAACAACAAGGCGTATAGTCGTACTCAGGTTATTGATGTTGGGCTATGGTAACACTTAGTAATGTCAGTGGCGTCACAAGGGCATGTGTCACCCGGTGTGGTAATTGAGGGTGTTACCCTACCCCGTTTCCAAAAACTTCGCTTGCTTTCAATATTCTACCATAGTAACTGGTTAAAGCATTGTTTAGTAATTACATTCTACTATTTGTTTGTTTATTTGGTTTTACCCTCTAAATGGTGTCACTTGGTTCCGACCTTACAAACAACCTACGACTTGTGAAGCTACTTCTTTAACCCTCCAAAAGCTACATTGTATATTCAATCACAATTCAGCTTTGTGCAAACAATTGCAATTGGGTCGTTACGAAATAATATTGATCATTTTTTTATCAATAAATTTCCTCATGGTTTTTCTAATGAAGTATTATTATTACGTTTACTTATATCAAAGAACTGTCGCAAATCCAAATTTTACAAGTCGAGATGTTTGATTACATAAATTTGAGTAAATGACACATGTCGCGAGTCTTAAAAGTAATGAAAATTGAAACCCAATGTTCGCCTTGTTCAGGACACTTGCCTGGAATTTAAAAAAATAAACCGGGAGTGATCTCCGCTAAGCTTTCTCGAATTTTTTTTTTATATGAAACAACAGGGGATGGCAACTCGGGATATAGACATAATTTTAATCCATTTTAAATACTTAAACTTTTTAAAATAGAATAGAATCTCGTAGAAAGAAGAATTGCGCACCAAGTAAACGCCAAATTAAATGTTCATACTAGTGCAGAATATTATTAGTAGTTTATAAATTCACATGAGTTTTTTGAGAAATCGGAAATAGCCTAAATTACTTCTTTCGGTCAACGAAATTACTCGAAATTTGACAGAAAGCAGACAATTAGATATTTTACTTACATGTGAAATTGCATTTATCTATATACAATAGTACTCAAGTTATAGGCTTTTGAAAAATTGAAAATAGAATAAATTACACTTCCGGAAATCGCTGAAAAGTTGTTTTGGTCCACAAACATTTCTCAAAATTTGACAGAAGGTAGAAAATTTGAGCTTTTACTTTTCATCTTCTTACTTAAGAATTTTTATCACAATTACTGTTATCTAAGAATATTAGAGGAAGTTTAGGGGAGATCACTCCCGCTTTATTTTCTTGAATTAACTTACAACCAAGGTTTCCCCTAAAAACAATCATAAAATTCTTATATTCATGAATGAATTAAAATATAAATTAATTCAAATAAATGTAATCAGAAGACAAGAATGGAAAAACATTATTTTGTTAACTTTATATTACTATCACTATGGAAGTAAAATTTAACACGTTTGATTGGCTTTCCAAATTTTTTTTATAAAACTGCACATATTGTCGACATTGCTAAAGTTCTATTTTCAAGTTCACCTTTAAACAAATAAGAATTTTTAACACCAATTTGCTAGAGGATTGATCGGGAATCAGAGGACACGCGAGAAGTGAACTAACTAAATTATAATGGAAGATTGGTCAGTGCACTACACTTTGCTACGACAGTGGCCATTTGACAGCTTCACATAAGATGTTGCAATATTAGCACGATAAATCTTTTACATTATTTTAAAAAGCTGGGCTTACGGGTAGTTCTGTAAATACATGTAGCAATACACTTCGCAACTCGTCGGAGGTAAGTTTTCAAGATGTGTTGAAAATGTAATCTACTATATACAAATGAAATGGGCTATGTGTCTACATATGTGTGCATGTAAAATGTATGCGTACGGAAGGCATGCATATAATAAAAAACTCAAAAATTAAACTTTCACAGGCAGCGAGAACGACGTCACAAGAAACTAAGAAGAAATCTATATATATAAAGCAAAGTAGTCGGGTACCCGACAGGGCACTTCCCGGCGTCGCAGGTGCGTCAAATTTTGGCAGAATCCTGCCTTGGGTCAATAGAACACGAGGACAGGTGCCGGTTGGCCGAAAACTTCACGAAGAGGGGTCAAAAGTGACCTCGACTGACCTCGACTTTGAATACGATGGTATTTTGTTCAATTTCTGGTTTCTTAAGTACTGAAAACATAAGTACCTTTTCAGGTAATTGGGAAAAATGTCATAAAAGGTTAAAATATTATTCTTTTGAATCCTCTGAATCGTGGGTAATTTCCAGTAACCGAAAGGGGTACTTTACGGGATGTCTGATTTTAAAAGATTTTAGAATATATTTACGATATAAAATCATCAAATTCTGACGGTTTCTGAGAAATTGGAAAAGGAGTAAAGTGTCCCTTTTTGATTACCGGAAATTATTCAAATGTTGATAGAAAAATAGGTAATTTTTATACATACTGTTTAGTCACCCTAAGAGTACTAAAGTTATAAGTTTTTTAGAAAACAAAATTTAGGATATGTCAAGGAAATCAAGAATTTAAACAAATTAATCCAGTTATATAATCGTGGGCTTATGTATGACATTTCATCTACCTGAATAAAGTAGTATTCAAGTTATTTTATTTCCATAACAATAAAGCACTCCTTCCGGTTACCGGAAATCGTTAAATAATTCACACCAAAAAGCGCATGCAATTTAAAACTTACGTGATAGTTTCTTTCGTCTTCCATCATCACAGCTTCAACAGCCTGTAAATCTATAATTATTACAGGAGATAAAAACCATTATTACAGATGCGACATTATTGTATGGTGTCGTAATGTGCTATGAAAGTATTAACAACACGATTTTGCATTCCCAACATCCTAGTTAGGAATGTACAATTATTTTACATAAACAATAAAGTATTAAGTAGATAGATATAAGTAAACCTTATCATACCTGTCGGACTACGTGTCAGACGGTTGTGTCTAAAGGTATGTAAATCAATTTCATTTTGTAACTTTTAGATCCCGAACAACTTGTTTTAAACATTTTAGTTAAGTCGCAGTTGCAGTCAAATAAGGTAATGATTCACTCGGCGACACCTGTTCGATTCAATTAACGTAGAGCAGAACTTCAAACAAAAATGTTTACAAAGGGAAGGTTTGATAATGAGCTAAAGTATTTAGCATATAAAAAGTACACAACATAACTAAAAGTAACACATAACTAACACGTAACGAATTATTACAAAAACGGATTAAGTATATGATATTTATTTCTTACGAACTGACGCGCGTCGTATAATATTCCGCTATTTAGTTGTTTTATTTCCTACTTTTCAATACTTCATAGTTAGTGAATTCGACACTACCCTCTCTTCCATCCCCCCCCCCCAGCGAGGCAGCCTTCCGTGACGACAGTTTACGACGAAAATGAAAAGATCAAGCAGAACTTCTGACATCTCCTTAGTTTCAAATCGTTCAAAAGCTAAATTATCTGCCTCTAATAGCCGTTACTAATTCGACACTGCTCTACGGTCTTAGGTACTTTGACCATAGGTGCTTTGACCATAGGGGGTTTGACCACAATGGGTTTGACCACAGGGGGTTTGACCACAGCGGAGCTTTGACCACAGAGGGTGGTTAACCATAATATATAGATTTTAAAATAGAAATTAGAAACTGTTATTTGATTTAAATTTATGATACATTTCATACGATTTTATACATGTTTCCTGAGAGTCCATTAATTGAAATTAACATGTAGGCCTACTTTAAAAATTCAATAACGATAGTTTAGTCTCCACATAAGGGGTGGTGGTAGATTTATTTTAAATAGAAATCAAATAATGAGACATAAAAAGTTTCACAAATAAATAATGTAGATGAACCTGAAAATGCATAGCATACATTAAGGATAAAAAAGCATGCTAACAGCATAGTCAAAGAAGTAATACTTGTATGGTTAACTAAATGGCAGTTGTGCTATAGCACGCAAATATATCAGTACATCCAGAGGCGTAGCGAGGGGGGGGGGTGCGGACCGCACCGGGTGACATCACTTAGTGGGGGGGGGGGGTGACACCAAGGCAAAAAATAGCAAAATATATAGAGAAAAACTTGAGGGGGGGTGCAAACCGAAAGTTCGAGGGGGGGGGGAGGGGGTGCAAATCGAAAATTTGAGGGGGGGGTGCAAATCGATAATTTGAAAGTTTGTCCCCGGGAAGGGTCGCTACGCCTCTGGGGGTGGGGTGGGGGTGACACCCGACCTCGCTACGCCACTGAGTACATCTGCTTGACCACATGTCCGTACACATTTGACCATATATCAGTACATCTGTTTGACCATTATGTCTGAACAGCACGTTGTAATTTTTTTTGCAGTATTCATTGTAGCTTCTCAGTTGGGTAGCTTGCTTCTGCGACACTTTGCAAGAAAGTTGTCTTTTGTTGTTTGCAGTCCATATATAGACCTTCAAGGAATGCCACATTGTTGGGTGACAACATTGGAGGAGAGACTGAAGACTGTAATGCCATCCCTCTCAAATGTTATTTGTTTATGCTACACCATCGCAAATCGTGTGTATTTGATTCCAATTTTTAAAAATTTAATCCGTACCATATATGGACCAAGAGCTTGTTATCAAACGCCCCCATTTGACAAACCACCTGTGATCAAAGATCCTCTGCTGAGAAAACACCTGTGGTCAAACCCGCTATGGCCAAAGCCCCTAAGGTCAAAACCCCGATATGGTCAAAGCCCCGCAGTGGTCAAAGCCCCTATGGTCAAACCACATTGTGGTCAAAGGTCCGCGCACCGGCTCTACAATTGTAAACATTCGGGGTGAACCTTAGCTCACCAGCATGGTGGGGGTGGGGGTTGTAGCTTTATAGACAATATATAGACAATATGTTTTCTGATAATTTTTCTAATATTGTTTTAATTTTTTTACCTTATTAAATTATCCAGCAATACGAAATTTATCTGATAAAATAATAGTTCATTGACCACTTTTAGTTAAGTTAATTTTTCTCCCCTAGATATAACACCCCCCCCCCCCCTCCCCACATAAACCCCTGGACAAAAACTACCGCGACATGTCCTCACTCTCTTACATAAACCAACTTGACATCAACCAACTGGACATAAACCACACGGACATAAACCACACGGACATAAACCACACGGACATAAACCAACTTGACATCAACCAACTGGACATAAACCACACGGACATAAACCACACGGACATAAACCACACGGACATAAACCACACGGACATAAACCAACTTGACATCAACCAACTGGACATAAACCACACGGACATAAACCACACGGACATAAACCACACGGACATAAACCACACGGACATAAACCAACTGGACATAAACCACACGGACATAAACCACACGGAGATAAACCCCCTAACAAACCTCAATCCCATTGAGACTGAGACCTCTAAACTTAAATTTAACATGAGACGGTTAGCAATTTGTGAGTCAATTAGAGGCGAGCGAGAGGGAGAACTCTGTCATTACTCATCCCACATGATGATCCTGACTAGAAAAGACTTAATGCTTTAATTTGCATGATAATTCTGTGACAAAAAAAACCCACCTCAGCAAATTAAAACGTAATTAGCGTTTTACTTCGTCAACCATGTACCTGAATTGATTACCTTTTCAAATTACAGTCTGAAAATAAACGGGCTGTTTGTTTTCGCCAATTGTCTACTGCTAGTTTTTTTTTCAAGGCAATAGAAAGTGCGTAATTTAAATATTTAAATTAATTTTCAAATTGGACCCAAAATAAAAGTGTATATAACAAGTTGTTTCGACTAGTCAGTTGTTGAGTCTACGCCAGCAAACGTTACCACTTATCATCTGTTATCAGACCAGTCTCAACATGAGCAAGATAGTTTTAACTCTCGTCGTCTGCCTCGGTCTTGTTGGTTACCTGTCGGCTTCTACGTCGTATGGAATGGGTAAGAGAAAAATTTCGTTTTCAGTATCATTTTTTGTTCAAGTTATTTTTGTTTCTGTTTTCATGTGATACGTACCAGAAAGGAAACTGCATTTCTATCAATATACAGAAGTTATTATTTTTTTAAAGTTGTATTAAATCTTTCGCCCGTACATTTATTTTTTTAGTCGCAAAAAAGGTTATACAGCTTTGTTTCCTAAACATTAAAGTTCCTTGCCTTTACCAGGAGCTTGCCCTGATGGAGTAGAGGTTGGCGAATCCTGGTACCCATCGGGATGTCAGCGATGCGACTGTTATGGTGGAAGCTACCAATGCTACTCGTAAGTTTTTATTACATACCAACTAGAACACATTGTTTAACTTCTTCATCTTCTTGTGCGTTCTTAATTGAGTTTATGTTAGAAGGATTCAAACAATATGTCTAACTTCGTCGTTAAACTGGATTGTGGTCACCAGATCCGCGGGTGCCCCCTAAGTTTTTCCTTGAGTAGGGCGTATGGGGCCAATGTTTTGGATCGCGCTTGGTTGTACAAGGGGCAAAATATATTACATACCAACCATAACACATTTTTAAACTAACACTAACACTTTTTTCCGAACCCCACTTTTCATAACTTGAAACATCTGTTGATAGTTCTTTAATATAACACTAGTTCATCCCCGACAAGAATTATTTTTTCAGCGAGATTATTTAGATAAATTCTCCAAATACCTAATTTCTTGTAGTTACATTGTATTTGTAACGTTTGAAAATACGGCACTGTTATCATCATAAACAGAGTACAATTAATCTTTCTGTTGTATTTACCACTGTTTCAGATGCGGTAGTGTCAGCTTCCCACCTGAGTGCACGGCGTTTTACGATACCACCAAAAATTACCCAGATTGCTGTGAACCTAGACTTGTCTGTCCAGACGATTTAAGTGAAGATTAAAATGTTAACAAGTTCCAAAACGTTAAGAACATAACAAAATTAAAATTTAAATCCAATGCAAATAATGAAGTTCAACTTTTTTTTACCAGCAGTTATTGAAACTGATTCCTTGTTCGTGCTTTTTCGTTTTTTCCTTTGCTGCGGCTTAAGTCCAAAATTGAGGACAAAATTCAAAACCAAACTACTATACCAAGTTGTTTTAAATTTCACATGCAGGTCAAGACAATGTGGAAATTCATAATGGCATAAAATTACACTTAATTAGATGCATTAACCCTTACTCTTTGCTCCTTATGTAACATAGGGCCTCCACTATTTCCTTTCATTTCGTTCGATCTCCGGCTATTAATTTTGCAATCTGCCAAGGTATCCCTGTTGGTTTCAGTTCTTCGAGATGACTCCGCCTGCAGGTCTGTCTTGTGCGCCCTCTCTTCTGCTTTCCATTGTGGGTGGTACATTTGATTGAGCCTTTCGCAGTGTGCCCCACCCAGCGCCACTTCCTTCTTCTTATTTGTACTATCATAAACTCCTGCATTCCTTTTGCCATAATTCTATATTCGGCACTTTGTCCTACCACTTTAATTTCAAATTCTGTCCTAGACATTTGTTCACGAAGGTCTGTATCTTCTCTGTGCTTGCCTGAGAGACTCTCGATGTCTCTGCTCATTTATAGTAAAACTCACTTGACATTTGAGTTCGTATCCTAATTTTTGTCGTGCTGTAGATGGCAGAATTTTTAAATATGGGTCGCAGAACTGTGAAATCGCAAATAACTCTACTAATTCTAAAAATTATTTCCTTATCTGTGCCTCCTGACGTGCTGATCTTGCTGCCAAGGTAGACAAACTCTTCCACATCATTTACCTGTCTTCCGTCTATTGTCACTGGGGCCTCCTGGTCATTGTTAATTCTCATCACTTCTGTCTTTTCTTTGTTGATCTTGAGACCTACGCTGAGAGATGGCCCCTATTGCATCAACTTTTTCTTGCATGTCTTGTAGCCTATAGGTAGCACTTTGCAAATACCAAACAACATATAAAAAACGATAATTAAGTAAAACATGTGGAATAAATCGTATTTGATATTTGTGATTTCTTTATTTTTCACCTATGAGATGATTTCCAATATTTTGAGGTAAACATTGATCTATGCCTAACTTCTTATAATTCATAACACTTATTTTATACTTTAAAGTAGAAGGGTTATCGGCGAGTGAAGTACAGTTCGATTTTATTATATGAAGAAAACTTTATACACATTTATTTGAAGCAAAAGAGAAACACGGGAATATAGCAGACATCGGGATAACGCATAATAACACAAACAACAAACAGATACATAATACATTCAGATAAAAAAAAGGTTAAAAACAGGCACATTGATAAAAAGACACCAACACATACACAGTTGACACCTATCACAAGCCTCTGTATAGTTGCTTAGTCCAGTGGAGTAGACAGAAATATATATGAATATGTATATATATATGTATATATATATATATATATATATATATATATATATATATATATATATATATATATATATATAATTATATATATATATATATATACATATATATATTTATTTATTTATATTTGTATCTATCTATCTATCTATTTATATATATGTATATATGTATATATGTATATATGTATACATGTATACATGTATATATATATATATATATATATATATATATATATATATATATATATATATATGTATGTATGTGTGTGTGTATTATAATTAAAATTTGAATAATGTGTAATGTAAAAATAAACTGGCATAATCGTTACGCCGTCAATATTATTATTTGGTTCCTGAGAAGGATATAACACCACATCGAACACAACCATCACTACCTTCACCACTGGCTTACGCTATACTTGTTTTCAGTTTTAAAAGAGAGCAGCACACTAGAAATAACCTTGTCAGCAAATTTACATGTATTTAGTGTCACATCTGATTTAATTACACGATTTAAATTACTATCTGATGAGAAATTAACTGCTTATTTACGTCAAATTTCAACGGATATTTATTCTGAAGCAATCCAATTTGCATAATTTATTGAAATTAACTTTAAAGCACGATTACAAATGAAGGTTTTAGATCTATATAATAAGTGGTTAGGTGTTTAGTCTACTCTAGTAAATATTTCACGTAGTGATCACACAGTACCAGTCCAAAATGAACAAGATAGTTTTAACCCTCGTCGTCTGCCTCGGTCTAGTCAGCTGCGCCTCGGCCTCAGTATCCATGGGATTAGGTAAGAGATTTAAATTAATTTAATTTTTTTTGTACGTGATATTAGTTACTTTTTTTTGTTTTGATCTTGTCCTTAAAGAAGAATAGAAACAACGCAAGCTGTCATAGTGTGGAATTATTTTGTGACTGGTAAGACGATACAGTAATACATAAAGAATGACTAAAGAATCTTTAGGGTTAGTTTGTATTGATCATAGAGAGTATTTGCTGTTGTTTTATCTGTATTAATGTGTACAGTGTGAGTATGGCGAGACGAGTACAGAGTAATTACTAGACATGATTTGGGGATAGTTTATGAATAAGATAGTGACAACATGAGTTGAATTCTGCATAGCAATTACAAGTATTAATCTTTAATGTGTCTAATTAGTATGCACGGAAATGTGTCTTATGCCGTACTTATCAATGAAGATATGGTGTCATCCAGACACTTGGGCAGATGAAGTAGAGCTCATCTGTTTCAAAGACCTCCTCACAAGAATGTATAGTGTGGTTAGGCCTAACGTGAGTTAGGTACCCATTAGAGCTGAGTGGACTCTGGGACATTCTTCAGACTTGAACCTGGATTAGCGGTCTAGCGCTCTACCGCTAGACCACGCCTTCACCTAAGTTATAGTGTAATTTATAGTAGTAATGTCGCAGATAAATATAATCGTAGACCCCATTACACACGCTAGAATTTTTAATTTAAAATTTAAAAGTTGGATTGCATATTTTGCCAATACATTCACCCAACAAACAAAAAACACCGTGATTGCTGTTTTTTTTAAGCGAACATGTTCGTTTTTTCACCAGGGTCTTGTCCTAAAGGAGTGAAACCAAGCAAATCATGGTACCCCGAGGGATGTCAGAAATGTGACTGTTATAAGGGAAGCTACCAATGCTACACGTAAGTCTTTTCATTTTTTTTAGTTTAAAAAGAGTTTTTGATTTACTCTTCATTTACATATGCCTTATTTCCACCACTTGTGAAATATATTAATGATACTAATAATTCATTCCAAATAAAAAATTTCGAGAACTATTACTTTCTCGTTTAAGAAGTATAAAGGAAGTATGTAATCGTGAAAAAATCGACGTTTTATACCTCCATGAGACGGAAAAAATAGTTTTGCAATTGTGTCCGTATGTCTGTGTGTGTGATGTGTGTATGCTTGTCTTTGAAAACGATAAATTAAGTACCTTTACAGATAGGATGATGAAATGTCATATGTATTAATATCGTATCAAATTTGTAGTTCGGTATCAACTTTTCAGCGATTTACGGTAACCGGAAGTGGAACTTAGTCTACTTTCGGTTTTTTAAAAGCATATTACTTAAATACTGTTTCTCTGATTGACAAAATTTCACATATAAGTAAAAGATCTAATTCTCTGTTTTCTGTCAAATGATTTGTAATTTCCAGTGCCCGAAAGTAATACTTTAATCTATTTCCGATTTCTCAGAAACTTATATGAATGAATAAAGTGCTATTGTTCCTTACTATTTTAATTTTACACGTATTGTTTGCTGTTCACTTGGTGCGTAATTCTTTTTTTTCTACGCGATTCAATTCTATTTTTAAAAGCTAAATTTTATAAAATTGATTAAAAAGCATGTCTATATCCCGAGTAGCCATCCCCCGTAGTGTTTTATAAGAATACTCGAGAAAGTTTAGGGGAGATCACTCCCGCTTCATTTTTAGGTAAGCTGTCTTAAAAAATCCTTGTGAACATATTGGTAGTGTTATTAGATTTACATGCCAGCTGCGACATGGTGGAAACATTGTGAACTGACAAAACTATATGGTACGAGCCGGCCCGCGGCATAACATACGCCGCTATTTAGTTGTTGTTTTTTCTACTTTTCAGTAATTCTTAATTTGTGAATTCGACAGTACCAACGCTGCCACTGAAAATATTTCTTTAAAACACTATAAGTTGCACGTTATGGACCCTAACACCCCCTTCCATCCCCACCCCCTCCGTCCCCACCCCCCTACGTTTAAAATCGTTTCAAACTAAATTATCTGCCCCTAATAGTCGTCACTAAACCCGACTCTGCTTGTAAACATTTAGAGTGAACACAGCTCACTAAGACCATGAAAGGGTGGGGATGGTAAGGAGCGCGTTTACAGCTTGTTTTCTAGCGTCTCCCAGAAGAGAATTATATTTATAGATGTTTTCGATCATAATTTGAGATCACTAATTCACGCTGCTATTTTATCATCTTTTTCAGATGCGGTAGCGTGAGCTTCCCACCTGAGTGTAAGGTTACCTACGACACGACCAAAAAGTACCCGGATTGCTGTGTTCCTAAACTTGACTGCCCACAGAATTAAATGATAAATCAAGATGTTTTCAAGATTCTAAACATAATCAACTGAAATTTAATTTTAAAGCTCCACTTCTGTAAACGAAAATGAAATCTAACATCTTTCAGGTTGTTTTTGAGTATATCAATTTATTTTTAGAACGTGCTCACGTGTGATATAATTAAAAAAATGTGGGGTGTGAGCGAGATGGATCTCAAACATACAAGTTAACTTAAGATCTGAAAAATGTAACTTTCATGCAATCTCTTTATTGAGACAAATATTCAAATATCATCACTGCATACTGTATTTTAAACTAGCTTATTTATATACTAGAAAACCATTATTAAACGATAACAATAGGGTATTTAAAACAAAATGTAATTTCTTTATAATAATGATTTATATAATTCTCAAACAATTAGTCCACATAATCAAAACAAGCACCAAATAAAAACCGAAATTAAGAAACAGATTAACAATAATCATAAAAACAATAATCATAATAGTCCATTATGGCTAAAATATAACAAATGAACACCTTTTTCTATAACATTATAACAAATGTTGAAATAGTTCTCTGAAAACATTTCACGGCCATGGCAATGTATATTTATTATGGCAACATATAGACGCTTAAACTTAAACATTATGGCTGTTTACAACATGGCCTGCAGTAGGCCCTACTTAAAACATGGAACATTTTTTTTTAATTTGAATAAGAGAATAACAAAATAACTACAAGTTAAATGTATCGAACCCGGTACATTTGTACATAATGCTGACTTGTAAACTGACAAGCGTAAGCCTGTTCCTAATCACACGTTGATAGATATTCGATGGTTTCGTTTGAAAACTTAAGTTCGATTCCATTGAGTCACAATTGTATAATAGTTAAATGGCAACACATGTTGCATTCAAAATACGAAGAGCGCTATTTCACAATTTCACACCAACATGTTTGTGATTGTAAGATTAACGTGTTCGATGCAGCTTTGATATGCGGGGGCCCAAGTAATTGCTGAGGGAAACCCACGAGTTGTCAAGATTTAATTATTGAACGAAGGTGGTTTGGATAATCAATTACACAAATACTAATTTTTAAAAATAACAAAAACGAAACCACCATTTGTAAAACATGTAGGCTACACCATGTGATTAATGCAACACTGTGTAAAACAATTAACTATACGTAAAATACTTAACCATATGTACAACACTTAACCATATGTAAAGCATTAGCCATATGTAAAGCACTTACCCATATGTAAAACACTTAATCAAATGTAAAACACTTAACCAAATGTAAAACACTTAACCACATGTAAAACACTTAATCAAATGTAAAACACGTAACTATATGTAAAACACTTACCCATATGTAAAACACTTAACAATATGTAAAACACTTAACCAAATGTAAAAACTTAACCATATGTGTGTGTATTTTGTTTACACGAGACGTTGAATCCGATATCAATTAGGTGGAAGAAATTTCAAGTGAAACACCCACGCTCATATACGCACACACAAACACAAACATACCAGATTTTCATAATATGAATCGATGTTTGCTTTTTGAGAAAGCAGCATAAAAATGTCAGCTTTAATAAACTAATACATTATTAATGGTTCATTTCGTTCATACGTTAATCCTTACTTCAATTACACTTTGAAAATAATCCGTCCGTTTTTTATGCCCAATGTCAATATTTAGTTAATTAAAATGTTCGGATTAGCATAATTTATTTAAGTTAATTTTAGAAAGTGATAGCTAACTTAGGCCTATATAATGCGTGGTTGGGGACAATATGATGTACAATCTACACGAGCAAATATTTCATGCACAGGTCATTCATTGTCAGACCAGTCTCAACATGAACAAGATAATTATAACTCTCGCCGTCTGCCTCGGTCTTGTTGGCTGCGTGTTGTCAGCTGTTATGCGGGGAAAGGGTAAGATTAATTAATTATACGAGCCGATCCGCGGCGTATCATACTAGAGAGGAAGAGAGGAGACTGCAAAGCGCGCTTACAGCTTGTTTTCTAACGTCTCCAAGAAGAGAAGTAGGCCTATATATATATATATATATATATATATATATATATATATATATATATATATATATATATATATATATATATATATACATATATATATATATCTAATATATAAAGCTCAGTTCTGTATGTAATGCATATGTTTGTCGTTGGTCTTGCATTAATTTAAGTGTTAGAAAATTATCGTGCGCATTTGTCTAAATTTATGAGCTAAAAAATTACTATTGAAAGTGTTGGGAAATAATTTTCATTTTTTCAAATTAAAGTAATAATTGTCGGCATGTTCATTCAACACAAGTTTTAAAAAAATATCATCTTTTACAAAAATTCTAATTATGTCTTTATTTAGTCCTATAGCACTTACTTCCCTTTGATAAATTAGGAAAACAAAATTACTTCCCTTTATAAAACCATTGCATTTTGTGGAAAATAATTTACTTTTTAATTACTTTGTTTTGGTGTTGGGAAAAAAAAAATAATTACATAATTAGCGGGGATTGATCAAAGCAAATGTTGTAGGTATTTTACGGATAAGCTTGGAGTATTAAAATTGTTCATTAAATTGAAACAGGCGCGTTCGTTTAAGTGAGTGCAAAAGACTATGAATAAGTTGGGGTACTATAGTCGTTCATTAAGCTAAAACAGGTGATTCCGCCCCGGGCGTTTATGTTCGCGTTAGTGTTTTCTTTGTGTTTAGGTGGGTTTGCGTTAGTGGTTGCGTTTTGATTTGGTTCGTTTTTGTTCTTTCTTTTTTCGTTTTTGTTTGTGTTTTTTTTGTTTGGGTTTGTATTTGTGTTTTTGGTTGGTTTTGCGTTTGGATTTGGTTTGTTTTCGTTTGCTTTTTCGTTGTTTTTTTTGTTGGTATTGGTGTTTGTGGTTGGGTTTGTTGTTAGGTTTTAGTTTTCGTTTGCTTTTTTGTTTGTTTTTTCTTTGTGTTTGTATTGGTGTTTGTGGTTGTGGTTGGGTTTGTTGTTAGGTTTTTGTTTTCGTTTGTATTTGTAATTGTAATTGTGTTAGCGTTATGTTTGCGTTTTGTTGTTTTGGTTGGTTGTGGTTTGGGTGGGCAATGCCGGGTTTATGATGATTACTAAAGACAAAGGTAACGGTCTTTAACAGAAAGGTTTTTCACAGAAGCCAGAGCAGGGCCTGGCCGGGACGGCTAGTATATATATATATATATATATATATATATATATATATATATATATATATATATATATATATATATATATATATATATATATACATAATATATATATATATATATATATATATATATATATATATATATATATATATATATATATATATATATATATACATATATATATATATATATATATATATATATATATATATATATATATATATATCTATATATATATATATATATATATATATATATATATATACTTATATATATATTTATAATTATATATATATATATATATATATATATATATATATATATATATATATATATTCTTTAATGTGTCTAACTAGCATGCACGGAAATATTTGTCTGATGCCTTACTCATAGTATAATCCAGATGCTTTGGGCACATGAATTTATGTTTAAAAACTTCGGCTTTAGAAAGGATAGTGTAGTCAGGACTAACATGAGTTAGGTACCCAGATGTGGACTCTTAGTCATTCTTCTGAGTTGAACACAGATTCGAACTCGAGACTTTCAGTTTAGCAGTCTAGCTCTCTCCAACGACTTCACATAAATTATAGAGTAATGTATAGTGGTAATGTCGCGTATATATATATATATATATATATATATATATATATATATATATATATATATATATATATATATATATAGATATATATATAGATATAGATATATATATATATATTTATATATATATATATATATATATATATATATATATATATATATATATATATATATATATATATATATACTCGTAGACACCATCACACTCGCTAGAAGTTAATTTAAAATTTAAAATTTCTCCAATACATTCACCCAACAAACAAAACCACCGTGATTGCTGGGTTTTTTTCAACCGTACATTTTCTTTATTTTACTAGGAGCTTGTCCTAAAGGAGTTAAACCAGGCAAATCGTGGTACCCCGAGGGATGTCAGAAATGTGACTGTTATAAGGGAAGCTACCAATGCTTCACGTAAGTCTATTCATTTTATTCTAATTAAAAAGAATTTAGATTATCTCGTCATTCACACATGCCTTATTTCCACTACTTGTGACATATGATTCTAATATTTTATTCAGGAAGAAAAGTTTTGAGAATTATTACTTTCTCGTATACGAAGTATTAAAGGAAATATTGAAATCGTGCAAAAAATCGAATTCGAGATTTTCAAAAATCTCGACGTTTTATACCTCACTGAGTCGAAAAAACTTAGTTTTGCAATAATGTGACCGTGTGTCTGTGTGTGTATGTGTTGTGTGTGTGATGTGTGTATGCTTACCATTTAACACGAAACATTGAGTGCCGTTACAGCTAGTTTGATGAAATGTCACATATATATATATATATATATATATATATATATATATATATATATATATATATATATATATATATGTATATATATTATATATATATTAGTATTATATCACATTTTTAGTACGGTATCAACTTTTCAACGATTTCCGGTAAACGGAAGTGGAACTTAGTCTACTTTCGGTTTTTCAAAATCATATTACTTGAGCACTGATAGACAAAATAATTTCACATATAAGTAAACGATCTAATTCTCTGTTTTCTGTCAAATGTGTTGTAATTTCCGGAAGTAGTACTTTAAGCTATTTTCGATTTCTCAAAAAGCTATTTGAATATATAACATACTAATGTCCCGCACTGTTTTACTCGTATTGTTTCCTGTTAAGTTGGTTCGTAATTCATTTTCCTTAGAGATTCAATTCTATTTTAAATATTTAAACATTGATTAAAAAGCATGTCTATATCCCAAGTTGCCATCCCCTGTAGTGTTTTATAAGAATACTAGCGTACCCGACCCCCGCGCGTTGCCGCGGATATAGAAGAAAGTCTGACGAAATATATTAGAAGGATATCACCAATGCATTACCAATCATATGTTGTTAAACGCGTGTCCTTCTTTTCTAAAACTGTGTTATTTAAATGTAAACAATGCTTGCGCTTGGATAATAATGATCGGGACACGGGTTTTCCTTGAGTTCACATTAATCACTCATCGAAATAATGAGGTAGAACACACTTCGGTGACCACCCATGTGTCAGGGACGTAGAGGGGCGCTCTCAGGAGCCCCCCAACCCCCGATTACACTATCGCATAGGCGTAGCGTACGGCCCCTGTCTCCTTAAAACTAACAGGCGCCATCGTGCCAAATAGCATCCTGTTAATAATGATGCAGATTTCGTCATTCGCTAAAGTGACACAAATAAACAGAAATTTTTGTTTAACACGTAAATAAATTATTTGACGTGTTTTAAACATCAGTGTGACTGATGCAATATGCTAGTGTTACTAATGTTCTATTATTAGATGCTCGATCTCAATTTTTGACTGAGTCGTCTAATAAGAGATGCTTATTGCAGCATTCGCAAGGTGACGAAACTCTACAGTAGGCTGATAATATTTAAAAAGTTATTTTTTCATCTTTCGCAAGGTGACGAAACTGTACAGGATTTCCTCGCGTTACAAAGTTATTTTTAAGAAGCCTGTTGTTGTTTTACCGCTGAATATAGTAGTACCACTTACTCGCTATGCAGGACGCTCGATTAACGGATGCCAAGTGCCAACATAGTCGCTCTAATACTCTGGGCGCCAAACCGTGTATTGACGAAAGTTGTACCCTATATGGCGCCGCCCATAAGAAACTTTAGTTTTCTTTTTCGCAGAAATATTCTCGGGAGTATTCTCATCTACTCCCTAAAGTTTCATGGTACTCGGATGAACCGCATCCGAGTTTTATTTTTTATAAACCGTGTATAGAGAAAAAAAAAATCGTCCCCCCCCGGGGTGGCCGCCCTTGCAATATTAAACAATATTTTTTGCAGAACCCTACTATTGAGTGATCTAATCATCTCCCCCAAAGTTTCATGGTACACGGATGAACGGTGTGAAACCGAAATTTTATAAACCGCATATAGAGAAAAATCGCACCCTCCCGTGGCGCCGCCCTTGCCAAATTACTTTTTTTTTTTGCAGAACCCTTCCTTAGAGTGTTCTTATGAACTCACCAAAGTTTCATGCTTATTGGATTAACGGTGTCAGACCAAAATCGAGTTTTATTTTTATATAGCTTACATTGAGAAAAATCGCACCCTCCCGTGGCGCCGCCATTGCGAAATTAAAAATTATTTTTTACAGAACCATTTTCTAGAGTGTTATAATGAACTCCCAAAAGTTTCATGCCTATCGGATGAACGGTGTCACTGCAATTACTTTTATTATTTTTATATACCGTATATAGAGAAAAATCGGACCCTCCCGTGGCGCCGCCCTTGCGAAATTAAAAATTATTTTTTTATACAGAACCCTTCCCTAGAGTGGTATAATGAACTCCCCAAAGTCTCATGGCTATCGGATGAACGATGCCAAACCAAAATCGACTTTTATTTTTATATACCGTATATAGAAAAAAACAAATCGCGCCCTGTCGGGGCGCCACCCCTGCGAATTTGAAATATTTTTTTCCGCAGAAACCTCCCCTGGAATATTCTCAACAACTTCCCAAAGTTTCACGGCGATGTCATGAGAGGTGTAGTAATGCATAAAGGACAGACACACAGACACACAGACACACAGACATACATTGCTTTTTATATATATAGATTCGAGAAAGTTTAGGGGAGATCACTCCCCCTTTTTTTTAGATACGTTGTCTTAAAAATTCCCCATGAACGTATCGTTAGTGTGCTCCTATGTGAATTGTTATTAGATTTACATGCCAGCTGCGACATGGTGAAAACATTGTGAACTGACAGACAACTTGAGATCACTGATTCACCCTGCTATTTTTACATCTTTTCAGATGCGGTAGTGTCAGCTTCCCGACTGAGTGCAAGGCTACCTATGACACGACCAAAAAGTACCCAGATTGTTGTGTTCCTAAACTTGACTGCCCACAGAATTAAATGAAAAATCAAGGTGTTTTGAAGATTCTAAACACAATCAACTGAAATTTAATTTTAAAACTCTGCTGTAAACGAAAATTAAATCTAACATCTTTCTGATTTTTTTTTGAGTTTATCAATTTATTTTTAGTACGTGCGCACGTGTGATACAATAACAACGTGGGGGTCAGATGAATCTGAAACATAAAAGTTAACATATAATCTGCAAAAGTAAGGCAAACATTTAAATAGCGTCAATCTAGACTGCATTTTAATCTTTCTTTTTTTTCCCTAGAAACCCCTTATTAATCGATAGTAAATGAAAATGTAATTTCTTTATAATAATGTAAATGTTTTAAATAATTAGTTAACTTAATCAAAACAAAACCAAATAAAAAGCCGAAATTAAAAAAAAAAAGAAAACAATAATCATAAAAGTCATTTATGGTTAAAATATAAAAAAAGAACTTTTTTCTTAACATTTTCACAAATGTTGATATAGTTCTCTGAAAACATTTCACTGACATGACAATGGATAATAATTATTGCAACATAATTATGGTGCATAAACACTACAGCTCTTTACAGTTAGGCCGGATGTAGGCCCTACTTAAACCATGGAACATTTTTTTAAAAAGTATTTTAACATTCACATTAAAAGAATAAGAAAATAACTACACGTAAACTGCATCGAACCCGGAACATTTGTACATAATGCTGACTTGTAAACTGATAAGCGTAAGCCTGATCCTAATCACACGCTGATACATATTCGATGGCTTTGTTTGATTTCTATGAGTCACAGTTAAATAATAGATAAATGGCAACACATGTTGTCGGAAAAACATAGTTTTGCAATCTTGTCCGTGTGTCCATAATTTTCACATTTTTCCATAATTCTCTTCTCTCTCTCTCTCTTTCTCTCTCTCTCTCTCTCTCTCTTCGAATTTTATCCATGTGAGGCACGAACCCTTTACGTTTCTTTGTTAAACTTACATAAATGATTTTAATTAAAAAAATAATTATCATTAAAAAAGTTTTAAAAAAAACCACGTTTTCTGATTGAACTAAAAAGTATAAAATAAATGCTAAACATCACAATAATGCAAGCGATCACTCTACTATAAGCGATGAAAAACGTGGGGCGCCGAAGTAAAAGTTATATTACTATTGATTAGATAATACTATTGACTTTTATTAGGGAGCTTGTAGAGAGTCAACTGTATTAGAAACTGTAAGAAAATCACGGCGCCCAACGTTTTTCATCGCTTATAGTAGAGTGATCGCTTGCATTATTGTGATTTATAGCATTTATTTTCTACTTTTTAGTTCAATCAGAAAACGTGGGTTTTTTAAAACTTTTTTTAATGATAATTATTTTCTACTTTTTAGTCTTTGTCTGTTTGTTCGCATTAAAATCTTGCTATCGATTTTATCTTTTCGCATTCACTTTTTTTTTGGGTAAACGAAGACAACTCGTAAAAAACACGTGCCTTGAACCCGTGTCGAGTGGGTTAGCAATCGTGTGCCCAACCACTCGACCATATCGTCTCCCCCATACTGTTCACCAGTTGTTCCGGTTGTTTGTACACAAACACCGCGTGACCAAAAACTCCGTAAGCCAAAAGAGGGAGAGTACCGAACCTTGTTTTCATCAAATTACAATGACTGGGTTATGTCCCCTTTTCCCACGTTTTTTTGTACAAATATATAGTGGTCTAAAATGATCAATAAAATGTTTCCATGGATCAATTTAGTAATAATAACAATTGAATATTCTATTGTCATCGGAAACAAAGCTTCCCTGAAAATTTCAACGCGCTAGCTAACTGGGAAGTGCTCCAAAATTTCGATCGCAAGATTTGATGGAGAACCAAACAAACAAACAGACGCAAAAGCAAGTTAAATAAAACGTGGGAATAAACTATGTAAAACTATGTTAGATTTAAATATTTTATTTATTTTCAATGAATTTTTCCCTTGATTACGTTTTAAAGTACGTAAACAATTTCATCTTCATTTAAATCCGATGGGCAATCAAGGGTAGGATCACAGCAAGCAGGGTACTTTTTGGTGTAGTCGTAGGTCACCGTACATTCAGAGGGAAAGTTGGCGACTCCGCACCTGAACAGCGGAGAAAAACAACAAGGCGTATAGTCGTACTCAGGTTATTGATGTTGGGCTATGGTAACACTTAGTAATGTCAGTGGCGTCACAAGGGCATGTGTCACCCGGTGTGGTAATTGAGGGTGTTACCCTACCCCGTTTCCAAAAACTTCGCTTGCTTTCAATATTCTACCATAGTAACTGGTTAAAGCATTGTTTAGTAATTACATTCTACTATTTTTTTGTTTATTTGGTTTTACCCTCTAAATGGTGTCACTTGGTTCCGACCTTACAAACAACCTACGACTTGTGAAGCTACTTCTTTAACCCTCCAAAAGCTACATTGTATATTCAATCACAATTCAGCTTTGTGCAAACAATTGCAATTGGGTCGTTATGAAATAATATTGATCATTTTTTTATCAATAAATTTCCTCATGGTTTTTCTAATGAAGTATTATTATTACGTTTACTTATATCAAAGAACTGTCGCAAATCCAAATTTTGCAAGTCGAGATGTTTGATTACATAAATTTGAGTAAATGACACATGTCGCGAGTCTTAAAAGTAATGAAAATTGAAACCCAATGTTCGCCTTGTTCAGGACACTTGCCTGGAATTTAAAAAAATAAACCGGGAGTGATCTCCGCTAAGCTTTCTCGAATTTTTTTTATATGAAACAACAGGGGATGGCAACTCGGGATATAGACATAATTTTAATCCATTTTAAATACTTAAACTTTTTAAAATAGAATAGAATCTCGTAGAAAGAAGAATTGCGCACCAAGTAAACGCCAAATTAAATGTTCATACTAGTGTAGAATATTATTAGTAGTTTATAAATTCACATGAGATTTTTGAGAAATCGGAAATAGCCTAAATTACTTCTTTCGGTCAACGAAATTACTCGAAATTTGACAGAAAGCAGACAATTAGATATTTTACTTACATGTGAAATTGCATTTATCTATATACAATAGTACTCAAGTTATAGGCTTTTGAAAAATTGAAAATAGAATAAATTACACTTCCGGAAATCGCTGAAAAGTTGTTTTGGTCCACAAACATTTCTCAAAATTTGACAGAAGGTAGAAAATTTGAGCTTTTACTTTTCATCTTCTTACTTAAGAATTTTTATCACAATTACTGTTATCTAAGAATATTAGAGGAAGTTTAGGGGAGATCACTCCCGCTTTATTTTCTTGAATAAACTTACAACCAAGGTTTCCCCTAAAAACAATCATAAAATTCTTATATTCATGAATGAATTAAAATATAAATTAATTCAAATAAATGTAATCAGAAGACAAGAATGGAAAAACATTATTTTGTTAACTTTATATTACTATCACTATGGAAGTAAAATTTAACACGTTTGATTGGCTTTCCAATTTTTTTTTATAAAACTGCACATATTGTCGACATTGCTAAAGTTCTATTTTCAAGTTCACCTTTAAACAAATAAGAATTTTTAACACCAATTTGCTAGAGGATTGATCGGGAATCAGAGGACACGCGAGAAGTGAACTAACTAAATTATAATGGAAGATTGGTCAGTGCACTACACTTTGCTACGACAGTGGCCATTTGACAGCTTCACATAAGATGTTGCAATATTAGCACGATAAATCTTTTACATTATTTTAAAAAGCTGGGCTTACGGGTAATTCTGTAAATACATGTAGCAATACACTTCGCAACTCGTCGGAGGTAAGTTTTCAAGATGTGTTGAAAATGTAATCTACTATATACAAATGAAATGGGCTATGTGTCTACGTATGTGTGCATGTAAAATGTATGCGTACGGAAGGCATGCATATAATAAAAAACTCAAAAATTAAACTTTCACAGGCAGCGAGAACGACGTCACAAGAAACTAAGAAGAAATCTATATATATAAAGCAAAGTAGTCGGGTACCCGACAGGGCACTTCCCGGCGTCGCAGGTGCGTCAAATTTTGGCAGAATCCTGCCTTGGGTCAATAGAACACGAGGACAGGTGCCGGTTGGCCGAAAAATTCACGAAGAGGGGTCAATAGGTGACCTCGACTGACCTCGACTTTGAATACGATGGTATTTTGTTCAATTTCTGGTTTCTTAAGTACTGAAAACATAAGTACCTTTTCAGGTAATTGGGAAAAATGTCATAAAAGGTTAAAATATTATTCTTTTGAATCCTCTGAATCGTGGGTAATTTCCAGTAACCGAAAGGGGTACTTTACGGGATGTCTGATTTTAAAAGATTTTAGAATGTATTTACGATATAAAATCATCAAATTCTGACGGTTTCTGAGAAACTGGAAAAGGAGTAAAGTGTCCCTTTTTGATTACCGGAAATTATTCAAATGTTGATAGAAAAATAGGTAATTTTTATACATACTGTTTAGTCACCCTAAGAGTACTAAAGTTATAAGTTTTTTAGAAAACAAAATTTAGGATATGTCAAGGAAATCAAGAATTTAAACAAATTAATCCAGTTATATAATCGTGGGCTTATGTATGACATTTCATCTACCTGAATAAAGTAGTATTCAAGTTATTTTATTTCCATAACAATAAAGCACTCCTTCCGGTTACCGGAAATCGTTAAATAATTCACACCAAAAAGCGCATGCATTTTAAAACTTACGTGATAGTTTCTTTCGTCTTCCATCATCACAGCTTCAACAGCCTGTAAATCTATAATTATTACAGGAGATAAAAACCATTATTACAGATGCGACATTATTGTATGGTGTCGTAATGTGCTATGAAAGTATTAACAACACGATTTTGCATTCCCAACATCCTAGTTAGGAATGTACAATTATTTTACATAAACAATAAAGTATTAAGTAGATAGATATAAGTAAACCTTATCATACCTGTCGGACTACGTGTCAGACGGTTGTGTCAAAAGGTATGTAAATTAATTTCATTTCTAGCTTTTAGATCACGAACAACTTGTTCTAAACATTTTAGTTAAGTCGCAGTTGAATAAGGTAATGATTCACTCGGCGACACCTGTTCGATTGAATTAACGTAGCGCAGAACTTCAAACAAACATTTTTACAAAAAGAAGGTTTGATAATGAGCGAAAGTATTTAGCATATACAAACTACACAACGTAACAAAAAGTAACACGTAACTAACAAACACGTAACGAATTATTACATAAACTGTTTAATAAACTTATGATATTTATTTCTTATGAGCTGAACCGCGTCGTATAATACGCCGCTATTTAGTTGTTTGATTTTCTATTTTTTAATATTTCATAGTTAGTGAATTCGACACTACCCTCCCTTCCATCCCCCCTAGACATAACAGCCCCCCCCCCTCACATAAACCCCTGGCCAAATCGTCCGCGACATGTCCTCACTCTTACATAAACCAACTGGACATAAACCACACGGTCATAAACCCCCTAACAAACAACACTTCCATTGAGACTGAAACCCCCAAACTTAAACTTAACATGAGACGGTTAGCAATTTGTGAGTCAATTAGAGGGAAGCGAGGGAGAGAACTCTGTTATTACTCATCCCACATGATGATCCTGACTAGAAAAGGCTGTAAATGTTTTTATTTGCATGATAACGATGTGACAAAAAAAAAACCCACCTCAGCAAATTAAAACGTAGTTAACGTTTTACTTCGTCAACCATGTACCTGAATTGATTACCTTTTCAAATTACAGTCTGAAAATAAACGGGCTGTTTGTTTTCGCCAATTGTCTACTTCTAGTTTTTTTTTTCAAGGCAATAGAAAGTGCGTAATTTAAATATTTAAATTAATTTTCAAATTGGACCCAAAATAAAAGTGTATATAACAAGTTGTTTCGACTAGTCAGTTGTTGAGTCTACGCCAGCAAACGTTACCACTTATCATCTGTTATCAGACCAGTCTCAACATGAACAAGATAGTTTTAACTCTCGTCGTCTGCCTCGGTCTTGTTGGTTACGTGTCGGCTTCTACGTCGTATGGAATGGGTAAGAGAAAAATTTCGTTTTCAGTATCATTTTTTGTTCAAGTTATTTTTGTTTCTGTTTTCATGTGATACGTACCAGAAAGGAAACTGCATTTCTATCAATATACAGAAGTTATTATTTTTTTAAAGTTGTATTAAATCTTTCGCCCGTACATTTATTTTTTTAGTCGCAAAAAAGGTTATACAGCTTTGTTTCCTAAACATTAAAGTTCCTTGCCTTTACCAGGAGCTTGCCCTGATGGAGTAGAGGTTGGCAAATCATGGTACCCATCGGGATGTCAGCGATGCGACTGTTATGGTGGAAGCTACCAATGCTACTCGTAAGTTTTTATTACATACCAACTAGAACACATTGTTTAACTTCTTCATCTTCTTGTGCGTTCTTAATTGAGTTTATGTTAGAAGGATTCAAACAATATGTCTAACTTCGTCGTTAAACTGGATTGTGGTCACCAGATCCGCGGGTGCCCCCTAAGTTTTTCCTTGAGTAGGGCGTATGGGGCCAATGTTTTGGATCGCGCTTGGTTGTACAAGGGGCAAAATATATTACATACCAACCATAACACATTTTTAAACTAACACTAACACTTTTTTCCGAACCCCACTTTTCATAACTTGAAACATCTGTTGATAGTTCTTTAATATAACACTAGTTCATCCCCGACAAGAATTATTTTTTCAGCGAGATTATTTAGATAAATTCTCCAAATACCTAATTTCTTGTAGTTACATTGTATTTGTAACGTTTGAAAATACGGCACTGTTATCATCATAAACAGAGTACAATTAATCTTTCTGTTGTATTTACCACTGTTTCAGATGCGGTAGTGTCAGCTTCCCACCTGAGTGCACGGCGTTTTACGATACCACCAAAAATTACCCAGATTGCTGTGAACCTAGACTTGTCTGTCCAGACGATTTAAGTGAAGATTAAAATGTTAACAAGTTCCAAAACGTTAAGAACATAACAAAATTAAAATTTAAATCCAATGCAAATAATGAAGTTCAACTTTTTTTTTACCAGCAGTTATTGAAACTGATTCCTTGTTCGTGCTTTTGCGTTTTTTCCTTTGCTGCGGCTTAAGTCCAAAATTGAGGACAAAATTCAAAACCAAACTACTATACCAAGTTGTTTTAAATTTCACATGCAGGTCAAGACAATGAGGAAATTCATAATGGCATAAAATTACACTTAATTAGATGCATTAACCCTTACTCTTTGCTCCTTATGTAACATAGGGCCTCCACTATTTCCTTTCATTTCGTTCGATCTCCGGCTATTAATTTTGCAATCTGCCAAGGTATCCCTGTTGGTTTCAGTTCTTCGAGATGACTCCGCCTGCAGGTCTGTCTTGTGCGCTCTCTCTTCTGCTTTCCATTGTGGGTGGTACATTTGATTGAGCCTTTCGCAGTGTGCCCCACCCAGCGCCACTTCCTTCTTCTTATTTGTACTATCATAAACTCCTGCATTCCTTTTGCCATAATTCTATATTCGGCACTTTGTCCTACCACTTTAATTTCAAATTCTGTCCTAGACATTTGTTCACGAAGGTCTGTATCTTCTCTGTGCTTGCCTGAGAGACTCTCGATGTCTCTGCTCATTTATAGTAAAACTCACTTGACATTTGAGTTCGTATCCTAATTTTTGTCGTGTTGTAGATGGCAGAATTTTTCAATATGGGTCGCAGAACTGTGAAATCGCAAATAACTCTACTAATTCAAAAAATTATTTCCTTATCTGTGCCTCCCGACGTGCTGATCTTGCTGCCAAGGTAGACAAACTCTTCCACATCATTTACCTGTCTTCCGTCTATTGTCACTGGGGCCTCCTGGTTATTGTTAATTCTCATCACTTCTGTCTTTTCTTTGTTGATCTTGAGACCTACGCTGAGAGATGGCCCCTATTGCATCAACTTTTTCTTGCATGTCTTGTAGCCTATAGTTAACACTGTGCAAATACCAAACAAAACACGAACATTAAGTAAAACAGGTGGAATATATTGTTTTTTATATTTTTGTTCTTTTTGTTTCACCTATGAGATGACTCTAAACATTTTGAGGTAAACATTGGTCTATGCCTATCTTCTTATAATTCTGATCATCAGTTTGCATAATACTTTGCAAATACCAAACAACATATAAAAAACGATAATTAAGTAAAACATGTGGAATAAATCGTATTTGATATTTGTGATTTCTTTATTTTTCACCTATGAGATGATTTCCAATATTTTGAGGTAAACATTGATCTATGCCTAACTTCTTATAATTCATAACACTTATTTTATACTTTAAAGTAGAAGGGTTATCGGCGAATGAAGTACAGTTCGATTTTATTATATGAAGAAAACTTTATACACATTTATTTGAAGCAAAACAGAAACACGGGAATATAGCAGACATCGGGATAACGCATAATAACACAAACAACAAACAGATACATAATACATTCAGATAAAAAAAGGTTAAAAACAGGCACATTGATAAAAAGACACCAACACATACACAGTTAACACCTATCACAAGCCTCTGTATAGTTGCTTAGTCCAGTGGAGTAGACAGAAATATATATGAATATGTATATATATATATATATATATATATATATATATATATATATATATATATATATATAATTATATATATATATATATATATATATATATATATATATATATATATTTATTTATATTTATATCTATCTATCTATCTATTTATATATATGTATATATGTATATATGTATATATGTATACATGTATACATGTATATATATATATATATATATATATATATATATATATATATATATATATATATATATGTATGTATGTATGTATGTGTGTGTATTATAATTAAAATTTGAATAATGTGTAATGTAAAAATAAACTGGCATAATCGTTACGCCGTCAATATTATTATTTGGTTCCTGAGAAGGATATAACACCACATCGAACACAACCATCACTACCTTCACCACTGGCTTACGCTATACTTGTTTTCAGTTTTAAAAGAGAGCAGCACACTAGAAATAACCTTGTCAGCAAATTTACATGTATTTAGTGTCACATCTGATTTAATTACACGATTTAAATTACTATCTGATGAGAAATTAACTGCTTATTTACGTCAAATTTCAACGGATATTTATTCTGAAGCAATCCAATTTGCATAATTTATTGAAATTAACTTTAAAGCACGATTACAAATGTAGGTTTTAGATCTATATAATAAGTGGTTAGGTGTTTAGTCTACTCTAGGAAAGATTTCACGTAGTGATCACACAGTACCAGTCCAAAATGAACAAGATAGTTTTAACCCTCGTCGTCTGCCTCAGTCTAGTCAGCTGCGCCTCGGCCTCAGTATCCATGGGATTAGGTAAGAGATTTAAATTAATTTAATTTTTTTTGTACGTGATATTAGTTACTTTTTTTCGTTTTGATCTTGTCCTTAAAGTAGAGTAGAAACAACGCAAGCTGTCATAGTGTGGAATTATTTTGTGACTGGTAAGACGATACAGTAATACATAAAGAATGACTAAAGAATCTTTAGGGTTAGTTTGTATTGATCATAGAGAGTATTTGCTGTTGTTTTATCTGTATTAATGTGTACAGTGTGAGTATGGCGAGACGAGTACAGAGTAATTACTAGACATGATTTGGGGATAGTTTATGAATAAGATAGTGACAACATGAGTTGAATTCTGCATAGCAATTACAAGTATTAATCTTTAATGTGTCTAATTAGTATGCACGGAAATGTGTCTTATGCCGTACTTATCAATGAAGATATGGTGTCATCCAGACACTTGGGCAGATGAAGTAGAGCTCATCTGTTTCAAAGACCTCCTCACAAGAATGTATAGTGTGGTTAGGCCTAACGTGAGTTAGGTACCCATTAGAGCTGAGTGGACTCTGGGACATTCTTCAGACTTGAACCTGGATTAGCGGTCTAGCGCTCTACCGCTAGACCACGCCTTCACCTAAGTTATAGTGTAATTTATAGTAGTAATGTCGCAGATAAATATAATCGTAGACCCCATTACACACGCTAGAATTTTTAATTTAAAATTTAAAATTTGGATTGCATATTTTGCCAATACATTCACCCAACAAACAAAAAACACCGTGATTGCTGTTTTTTTAAGCGAACATGTTCGTTTTTTCACCAGGGTCTTGTCCTAAAGGAGTGAAACCAGGCAAATCATGGTACCCCGAGGGATGTCAGAAATGTGACTGTTATAAGGGAAGCTACCAATGCTACACGTAAGTCTTTTCATTTTTTTTAGTTTAAAAAGAGTTTTTGATTTACTCTTCATTTACATATGCCTTATTTCCACCACTTGTGAAATATATTAATGATACTAATAATTCATTCCAAATAAAATTTTTCGAGAACTATTACTTTCTCGTTTAAGAAGTATAAAGGAAGTATGTAATCGTGAAAAAATCGACGTTTTATACCTCCATGAGACGGAAAAAATAGTTTTGCAATTGTGTCCGTATGTCTGTGTGTGTGATGTGTGTATGCTTGTCTTTGAAAACGATAAATTAAGTACCTTTACAGATAGGATGATGAAATGTCATATGTATTAATATCGTATCAAATTTGTAGTTCGGTATCAACTTTTCAGCGATTTACGGAAACCGGAAGTGGAACTTAGTCTACTTTCGGCTTTTTAAAAGCATATTACTTAAATACTGTTTCTCTGATTGACAAAATTTCACATATAAGTAAAAGATCTAATTCTCTGTTTTCTGTCAAATGATTTGTAATTTCCAGTGCCCGAAAGTAATACTTTAATCTATTTCCGATTTCTCAGAAACTTATATGAATGAATAAAGTGCTATTGTTCCTTACTATGTTAATTTTACACGTATTGTTTGCTGTTCACTTGGTGCGTAATTCTTTTTTTTCTACGCGATTCAATTCTATTTTTAAAAGCTAAATTTTATAAAATTGATTAAAAAGCATGTCTATATCCCGAGTAGCCATCCCCCGTAGTGTTTTATAAGAATACTCGAGAAAGTTTAGGGGAGATCACTCCCGCTTCATTTTTAGGTAAGCTGTCTTAAAAAATCCTTGTGAACATATTGGTAGTGTTATTAGATTTACATGCCAGCTGCGACATGGTGGAAACATTGTGAACTGACAAAACTATATGGTACGAGCCGGCCCGCGGCATAACATACGCCGCTATTTAGTTGTTGTTTTTTCTACTTTTCAGTAATTCTTAATTTGTGAATTCGACAGTACCAACGCTGCCACTGAAAATATTTCTTTAAAACACTATAAGTTGCACGTTATGGACCCTAACACCCCCTTCCATCCCCACCCCCTCCGTCCCCACCCCCTACGTTTAAAATCGTTTCAAACTAAATTATCTGCCCCTAATAGTCGTCACTAAACCCGACTCTGCTTGTAAACATTTAGAGTGAACACAGCTCACTAAGACCATGAAAGGGTGGGGATGGTAAGGAGCGCGTTTACATCTTGTTTTCTAGCGTCTCCCAGAAGAGAATTATATTTATAGATGTTTTCGACATGGTGGAAACATTGTGAACTGACAGAGCTACCGATCATACTTTGAGATCACTAATTCACGCTGCTATTTTATCATCTTTTTCAGATGCGGTAGCGTGAGCTTCCCACCTGAGTGTAAGGTTACCTACGACACGACCAAAAAGTACCCGGATTGCTGTGTTCCTAAACTTGACTGCCCACAGAATTAAATGATAAATCAAGATGTTTTCAAGATTCTAAACATAATCAACTGAAATTTAATTTTAAAGCTCCACTTCTGTAAACGAAAATGAAATCTAACATCTTTCAGGTTGTTTTTGAGTATATCAATTTATTTTTAGAACGTGCTCACGTGTGATATAATTAAAAAAAAATGTGGGGTGTGAGCGAGATGGATCTCAAACATACAAGTTAACTTAAGATCTGAAAAATGTAACTTTCATGCAATCTCTTTATTGAGGTAAATATTTAAATATCGCCACTCCATACTGTATTTTAAACTAGCTTATTTATATACTAGAAAACCATTATTAAACGATAACAATAGGGTATTTAAAACAAAATGTAATTTCTTTATAATAATGATTTATATAATTCTCAAACAATTAGTCCACATAATCAAAACAAGCACCAAATAAAACCGAAATTAAGAAACAGATTAACAATAATCATAAAAACAATAATCATAATAGTCCATTATGGCTAAAATATAACAAATGAACACCTTTTTCTATAACATTATAACAAATGTTGAAATAGTTCTCTGAAAACATTTCACGGCGGCCATGGCAATGTATATTTATTATGGCAACATATAAACGCTTAAACATTACAGCTGTTTACAACATGGCCTGCAGTAGGCCCTACTTGAAACATGGAACATTTTTTTTTTAATTTGAATAAGAGAATAACAAAATAACTACAAGTACAATGTATCGAACCCGGTACATTTGTACATAATGCTGACTTGTAAACTGACAAGCGTAAGCCTGTTCATAATCACACGTTGATAGATATTCGATGGTTTTGTTTGAAAACTTAAGTTCGATTCCATTGAGTCACAATTGTATAATAGTTAAATGGCAACACATGTTGCATTCAAAATACGAAGAGCGCTATTTCACAATTTTACACCAACATGTTTGTGATTGTAAGATTAACGTGTTCGATGCAGCTGTGATATGCGGGGGCCCAAGTAATTGCAGAGGCTAACTTGATTCCACGAGTTGTCGAGATTAAATCATTGAATGAAGATGTTTTGGATAATAAATGACACAAAAGCTAATTTTTAAATATAACAAAAAACGTAACCACATTTTGTAAAACACCTAGGCTACACCATGTGATTAATGCAACACTGTACAACAGTTAGCTATAGGTAAAACACTTAGCCATATCTAAAACACTTAGCCATATGTACATCACTTACCATATGTAAAACACTTAAATGTAAAACACTTACCCATATGTAAAACACTTAGCCATATGTAAAACACTTAACTATATGTTAAACACTTACCCATATGTAAAACACTTAATCATATGTAAAACACTTACCCATATGTAAAACACTTAACCATATGTAAAACACTTACCCATATGTAAAACACTTAAACAAATGTAAAACACTTAACTATATGTAAAAAACCCATAAGTAAAACACTTAACCATATGTAAAACACTTAACCATATGTAAAACACTTAGCCAAATGTAAAACACTTAACCATATGTGTGTGTATTTTTTTACACGAGAAGTTGAATCCGACATCAATTAGGTGGAAGACATTTCAAGTGAAACACCCACGCTCAAATACGCACACACAAACACAAACATACCAGATTTTCATAATATGAATCGATGTTTGCTTTTTGAGAAAGCAGCATAAAAATGACAGCTTTAATAAACTAATACATTATTAATGGTTCATTTCGTTCATACGTTAATCCTTACTTCAATTACACTTTGAAAATAATCCGTCCGTTTTTTATGCCCAATGTCAATATTTAGTTAATTGAAATATTCGGATTAGCATAATTTATTTAAATTAATTTTAGAAAGTGATAGCTAACTTAGGCCTATATAATGCGTGGTTGGGGACAATATGATGTACAATCTACACCAGTGAATATTTCAAGCACAAGTCATTCATTGTCAGACCAGTCTCAACATGAGCAAGATAATTATAACTCTCGTCGTCTGCCTCGGTCTTGTTGTTTACGTGTCGGCTGCTACGTATTATGCAATGGGTAAGAGAAAAATTTCAATTTTGTTTTCAGGATTTTTTTTGCAAGTCATTTTTGTTTCTGTTTTCATGTGATCCGTACCAGAAAGGAAACTGCATTTTTATCAATATACAGAAGTTATTTTATTCTTTTAAAAGTTGTATTAAATGTTTTGCCCGTACAAATAGTCGCCATAAAAAAGGTTATACAGCTATGTTTCCTGAACATTAAAGTTCCCTGACTTTAACAGAAGACTGCCCAGATGGAGTAGAGGTTGGCGAATCCTGGTACCCATCGGGATGTCAGAGATGCGACTGTAATGGTGGAAGCTACCAATGCTACTCGTAAGTTTTTATTACATACCAACTAGAACACATTGTTTAACTTCTTCTTCTTCTTCTGCGTTCTTAATTGAATTTATGTTAGAAGGATTCAAACAATATGTCTAACTTCGACGTTAAACTGGATTGTGGTCACCAGATCCGCGGGTGCCCCATATAGTTTTTTCATTGAGTGGGGCGTATGGGGCCAGTGTTTTAGATCGCGCTTGGTTGTACAAGGGGCAAAATATATTTCATAGCAACCATAACACATTTTTAAACTAACGCTAACACTTTTTTCCGAACCCCACTTTTCATAACTTGAAACATCTGTTCATAGTTCTTTAATATACCACTGGTTCATCCCCGACAAGAATTATTTTTTCAGCGAGATTATAAACGAAGTATGAAGGTTGTATGTAATCGTGAAAAAAATCGACGTTTTATACCGCCATGAGTCGGAAAAACTTAGTTTTGCAATTGTGTCCGTATGTCTGTGTGTGTGATGTGTGTATGCTTGTCTTTGATCACGATACATTAAGTACCTCTACAGCTAGGATGATGAAATGTCATATATATTAGTATTCTATCAAATTTGTTGTTCGGTACCAACTTTTCAGCGATTTCCGGTAACCGGAAGTGAAAATTAGTCTGCTTTTGGTTTTTCAAAAGCATATTACTTAAATACTTTTTCTGATAGAAAGACGAAATTTCACATATAAGTAAAAGATCTACTTCTCTGGTTTCCGTCAAAAGTTTTGTAATTTCCGGTGCCCGGAAGTAGTACTTTAATCTTTTTCCGATTTCTCAAAAACTTATATGAATTTATAAAGTGATATTATTCCTTACTATTTTAATTTTACACGTATTGTTTGCTGTTCACTTGGTGCTCATTTCTTTTTTCTACGAGATTCAATTTTAATTTTAAAAGTTAAATTTTTAAAAATTGATTAAAAAGCATGTCTATATCCCGAGTTGCCATCCCCAGTAGTGTTATAAAAGAATATTCAAGAAAGTTTAGGGCAGATCACTCCCGATTTATTTTTAGGCATGTTGTCTTAAAAAATCCTTGTGAACATATTGGAAGTGTAATAAGATTTACAGCTGCGACATGGTGGAAACATTGTAAATTGACAGAATTATCTGGCATCTATTCGATCATAATTTGAGATCATTAATTAACACTGCTATGTTTACATCTTTATTCAGATGCGGTAGCATCCGCTTTCCACCTGAGTGTAAGGCTACCTACGACACGACCAAAAAGTACCCGGATTGCTGTCGTCCTAAACTTGACTGCCCACAGATTTAAACAAAAGGTCACGATGCTTTAAAGTATAGAAAAAAAAATCAACCGAAATTTAATTTTAAAAATCAATTTAAATAAACGAAAATAAAATCTAACGTCTTTCTTCTGATTGATTTGAGTTTATCAATTCATTTTAAGAACTAGCGCATGTGTAATACAATAAAAACATTCGGGAAGTGAGCGAGATGGATCTCAAACATAAAAGTTAACTTAAAATCTGCAAAATGTAACTTTCAAGCAATCTCTTAATTGAGTTAAATATTCAAATATCATCACTCCATACTGCACTTTAACTAGCTTATTTATATCCTAGAAAACTATTATTAAACGATAATATTAGGCTATTTAAAACAAAATGTAAATTCTTTATAATAACCTAAATGTTTTATATAATTCTCAAACAATTAGTCCACATAATCAAAACAAGCACCAAATAAAAAAACCGAAATTAAGAAACAGATAAACAATAATCATATAAACAATAATCATAATAGTCCATTATGGCTAAAATATAACAAATGAACACTTTTTTTCTATACCATGATCACGAATGTTGTAATAGTTCTCTGAGAACATTTCACGGCCATGGCAATGTATATTTATTATGGCAACATATAAAAACTTAAACATTACGGCTGTTTACAACATTGCCGGTAGTAGGCCCTACTTAAAACATGGAACATTTATTTTTTAAAAGTATTTTAAAATTTTCATTAAAAGAATAACAAACTAACTACAAGTAAAATGTATCGAACCCGGTACATGTGTACATAATGCTAATTTTAAACTGACAAGCGTAAGCCTGATCCTAATCACATGCTGATAGATATTCGATGGTTTCGTTTGAAAACTTAAGTTCGATTCCAATGAGTCACAATTGTAAAATAGTTAAATGGCAACACATGTTGCATTCAAAATACGAAGAGCGCTATTTCACAATTTCACACCAACATGTTTGTGATTGTAAGAATAACGTGTTCGATGCAGCTGTGATATGCGGGGGCCCAAGTAATTGCTGAGGGAAACCCACGAGTTGTCGAGATTAAATTATTGAACGAAAATGGTTTGGATAATAAATTACACAAACGCTAATTTTTAAATATAACAAAAAACGTAACCACATTTTGTAAAACACCTAGGCTACACCATGTGATTACTGCAACACTGTACAACAGTTAGCTATACGTAAAACACTTAACCATATCTAAAACACTTAGCCATATGAACAACACTTACCCATATGTAAAACACTTAGCCATATGTAAAACACTTAACTATATGTAAAACACTTACCCATATGTAAAACACTTATCCATATGTAAAACACTTACCCATATGTAAAACACTAAACCAAATGTAAAACACTTACCCACATGTGCAACACTTTGCCATATGTAAAACACTTAACCAAATGTAAAAAAACTTAACCATATGTAAAACACTTACCCATATGTAAAACACTTAAACAAATGTAAAACACTTAACTATATGTAAAACACTTACCCATAATTAAAACACTTAACCATATGTAAAACACTTAACCATATGTAAAACACTTAGCCAAATGTAAAACACTTAACCATATGTGTGTGTATTTTTTTACACGAGAAGTTGAATCCGACATCAATTAGGAGGAAGAAATTTCAAGTGAAACACCCACGCTCACATACGCACTCAAACACAAACATACCAGATTTTCATAATATGAATCGATGTTTGCTTTTTGAGAAAGCAGCATACAAATGACAGCTTCAATAAACTAATTCATTATTAATGGTTCATTCCGTTCATACGTTAATCCTTACTTCAATTACACTTTGAAAATAATCCGTCCGTTTTTTATGCCCAATGTCAATATTTAGTTAATTGAAATATTCGGATTAGCATAATTTATTTAAGTTAATTTTAGAAAGTGATAGCTAACTTAGGCCTATATAATGCGTGGTTGGGGACAATATGAGGTACAATCTACACGAGCAAAAATTTCACGCACAGGTCATTCATTGTCAGACCAGTCTCAACATGAGCAAGATAATTATAACTCTTGCCGTCTGCCTCGGTCTGGTTGGTTACGTGTCGGCTGCTACGTATTATGCAATGGGTAAGAGAAAAATTTCAATTTTGTTTTCAGGATTTTTTTGCAAGTCTTTTTTGTTTCTGTTTTCATGTGATCCGTACCAGAAAGGGAACTGCATTTTTATCAATATACAGAATTTTTTTTATTCTTTTAAAAGTTGCATTAAATGTTTTGCCCGTACAAATAGTCGCAAAAAAGGTTATACAGCTATGTTTCCTAAACATTTAAGTTCTTTGATTTTAACAGAAGACTGCCCAGATGGAGTAGAGGTTGGCGAATCCTGGTACCCATCGGGATGTCAGCGATGCGACTGTAATGGTGGAAGCTACCAATGCTACTCGTAAGTTTTTATTACATACCAACTAGAACACATTGTTTAACTTCTTCTTCTTCTTCTGCGTTCTTAATTGAATTTATGTTAGAAGGATTCAAACAATATGTCTAACTTCGACGTTAAACTGGATTGTGGTCACCAGATCCGCGGGTGCCCCATATAGTTTTTTCATTGAGTGGGGCGTATGGGGCCAGTGTTTTAGATCGCGCTTGATTGTACAAGGGGCAAAATATATTTCATAGCAACCATAACACATTTTTAAACTAACGCTAACACTTTTTTCCGAACCCCACTTTTCATAACTTGAAACATCTGTTCATAGTTCTTTAATATACCACTAGTTCATCCAAGACAAGAATTATTTTTTCAGCGAGATTATAAACGAAGTATGAAGGTTGTATGTAATCGTGAAAAAAATCGACGTTTTATACCGCCATGAGTCGGAAAAACTTAGTTTTGCAATTGTGTCCGTATGTCTGTGTGTGTGATGTGTGTATGCTTGTCTTTGATCACGATACATTAAGTACCTCTACAGCTAGGATGATGAAATGTCATATATATTAGTATTCTATCAAATTTGTTGTTCGGTACCAACTTTTCAGCGATTTCCGGTAACCGGAAGTGAAAATTAGTCTGCTTTTGGTTTTTCAAAAGCATATTACTTAAATACTTTTTTCTGATAGAAAGACGAAATTTCACATATAAGTAAAAGATCTACTTCTCTGGTGTCCGTCAAAAGTTTTGTAATTTCCGGTGCCCGGAAGTAGTACTTTAATCTTTTTCCGATTTCTCAAAAACTTATATGAATTTATAAAGTGATATTATTCCTTACTATTTTAATTTTACACGTATTGTTTGCTGTTCACTTGGTGCTCATTTCTTTTTTCTACGAGATTCAATTTTAATTTTAAAAGTTAAATTTTTAAAAATTGATTAAAAAGCATGTCTATATCCCGAGTTGCCATCCCCAGTAGTGTTATAAAAGAATATTCGAGAAAGTTTAGGGCAGATCACTCCCGATTTATTTTTAGGCATGTTGTCTTAAAAAATCCTTGTGAACATATTGGAAGTGTAATAAGATTTACAGCTGCGACATGGTGGAAACATTGTAAATTGACAGAATTATCTGGCATCTATTCGATCATAATTTGAGATCATTAATTAACACTGCTATGTTTACATCTTTATTCAGATGCGGTAGCATCCGCTTTCCACCTGAGTGTAAGGCTACCTACGACACGACCAAAAAGTACCCGGATTGCTGTCGTCCTAAACTTGACTGCCCACAGATTTAAACAAAAGGTCACGATGCTTTAAAGAATAGAAAAAAAAATCAACCGAAATTTAATTTTAAAAATCAATTTAAATAAACGAAAATAAAATCTAACGTCTTTCTTCTGATTGATTTGAGTTTATCAATTCATTTTAAGAACTAGCGCATGTGTAATACAATAAAAACATTCGGGAAGTGAGCGAGATGGATCTCAAACATAAAAGTTAACTTAAAATCTGCAAAATGTAACTTTCAAGCAATCTCTTAATTGAGTTAAATATTCAAATATTATCACTCCATACTGCACTTTAACTAGCTTATTTATATCCTAGAAAACTATTATTAAACGATAATATTAGGCTATTTAAAACAAAATGTAAATTCTTTATAATAACCTAAATGTTTTATATAATTCTCAAACAATTAGTCCACATAATCAAAACAAGCACCAAATAAAAAAACCGAAATTAAGAAACAGATAAACAATAATCATATAAACAATAATCATAATAGTCCATTATGGCTAAAATATAACAAATGAACACTTTTTTTCTATACCATGATCACGAATGTTGAAATAGTTCTCTGAAAACATTTCACGGCCATGGCAGTGTATATTTATTATGGCAACATATAGACGCTTAAACTTAAACATTATGGCTGTTTACAACATTGCCGGCAGTAGGCCCTACTTAAAACATGGAACATTTATTTTTTAAAAGTATTGTAAAGTTTTCATTAAAAGAATAACAAACTAACTACAAGTAAAATGTATCGAACCCGGTACATTTGTACATAATGCTAATTTTAAACTGACAAGCGTAAGCCTGATCCTAATCACATGCTGATAGATATTCGATGGTTTCGGTTGAAAACTTAAGATCGATTCCAATGAGTCACAATTGTAAAATAGTTAAATGGCAACACATGTTGCATTTGAAATACGAAGAGCGCTATTTCACAATTTTCACACCAACATGTTTGTGATTGTAAGAATAACGTGTTCGATGCAGCTGTGATATGCGGGGGCCCAAGTAATTGCTGAGGGAAACCCACGAGTTGTCGAGATTAAATTATTGAACGAAAATGGTTTGGATAATAAATTACACAAACGCTAATTTTTAAATATAACAAAAAACGTAACCACATTTTGTAAAACACCTAGGCTACACCATGTGATTACTGCAACACTGTACAACAGTTAGCTATACGTAAAACACTTTACCATATCTAAAACACTTAGCCATATGAACAACACTTACCCATATGTAAAACACTTAGCCATATGTAAAACACTTAACTATATGTAAAACACTTACCCATATGTAAAACACTTATCCATATGTAAAACACTTACCCATATGTAAAACACTAAACCAAATGTAAAACACTTACCCACATGTGCAACACTTTGCCATATGTAAAACACTTAACCAAATGTAAAAAAACTTAACCATATGTAAAACACTTACCCATATGTAAAACACTTAAACAAATGTAAAACACTTAACTATATGTAAAACACTTACCCATAATTAAAACACTTAACCATATGTAAAACACTTAACCATATGTAAAACACTTAGCCAAATGTAAAACACTTAACCATATGTGTGTGTATTTTTTTACACGAGAAGTTGAATCCGACATCAATTAGGAGGAAGAAATTTCAAGTGAAACACCCACGCTCACATACGCACTCAAACACAAACATACCAGATTTTCATAATATGAATCGATGTTTGCTTTTTGAGAAAGCAGCATACAAATGACAGCTTCAATAAACTAATTCATTATTAATGGTTCATTCCGTTCATACGTTAATCCTTACTTCAATTACACTTTGAAAATAATCCGTCCGTTTTTTATGCCCAATGTCAATATTTAGTTAATTGAAATATTCGGATTAGCATAATTTATTTAAGTTAATTTTAGAAAGTGATAGCTAACTTAGGCCTATATAATGCGTGGTTGGGGACAATATGAGGTACAATCTACACGAGCAAAAATTTCACGCACAGGTCATTCATTGTCAGACCAGTCTCAACATGAGCAAGATAATTATAACTCTTGCCGTCTGCCTCGGTCTGGTTGGTTACGTGTCGGCTGCTACGTATTATGCAATGGGTAAGAGAAAAATTTCAATTTTGTTTTCAGGATTTTTTTTGCAAGTCTTTTTTGTTTCTGTTTTCATGTGATCCGTACCAGAAAGGGAACTGCATTTTTATCAATATACAGAATTTTTTTTATTCTTTTAAAAGTTGCATTAAATGTTTTGCCCGTACAAATAGTCGCAAAAAAGGTTATACAGCTATGTTTCCTAAACATTTAAGTTCTTTGATTTTAACAGAAGACTGCCCAGATGGAGTAGAGGTTGGCGAATCCTGGTACCCATCGGGATGTCAGCGATGCGACTGTAATGGTGGAAGCTACCAATGCTACTCGTAAGTTTTTATTACATACCAACTAGAACACATTGTTTAACTTCTTCTTCTTCTTCTGCGTTCTTAATTGAATTTATGTTAGAAGGATTCAAACAATATGTCTAACTTCGACGTTAAACTGGATTGTGGTCACCAGATCCGCGGGTGCCCCATATAGTTTTTTCATTGAGTGGGGCGTATGGGGCCAGTGTTTTAGATCGCGCTTGATTGTACAAGGGGCAAAATATATTTCATAGCAACCATAACACATTTTTAAACTAACGCTAACACTTTTTTCCGAACCCCACTTTTCATAACTTGAAACATCTGTTCATAGTTCTTTAATATACCACTAGTTCATCCAAGACAAGAATTATTTTTTCAGCGAGATTATAAACGAAGTATGAAGGTTGTATGTAATCGTGAAAAAAATCGACGTTTTATACCGCCATGAGTCGGAAAAACTTAGTTTTGCAATTGTGTCCGTATGTCTGTGTGTGTGATGTGTGTATGCTTGTCTTTGATCACGATACATTAAGTACCTCTACAGCTAGGATGATGAAATGTCATATATATTAGTATTCTATCAAATTTGTTGTTCGGTACCAACTTTTCAGCGATTTCCGGTAACCGGAAGTGAAAATTAGTCTGCTTTTGGTTTTTCAAAAGCATATTACTTAAATACTTTTTCTGATAGAAAGACGAAATTTCACATATAAGTAAAAGATCTACTTCTCTGGTGTCCGTCAAAAGTTTTGTAATTTCCGGTGCCCGGAAGTAGTACTTTAATCTTTTTCCGATTTCTCAAAAACTTATATGAATTTATAAAGTGATATTATTCCTTACTATTTTAATTTTACACGTATTGTTTGCTGTTCACTTGGTGCTCATTTCTTTTTTCTACGAGATTCAATTTTAATTTTAAAAGTTAAATTTTTAAAAATTGATTAAAAAGCATGTCTATATCCCGAGTTGCCATCCCCAGTAGTGTTATAAAAGAATATTCGAGAAAGTTTAGGGCAGATCACTCCCGATTTATTTTTAGGCATGTTGTCTTAAAAAATCCTTGTGAACATATTGGAAGTGTAATAAGATTTACAGCTGCGACATGGTGGAAACATTGTAAATTGACAGAATTATCTGGCATCTATTCGATCATAATTTGAGATCATTAATTAACACTGCTATGTTTACATCTTTATTCAGATGCGGTAGCATCCGCTTTCCACCTGAGTGTAAGGCTACCTACGACACGACCAAAAAGTACCCGGATTGCTGTCGTCCTAAACTTGACTGCCCACAGATTTAAACAAAAGGTCACGATGCTTTAAAGAATAGAAAAAAAAATCAACCGAAATTTAATTTTAAAAATCAATTTAAATAAACGAAAATAAAATCTAACGTCTTTCTTCTGATTGATTTGAGTTTATCAATTCATTTTAAGAACTAGCGCATGTGTAATACAATAAAAACATTCGGGAAGTGAGCGAGATGGATCTCAAACATAAAAGTTAACTTAAAATCTGCAAAATGTAACTTTCAAGCAATCTCTTAATTGAGTTAAATATTCAAATATTATCACTCCATACTGCACTTTAACTAGCTTATTTATATCCTAGAAAACTATTATTAAACGATAATATTAGGCTATTTAAAACAAAATGTAAATTCTTTATAATAACCTAAATGTTTTATATAATTCTCAAACAATTAGTCCACATAATCAAAACAAGCACCAAATAAAAAAACCGAAATTAAGAAACAGATAAACAATAATCATATAAACAATAATCATAATAGTCCATTATGGCTAAAATATAACAAATGAACACTTTTTTTCTATACCATGATCACGAATGTTGTAATAGTTCTCTGAGAACATTTCACGGCCATGGCAATGTATATTTATTATGGCAACATATAGACGCTTAAACTTAAACATTACGGCTGTTTACAACATTACCGGTAGTAGGCCTTTCTTAAAACATGGAACATTTTTTTTTAAAAGTATTTTAAAATTTTCATTAAAAGAATAACAAACTAACTACAAGTAAAATGTATCGAACCCGGTACATGTGTACATAATGCTAATTTTAAACTGACAAACGTAAGCCTGATCCTAATCACACGCTGATAGATATTCGATGATATGTTTGAAAACTTAAGTTGGATTCCAATGAGTCACAGTTGTATAATAGTTAAATGGCAACACATGTTGCATTTGAAATACGAAGAGCGCTATTTCACAATTTTCACACCAACATGTTTGTGATTGTAAGATTAACGTGTTCGATGCAGCAGTGATATGCGGGGGCCCAAGTAATGGCAGAGTGTAACTTGATTCCACGAGTTGTCGAGATTTAATTATTGAACGAAGGTGGTTTGGATAATCAATTACACAAATACTAATTTTTAAAAATAACAAAAACGAAACCACCATTTGTAAAACACCTAGGCTACACCATGTGATTAATGCAACACTGTGTAAAACAATTAACTATACGTAAAATACTTAACCATATGTACAACACTTAACCATATGTAAAGCATTAGCCATATGTAAAGCACTTACCCATATGTAAAACACTTAATCAAATGTAAAACACTTAACCAAATGTAAAACACTTAACCACGTGTAAAACACTTAATCAAATGTAAAACACTTAACTATATGTAAAACACTTACCCATATGTAAAACACTTAACAATATGTAAAACACTTAACCAAATGTAAAAACTTAACCATATGTGTGTGTGTATTTTGTTTACACGAGACGTTGAATCCGATATCAATTAGGTGGAAGAAATTTCAAGTGAAACACCCACGCTCACATACGCACACACAAACACAAACATACCAGATTTTCATAATATGAATCGATGTTTGCTTTTTGAGAAAGCAGCATAAAAATGTCAGCTTTAATAAACTAATACATTATTAATGGTTCATTTCGTTCATACGTTAATCCTTACTTCAATTACACTTTGAAAATAATCCGTCCGCTTTTTATGCCCAATGTCAATATTTAGTTAATTAAAATGTTCGGATTAGCATAATTTATTTAAGTTAATTTTAGAAAGTGATAGCTAACTTAGGCCTATATAATGCGTGGTTGGGGACAATATGATGTACAATCTACACGAGCAAATATTTCATGCACAGGTCATTCATTATCAGACCAGTCTCAACATGAGCAAGTTAATTATAACTCTTGCCGTTTGCCTCGGTCTTGTTGGCTGCGTGCTGTCAGCTGTCATGCGGGGAAAGGGTAAGATTAATTAATTATACGAGCCGACCCGCGGCGTATCATACTAGAGAGGAAGAGAGGAGACTGCAAAGCGCGCTTACAGCTTGTTTTCTAACGTCTCCAAGAAGAGAAGTAGGCCTATATATATATATATATATATATATATATATATATATATATATATATATATATATATATATATATATATATATATATATATATATATCTAATATATAAAGCTCAGTTCTGTATGTAATACATATGTTTGTCGTTGGTCTTGCATTAATTTAAGTGTTAGAAAATTATCGTGCGCATTTGTCTAAATTTATGAGCTAAAAAATTATTATTGAAAGTGTTGGGAAATAATTTTCATTTTTCAAATTAAAATAATAATTGTCGGCATGTTTATTCAACACAAGTTTTAAAAAAATATCATCTTTTACAAAAATTCTAATTATGTCTTTATTTAGTCCTATAGCACTTACTTCCCTTTGATAAATTAGGAAAACAAAATTACTTCCCTTTATAAAACCATTGCATTTTGTGGAAAATAATTTACTTTTTAATTACTTTGTTTTGGTGTTGGGAAAAAAATAATTACATAATTAGCGGGGATTGATCAAAGCAAATGTTGTAGGTATTTTACGGATAAGCTTGGAGTATTAAAATTGTTCATTAAATTGAAACAGGCGCGTTCGTTTAAGTGAGTGCAAAAGACTATGAATAAGTTGGGGTACTATAGTCGTTCATTAAGCTAAAACAGGTGATTCCGCCCCGGGCGTTTATGTTCGCGTTAGTGTTTTCTTTGTGTTTAGGTGGGTTTGCGTTAGTGGTTGCGTTTTGATTTGGTTCGTTTTTGTTCTTTCTTTTTTCGTTTTTGTTTGTGTTTTTTTTTGTTTGGGTTTGTATTTGTGTTTTTGGTTGGTTTTGCGTTTGGATTTGGTTTGTTTTCGTTTGCTTTTTCGTTGTTTTTTTTGTTGTTGGTATTGGTGTTTGTGGTTGGGTTTGTTGTTAGGTTTTTGTTTTCGTTTGCTTTTTTGTTTGTTTTTTCTTTGTGTTTGTATTGGTGTTTGTGGTTGTGGTTGGGTTTGTTGTTAGGTTTTCGTTTTCGTTTGTATTTGTAATTGTGTTAGCGTTATGTTTGCGTTTTGTTGTTTTGGTTGGTTGTGGTTTGGGTGGGCAATGCCGGGTTTATGATGATTACTAAAGACAAAGGTAACGGTCTTTAACAGAAAGGTTTTTCACAGAAGCCAGAGCAGGGCCTGGCCGGGACGGCTAATATATATATATATATATATATATATATATATATATATATATATATATATATATATAAACATAATATATATATATATATATATATATATATATATATATATATATATATATATATATATATATATATATATATATATATATATATATATATATATATATATATATATATATATATATATATATATATATATACATATATATATATATATATATATATATATATATATATATATATATATATATATATATATATATATATATATATATATATATATATATTTATATATATATATATATATATATTCTTTAATGTGTCTAACTAGCATGCACGGAAATATTTGTCTGATGCCTTACTCATAGTATAATCCAGATGCTTTGGGCACATGAAGTTATGTTTAAAAACTTCGGCTTTAGAAAGGATAGTGTAGTCAGGACTAACATGAGTTAGGTACCCATAAGTGGACTCTTAGTCATTCTTCTGAGTTGAACACAGATTCGAACTCGAGACTTTCAGTTTAGCAGTCTAGATCTCTCCAACGACTTCACATAAATTATAGAGTAATGTATAGTGGTAATGTCGCATATATATATATATATATATATATATATAGATATAGATATATATATATATATATATATATATATATATATATATATATATATATATATATATATATATATATATATATATATATATATATATACTCGTAGACACCATCACACTCGCTAGAAGTTAATTTAAAATTTAAAATTTCTCCAATACATTCACCCAACAAACAAAACCACCGTGATTGCTGGGTTTTTTTCAACCGTACATTTTCTTTATTTTACTAGGAGCTTGTCCTAAAGGAGTTAAACCAGGCAAATCGTGGTACCCCGAGGGATGTCAGAAATGTGACTGTTATAAGGGAAGCTACCAATGCTTCACGTAAGTCTATTCATTTTATTCTAATTAAAAAGAATTTAGATTATCTCGTCATTCACACATGCCTTATTTCCACTACTTGTGACATATGATTCTAATATTTTATTCAGGAAGAAAAGTTTTGAGAATTATTACTTTCTCGTATACGAAGTATTAAAGGAAATATTGAAATCGTGCAAAAAATCGAATTCGAGATTTTCAAAAATCTCGACGTTTTATACCTCACTGAGTCGAAAAAACTTATTTTTTCAATAATGTGACCGTGTGTCTGTGTGTGTATGTGTTGTGTGTGTGATGTGTGTATGCTTACCATTCAACACGAAACATTGAGTGCCGTTACAGCTAGTTTGATGAAATGTCACATATATATATATATATATATATATATATATATATATATATATTATATATATATATTAGTATTATATCACATTTTTAGTACGGTATCAACTTTTCAACGATTTCCGGTAAACGGAAGTGGAACTTAGTCTACTTTCGGTTTTTCAAAATCATATTACTTGAGCACTGATAGACAAAATAATTTCACATATAAGTAAACGATCTAATTCTCTGTTTTCTGTCAAATGTGTTGTAATTTCCGGAAGTAGTACTTTAAGCTATTTTCGATTTCTCAAAAAGCTATTTGAATATAATAACATACTAATGTCCCGCACTGTTTTACTCGTATTGTTTCCTGTTAAGTTGGTTCGTAATTCATTTTCCTTAGAGATTCAATTCTATTTTAAATATTTAAACATTGATCAAAAAGCATGTCTATATCCCAAGTTGCCATCCCCTGTAGTGTTTTATAAGAATACTAGCGTACCCGACCCCCGCGCGTTGCCGCGGATATAGAAGAAAGTCTGACGAAAAATATTAGAAGGATATCACCAATGCATTACCAATCATATGTTGTTAAACGCGTGTCCTTCTTTTCTAAAACTGTGTTATTTAAATGTAAACAATGCTTGCGCTTGGATAATAATTATCGGGACACGGGTTTTCCTTGAGTGCACATTAATCACTCATCGAAATAATGAGGTAGAACACACTTCGGTGACCACCCATGTGTCAGGGACGTAGAGGGGCGCTCTCAGGAGCCCCCCACCCCCCGATTACACTATCGCATAGGCGTAGCGTACGGCCCCTGTCTCCTTAAAACTAACAGGCGCCATCGTGCCAAATAGCATCCTGTTAATAATGATGCAGATTTCGTCATTCGCTAAAGTGACACAAATAAACAGAAATTTTTGTTTAACACGTAAAAAAATTATTTGACGTGTTTTAAACATCAGTGTGACTGATGCAATATGCTAGTGTTACTAATGTTCTATTATTAGATGCTCGATCTCAATTTTTGTCTGAGTCGTATAATAATAGATGCTTATTGCAGCATTCGCAAGGTGACGAAACTCTACAGTAGGCTGATAATATTTAAAAAGTTATTTTTTCATCTTTCGCAAGGTGACGAAACTGTACAGGATTTCCTCGCGTTACAAAGTTATTTTTTAGAAGCCTGTTGTTGTTTTACCGCTGAATATAGTAGTACCACTTACTCGCTATGCAGGACGCTCGATTAACGGATGCCAAGTGCCAACATAGTCGCTCTAATACTCTGGGCGCCAAACCGTGTATTGACGAAAGTTGTACCCTATATGGCGCCGCCCATAAGAAACTTTAGTTTTCTTTTTCGCAGAAATATTCTCGGGAGTATTCTCATCTACTCCCTAAAGTTTCATGGTACTCGGATGAACCGCATCCGAGTTTTATTTTTTATAAACCGTGTATAGAGAAAAAAAATCGTCCCCCCTCGGGGTGGCCGCCCTTGCAATATTAAACAATATTTTTTGCAGAACCCTACTATTGAGTGATCTAATCATCTCCCCCAAAGTTTCATGGTACACGGATGAACGGTGTGAAACCGAAATTTTATAAACCGCATATAGAGAAAAATCGCACCCTCCCGTGGCGCCGCCCTTGCCAAATTACTTTTTTTTTTTTGCAGAACCCTTCCTTAGAGTGTTCTTATGAACTCACCAAAGTTTCATGCTTATTGGATTAACGGTGTCAGACCAAAATCGAGTTTTATTTTTATATAGCTTACATTGAGAAAAATCGCACCCTCCCGTGGCGCCGCCATTGCGAAATTAAAAATTATTTTTTTACAGAACCATTTTCTAGAGTGTTATAATGAACTCCCAAAAGTTTCATGCCTATCGGATGAACGGTGTCACTTCAATTACTTTTATTATTTTTATATACCGTATATAGAGAAAAATCGGACCCTCCCGTGGCGCCGCCCTTGCGAAATTAAAAAATTATTTTTTTTACAGAACCCTTCCCTAGAGTGGTATAATGAACTCCCCAAAGTCTCATGGCTATCGGATGAACGATGCCAAACCAAAATCGACTTTTATTTTTATATACCGTATATAGAAAAAAACAAATCGCGCCCTGTCGGGGCGCCACCCCTGCGAATTTGAAATATTTTTTTCCGCAGAAACCTCCCCAGGAATATTCTCAACAACTTCCCAAAGTTTCACGGCGATGTGATGAGAGGTGTAGTAATGCATAAAGGACAGACACACAGACACACAGACACACAGACATACATTGCTTTATATATATATAGATTCGAGAAAGTTTAGGGGAGATCACTCCCCCTTTTTTTTTTTAGATACGTTGTCTTAAAAATTCCCCATGAACGTATCGTTAGTGTGCTCCTATGTGAATTGTTATTAGATGTACATGCCAGCTGCGACATGGTGAAAACATTGTGAACTGACAGACAACTTGAGATCACTGATTCACCCTGCTATTTTTACATCTTTTCAGATGCGGTAGTGTCAGCTTCCCGACTGAGTGCAAGGCTACCTACGACACGACCAAAAAGTACCCAGATTGTTGTGTTCCTAAACTTGACTGCCCACAGAATTAAATGAAAAATCAAGGTGTTTTGAAGATTCTAAACACAATCAACTGAAATTTAATTTTAAAACTCTGCTGTAAACGAAAATTAAATCTAACATCTTTCTGATTTTTTTTGGAGTTTATCAATTTATTTTTAGTACGTGCGCACGTGTGATACAATAACAATGTGGGGGTCAGATGAATCTGAAACTTAAAAGTTAACATATAATCTGCAAAAGTAAGGCAAACATTTAAATAGCGTCAATCTAGACTGCATTTTAATCTTTCTTTTTTTTCCCTAGAAACCCCTTATTAATCGATAGTAAATGAAAATGTAATTTCTTTATAATAATGTAAATGTTTTAAATAATTAGTTAACTTAATCAAAACAAGCACCAAATAAAAAGCCGAAATTAAAAAAAAAAAAGAAAACAATAATCATAAAAGTCATTTATGGTTAAAATATAAAAAAAGAACTTTTTTCTTAACATTTTCACAAATGTTGATATAGTTCTCTGAAAACATTTCACTGACATGACAATGGATAATAATTATTGCAACATAATTATGGTGCATAAACACTACAGCTCTTTACAGTTAGGCCGGATGTAGGCCCTACTTAAACCATGGAACATTTTTTTAAAAAGTATTTTAACATTCACATTAAAAGAATAAGAAAATAACTACACGTAAACTGCATCGAACCCGGAACATTTGTACATAATGCTGACTTGTAAACTGATAAGCGTAAGCCTGATCCTAATCACACGCTGATACATATTCGATGGCTTTGTTTGATTTCTATGAGTCACAGTTAAATAATAGATAAATGGCAACTCATGTTGTCGGAAGAACATAGTTTTGCAATCTTGTCCGTGTGTCCATAATTTTCACATTTTTCCATAATTCTCTTCTCTCTCTCTCTCTCTCTCTCTCTCTCTCTCTCTCTCTCTCTCTCTCTCCGAATTTTATCCATGTGAGGCACGAACCCTTTACGTTTCTTTGTTAAACTTACATAAATGATTTTAATTAAAAAAATAATTATCATTTAAAAAGTTTTTAAAAAAAACCACGTTTTCTGATTGAACTAAAAAGTATAAAATAAATGCTAAACATCACAATAATGCAAGCGATCACTCTACTATAAGCGATGAAAAACGTGGGGCGCCGAAGTAAAAGTTATATTACTATTGATTAGATAATACTATTGACTTTTATTAGGGAGCTTGTAGAGAGTCAACTGTATTAGAAACTGTAAGAAAATCACGGCGCCCAACGTTTTTCATCGCTTATAGTAGAGTGATCGCTTGCATTATTGTGATTTATAGCATTTATTTTCTACTTTTTAGTTCAATCAGAAAACGTGGTTTTTTTTAAACTTTTTTAATGATAATTATTTTCTACTTTTTAGTCTTTGTCTGTTTGTTCGCATTAAAATCTTGCTATCGATTTTATCTTTTCGCATTCACTTTTTTTTTTGGGTAAACGAAGACAACTCGTAAAAAACACGTGCCTTGAACCCGTGTCGAGTGGGTTAGCAATCGTGTGCCCAACCACTCGACCATATCGTCTCCCCCATACTGTTCACCAGTTGTTCCGCGAGACCTAAAACTCCGTAAGCCAAAAGAGGGAGAGTACCGAACCTTGTTTTCATCAAATTACAATGACTGGGTTATGTCCCCTTTTCCCACGTTTTTTTGTACAAATATATAGTGGTCTAAAATGATCAATAAAATGTTTCCATGGATCAATTTAGTAATAATAACAATTGAATATTCTATTGTCATCGGAAACAAAGCTTCCCTGAAAATTTCAGCGCGCTAGCTAACTGGGAAGTGCTCCAAAATTTCGATCGCAAGATTTGATGGAGAACCAAACAAACAGACGCAAAAGCAAGTTAATTAAACGTGGGAATAAACTATGTAAAACTATGTTAGATTTAAATATTTTATTTATTTTCAATGAATTTTTCCCTTGATTACGTTTTAAAGTACGTAAACAATTTAATCTTCATTTAAATCCGATGGGCAATCAAGGGTAGGATCACAGCAAGCAGGGTACTTTTTGGTGTAGTCGTAGGTCACCGTACATTCAGAGGGAAAGTTGGCGACTCCGCACCTGAACAGCGGAGAAAAACAACAAGGCGTATAGTCGTACTCAGGTTATTGATGTTGGGCTATGTTAACACTTAGTAATGTCAGTGGCGTCACAAGGGCATGTGTCACTCGGTGTGGTAATTGAGGGTGTTACCCTACCCCGTTTCCAAAAACTTCGCTTGCTTTCAATATTCTACCATAGTAACTGGTTAAAGCATTGTTTAGTAATTACATTCTACTATTTTTTTGTTTATTTGGTTTTACCCTTTAAATGGTGTCACTTGGTTCCGACCTTACAAACAACCTACGACTTGTGAAGCTACTTCTTTAACCCTCCAAAAGCTACATTGTATATTCAATCACAATTCAGCTTTGTGCAAACAATTGCAATTGGGTCGTTACGAAATAATATTGATCATTTTTTTATCAATAAATTTCCTCATGGTTTTTCTAATGAAGTATTATTATTACGTTTACTTATATCAAAGAACTGTCGCAAATCCAAATTTTACAAGTCGAGATGTTTGATTACATAAATTTGAGTAAATGACACATGTCGCGAGTCTTAAAAGTAATGAAAATTGAAACCCAATGTTCGCCTTGTTCAGGACACTTGCCTGGAATTTAAAAAAATAAACCGGGAGTGATCTCCGCTAAGCTTTCTCGAATTTTTTTTATATGAAACAACAGGGGATGGCAACTCGGGATATAGACATAATTTTAATCCATTTTAAATACTTAAACTTTTTAAAATAGAATAGAATCTCGTAGAAAGAAGAATTGCGCACCAAGTAAACGCCAAATTAAATGTTCATACTAGAGCAGAATATTATTAGTAGTTTATAAATTCACATGAGTTTTTTGAGAAATCGGAAATAGCCTAAATTACTTCTTTCGGTCAACGAAATTACTCGAAATTTGACAGAAAGCAGACAATTAGATATTTTACTTACATGTGAAGTTGCATTTATCTATATACAATAGTACTCAAGTTATAGGCTTTTGAAAAATTGAAAATAGAATAAATTACACTTCCGGAAATCGCTGAAAAGTTGTTTTGGTCCACAAACATTTCTCAAAATTTGACAGAAGGTAGAAAATTTGAGCTTTTACTTTTCATCTTCTTACTTAAGAATTTTTATCACAATTACTGTTATCTAAGAATATTAGAGGAAGTTTAGGGGAGATCACTCCCGCTTTATTTTCTTGAATTAACTTACAACCAAGGTTTCCCCTAAAAACAATCATAAATTTCTTATATTCATGAATGAATTAAAATATAAATTAATTCAAATAAATGTAATCAGAAGACAAGAATGGAAAAACATTATTTTGTTAACTTTATATTACTATCACTATGGAAGTAAAATTTAACACGTTTGATTGGCTTTCCAAATTTTTTTTATAAAACTGCACATATTGTCGACATTGCTAAAGTTCTATTTTCAAGTTCACCTTTAAACAAATAAGAATTTTTAACACCAATTTGCTAGAGGATTGATCGGGAATCAGAGGACACGCGAGAAGTGAACTAACTAAATTATAATGGAAGATTGGTCAGTGCACTACACTTTGCTACGACAGTGGCCATTTGACAGCTTCACATAAGATATTGCAATATTAGCACGATAAATCTTTTACATTATTTTAAAAAGCTGGGCTTACGGGTAGTTCTGTAAATACATGTAGCAATACACTTCGCAACTCGTCGGAGGTAAGTTTTCAAGATGTGTTGAAAATGTAATCTACTATATACAAATGAAATGGGCTATGTGTCTACGTATGTGTGCATGTAAAATGTATGCGTACGGAAGGCATGCATTATGCATATAATAAAAAACTCAAAAATTAAACTTTCACAGGCAGCGAGAACGACGTCACAAGAAACTAAGAAGAAATCTATATATATAAAGCAAAGTAGTCGGGTACCCGACAGGGCACTTCCCGGCGTCGCAGGTGCGTCAAATTTTGGCAGAATCCTGCCTTGGGTCAATAGAACACGAGGACAGGTGCCGGTTGGCCGAAAAATTCACGAAGAGGGGTCAAAAGTGACCTCGACTGACCTCGACTTTGAATACGATGGTATTTTGTTCAATTTCTGGTTTCTTAAGTACTGAAAACATAAGTACCTTTTCAGGTAATTGGGAAAAATGTCATAAAAGGTTAAAATATTATTCTTTTGAATCCTCTGAATCGTGGGTAATTTCCAGTAACCGAAAGGGGTACTTTACGGGATGTCTGATTTTAAAAGATTTTAGAATATATTTACGATATAAAATCATCAAATTCTGACGGTTTCTGAGAAATTGGAAAAGGAGTAAAGTGTCCCTTTTTGATTACCGGAAATTATTCAAATGTTGATAGAAAAATAGGTAATTTTTATACATACTGTTTAGTCACCCTAAGAGTACTAAAGTTATAAGTTTTTTAGAAAACAAAATTTAGGATATGTCAAGGAAATCAAGAATTTAAACAAATTAATCCAGTTATATAATCGTGGTCTTATGTATGACATTTCATCTACCTGAATAAAGTAGTATTCAAGTTATTTTATTTCCATAACAATAAAGCACTCCTTCCGGTTACCGGAAATCGTTAAATAATTCACACCAAAAAGCGCATGCAATTTAAAACTTACGTGATAGTTTCTTTCGTCTTCCATCATCACAGCTTCAACAGCCTGTAAATCTATAATTATTACAGGAGATAAAAACCATTATTACAGATGCGACATTATTGTATGGTGTCGTAATGTGCTATGAAAGTATTAACAACACGATTTTGCATTCCCAACATCCTAGTTAGGAATGTACAATTATTTTACATAAACAATAAAGTATTAAGTAGATAGATATAAGTAAACCTTATCATACCTGTCGGACTACGTGTCAGACGGTTGTGTCTAAAGGTTTGTAAATTAATTTCATTTCTAGCTTTTAGATCACGAACAACTTGTTCTAAACATTTTAGTTAAGTCGCAGTGGAATAAGGTAATGATTCACTCGGCGACACCTGTTCGATTGAATTAACGTAGAGCAGAAATTCAAACAAACATAATTACAAAGGGAAGGTTTGATAATGACCGAAAGTATTTAGCATATACAAAGTACACAACGTAACAAAAAGTAACAAAAAGTAACCCGTAACTAACAAACACGTAACGAATTATTACATAAACTGTTTGAGTAAACTTATGACATTTATTTCTTATGAGCTAAACCGCGTCGTATAATACGCCGCTATTTAGTTGTTTGATTCTCTACTTTTCAATATTTCATAGCTAGTGAATTCGACACTACCCTCCCTTCCATCCCCCCCCCCTTGACATAACAGCCCCCCCCCCCACATAAACCCCTGGACAAAACCGTCCGCAACATGTCCTCACTCTCTTGCATAAACCAACTGGACATAAACCACACGGACATAAACCCCCTAACAGAACACACTGCCATTGAGACTGAAACCCCCAAAGTTAAACTTAACATGAGACGGTTAGCAATTTGTGAGTCAATTAGAGGGAAGCGAGGGAGAGAACTCTGTCATTACTCATCCCACATGATGATCCTGACTAGAAAAGGCTGTAAATGCTTTTATTTGCATGATAACGATGTGACAAAAAAAAACACACCTCAGCAAATTAAAATGTAATTAGCGTTTTACGTCGTCAACCATGTACCTGAATTGATTACCTTTTCAAATTACAGTCTGAAAATAAACGAGCTATTTATTTTCGACAATTGTCTACTTCTAGTTTTTTTCAAGGCAAAGGAAATTGCGTAAATTTAAATTAATTTTCACATTGGACCCAAAATAAAAGTTTATATAACAAGTTGTTTCGACTAGTCAGTTGTTCAGTCTACGCCGGCAAACGTTACCACTTATCATCTGTGATCAGACCAGTCTCAACATGAACAAGATAGTTTTAACTCTCGTCGTCTGCCTCGGTCTAGTTGGTTATGTGTCGGCGGCTACGTCGATTGGACTGGGTAAGAGAAAAAAAAATCAATTTTGTTTCAGGATCTTTTTTTGTGCAAGTTATCCTCGTTTCTGTTTTCATGTGATCCGTACCATAAAGTAAACTACATTTCTATCTATGTATAGATGTTATTTAATTTTTAACAAGTTGTATTAAATGTTTTGCCCGTATAAATATTTGCAAAAAAAATAAAAATAAATTATACAGCTTTGTTTCATGAACATTAAAGTTCCGTGTTTTACCAGGAGCTTGCCCTGATGGAGTAAAGGTTGGCGAATCCTGGTACCCACCGGGATGTGAGATTTGTGACTGTGGTGACGGAGGCTACCAATGCTTCTCGTAAGTTTTTATTACATACCAACTAGAACACATTGTTTAACCTCTTCTTCTTATTCTGCGTTCTTAATTGAGTTTATGTTAGAAGGATTCAAACAATATGTCTAACTTCGTCGTTAAATTGGATTGTGGTCACCAGATCCGCGGGTACACCATATAGTTTTTTCTTGAGTGGGGCGTATTGGGCCAGTGTTTTAGATCGCACTTGGTTGTACAACGGGCAAAATATATTACATACAAACTATAACACATTTTTAAACTAACACTAACACTTTTTTCCGAACCCCACTTTTCATAACTTGAAACATCTGTTGATAGTTCTTTAATATAATACCAATTCATCCCCGACAAGAGTTATTATTTCAGCGAGATTATTTAGATACATTCTCCAAAGACCCAATTTCTTGTAGTTACATTGTATTTGTAACGTTTGAAAAAACACGGCTCTGTTATCACCATAAACAGAGTACTATTAATCTTTCTGTTGTATTTACCACTCTTTCAGATGCGGTTCTTATGGCTTCCCACCTGAGTGCACGGCGACGTACGATACCACCAAAAAATACCCAGATTGCTGTGAACCTACACTTGACTGTCCAAATTTAACTGAAAATTAAAATGTTTACAAGTTCCAAAACGTTAAGAACATAACATAATTAAAATTTAAATCCAATGCAAATAACGGAGTTCAACTTTGTTTTTTCCATTTGCTGCGCCTTGAGTCCAAAATTGACGACACGACGCTAAACAAAACTACCATACCGAGTTGTTTTAAACTTGACACGCAGGTCAAGACCATGTAAAAATGGATAATGACATAAGGTTAGACAAAATTAGGTGCATTAACTTTTTAAATTCTAATTATTGTGTAGGCCTACCATGATATTTATCTATTAATTTAGTTGTTTAAGATTCGTGAGGTCCTGTTGGCTTTTAAAAATGCTTACAAATCGCTTCCATTTTAAATAAAACAACATTGCCGATACGCATATTGTAATAAACGAGATAAAATGAAAAACGGTATACTCTTGGTGGAACTATAATGCTTTAGTGAATAAAAATATTTAAAAATAAACCGGGAATGATCTCACCTAAGCTTTCTCGAATATTCTTATATCAAACTACAGGTGATGGGAACTCGGGATATAGACATGATTTTTAATCCATTTTAAATACTTAAACTTATAAAAATAAAATAAAATCTCATAAAAAAAGAATTGCACACCAAGTGAACGCCAAATAAAAGTGCATAATAGTGCGGAATATTATAAGTATTTTATAAACTTGAATTTGTTTTTTGAGAAATCGGAAATAGCGTAAATTACTACTTCCGTTCAAAGGAAACTACTCAAAATTTGTCAGAAGGTAGAAAATTAGATATTTTACTTACATGTGAATTTTTATTATCTATCTGAAATAGTACTCAAGTTATGGGCTTTTGAAAAAAAAACATCTGTTAATGAAGGTCTGTATCTTCGCTGAGCTTGCTTTGGAGACTCTCCATGTCCCTGCTCCATATAGCAAAACTGCCTTGACTTTTGAGTTATGTATCCTAATATTTTTCGTGTTGGAGTTGGTAGAATTTTTCCATATGGGTTGCAGAACTGTGAAAGCGGTGCGGACTCTATTAACTCTAGCACGTATGTCCTCCTCTGTGCCTCACGATTTGCTTATCTTGCTGCCGAGGTAGACAAACTTCCACATCATGTGCTTGTCTTCCGTCTATTGTCACTGAGGTCTCTTGGTTATTGTTGTTTCTCATTAATTTTGTCTTTTCTTTGTTGATCTTGAGACCTACGCGCTGATAGATGGCTCCTAATGCATCAACTTTTTCTTGCATGTCTTGTAGCCTATAGGTAACACTATGCAAATACCAAACAAAACACGAACATTAAGTAAAACAGGTGGAATAAATTGTTTTTGATATTTTTGTTCTTTTTGTTTCACCTATGAGATGATTCTAAACATTTTGAGGTAAACATTGGTCTATGCCTATCTTCTTATAATTCTGATCATCAGTTTGCATAATACTTATTTTATACTTTTAAGTAGACGGGTTACTGGCAAATCAAATGCCGTACGATTTTACTGTTACGAAAATTTTCTACCCATTTATTTGAAGCAAGAGTACAAAAAATGGGAATATATCAGCAATCAGATTACGAATAATAACACCAACAACAAACACAAACATAATACATAGAGATTAAAAAAAAAACAAAAAAAAACAGGCACATTGATAAATAGACACCGATACATACACACAGAGTTAACACCTGTCACAAGTCTCTGTATAATTGCTTAGACCAGTGGCGTAGACAGATATATATATATATATATATATATATATATATATATATATATATATATATATATATGTGTGTGTGTGTGTGTGTGTGTGTGTGTATTAGAAATAAAATTTTAATAATGTAAATATAAACTGGCACAATCGTTACACCGTCAACTGCTTAAACGTAGAACAAATATTATTATTTGGTTCCCGTGAAGGATACATCACCACATTGAAAACAACCATCGGTACCTACACCACTGGCTCACGCTATACTTGTTTTCAGGTTTAAGAGCAGTACACTAGAAATAACCGTGTCAGCAAATTAACATGTAATTAGTGTCACTTCTGATTTAATTACACATTTTAAATTACTATCTGATGAGAAATTAACTGCTTATTTACGTCAACTGTCAACGGATATTTATTCTGAAGCAATCCAATTTGCATAATTTATTGAAATTAACATTGAAACACGGTTAAAAAAGGTTTTAGATCTATAAAATACGTGGTTTGGTGTTCCGTCTACTCTAGCAAAGATTTCACGTGGTGATCACACAGTACCAGTCCAAAATGAACAAGATAGTTTTAACCCTCGTCGTCTGTCTCGGTCTAGTCAGCTTCGCCTCGGCCTCAGTATCCATGGGATTAGGTAAGAGATGTAGATTTAAATTAATTTAATTTATTTTTTTACGTGATGTTAGTTACTTTTTTCGTTTTGATCTTGTCCTTAAAGTAGAGTAGAAACAACACAAGCTATCATAGTGTGGAATTATTTTGTGACTGGTCTGGCGATAGAGTGATACAGGGGTTTCCAAACATTTCAGTCCACATTGACTATCAAATTTCAGTTCGGCGGCCTCGGGCAGATGAGGCTCGTTAGCTGGGGACAGCAACTCTTCTAGGAGAGACAACTTCAATATCAAACAACTGCTGCCTTGTAGTTTGTTCTTGGTTGAACAAAGGCTATGGAAGCAAATCCAAAAAGAAAAGCAGGCTGAAATCGGAGTCAATGGCCTCAATGGCGCATAACCAGTTGACACGTATCCTTAATTGTGATGGAGGCGTGGTCGAGTCGTCAAAAGCTCATGGTTGATAAATTCGAAAAAGTATCGAGTTCAACCCTCTGGCAGATAAGGCTCGATCCCTCCCAACACTAAAAATTAAGAACGAAGAAGAAGAGAAGAAGTTCGGGGGCCAGTTTCTTCCAGGTATGATATTTCTGGGCAAAGTTCCTCAGCAATCACCGACAAACGATTTTTCCTTGGACAAAAAGATCTCCGCGGGCCGGATGAGAGGACATCGCGGGCCGCATCCGGTCCGCGGGTCGTAGTTTGGAGACCCCTGGAGTAATACATAAATAATGACTAAAGAAGCTTAAGGGTTAGTTTATATTGATCATAGAGAGTATTTGCTGTTGTTTTATCTGTATTAATGTGTACAGTGTGAGTATGGCGAGACGAGTACAGAGTAATTACTAGACATGATTTGTGGATAGTTTATGAATAAGATAGTGGCAACATGAAATTGAATTATGCATAGCAATTACAAGTATTAATCTTTAATGTGTCTAATTAGTATGCACGGAAATGTGTCTTATGTCGTACTTATCAATGAAGATATGGTGTCGTCTAGACACTTGGGCAGATGAAGTAGAGCTCATCTGTTTCAAAGACCTCCTCACAAGAATGTATAGTGTGGTTAGGCCTAACGTGAGTTAGGTATCCATTAGAGCTGAGTGGACTCTGGGACATTCTTCAGACTTGAACCTGGATTAGCGGTCTAGCGCTCTACCGCTAGACCACGCCTTCACCTAAGTTATAGTGTAATTTATAGTAGTAATGTCGCAGATAAATATAATCGTAGACCCCATTACACACGCTAGAATTTTTAATTTAAAATTTGGATTGCATATTTTGCCAATACATTCACCCAACAAACAAAACCACCGTGATTGCTGGGTTTTTTTCAACCGTACATTTTCTTTATTTTACTAGGATCTTGTCCCAAAGGAGTTAAACCAGGCAAATCGTGGTACCCCGAGGGATGTCAGAAATGTGAGTGTTATAAGGGAAGCTACCAATGCTACACGTAAGTCTTTTCATTTTTTTCAGTTTAAAAAGAGTTTTTGATTTACTCTTCATTTACATATGCCTTATTTCCACCACTTGTGAAATATATTAATGATACTAATAATTCATTCCAAATAAAAAGTTTCGAGAACTATTACTTTCTCGTTTACGAAGTATAAAGGAAGTATGTAATCGTGAAAAAATCGACGTTTTATACCTCCATGAGACGGAAAAAATAGTTTTGCAATTGTGTCCGTATGTCTGTGTGTGTGATGTGTGTATGCTTGTCTTTGAAAACGATAAATTAAGTACCTTTACAGATAGGATGATGAAATGTCATATGTATTAATATCGTATCAAATTTGTAGTTCGGTATCAACTTTTCAGCGATTTACGGTAACCGGAAGTGGAACTTAGTCTACTTTCGGTTTTTTAAAAGCATATTACTTAAATACTGTTTCTCTGATTGACGAAATTTCACATATAAGTAAAAGATCTAATTCTCTGTTTTCTGTCAAATGATTTGTAATTTCCAGTGCCCGAAAGTAATACTTTAATCTATTTCCGATTTCTCAGAAACTTATATGAATGAATAAAGTGCTATTGTTCCTTACTATTTTAATTTTACACGTATTGTTTGCTGTTCACTTGGTGCGTAATTCTTTTTTTCTACGCGATTCAATTCTATTTTTAAAAGCTAAATTTTATAAAATTGATTAAAAAGCATGTCTATATCCCGAGTAGCCATCCCCCGTAGTGTTTTATAAGAATACTCGAGAAAGTTTAGGGGAGATCACTCCCGCTTCATTTTTAGGTAAGCTGTCTTAAAAAATCCTTGTGAACATATTGGTAGTGTTATTAGATTTACATGCCAGCTGCGACATGGTGGAAACATTGTGAACTGACAAAACTATATGGTACGAGCCGGCCCGCGGCATAACATACGCCGCTATTTAGTTGTTGTTTTTTCTACTTTTCAGTAATTCTTAATTTGTGAATTCGACGGTACCAACGCTGCCACTGAAAATATTTCTTTAAAACACTATAAGTTGCACGTTATGGACCATAACACCCCCTTCCATCCCCACCCCCTCCGTCCCCACCCCCCTACGTTTAAAATCGTTTCAAACTAAATTATCTGCCCCTAATAGTCGTCACTAAACCCGGCTCTGCTTGTAAACATTTAGAGTGAACACAGCTCACTAAGACCATGTAGGGGTGGGGATGGTAAGGAGCGCGTTTACAGCTTGTTTTCTAGCGTCTCTCAGAAGAGAATTATATTTATAGATGTTTTCGATCATAATTTGAGATCACTAATTCACGCTGCTATTTTAACATCTTTTTCAGATGCGGTAGCGTGAGCTTCCCACCTGAGTGTAAGGTTACCTACGACACGACCAAAAAGTACCCGGATTGCTGTGTTCCTAAACTTGACTGCCCAGAGAATTAAATGATAAATCAAGATGTTTTCGAGATTCTAAACATAATCAACTGAAATTTAATTTTAAAGCTCCACTTCTGTAAACGAAAATGAAATCTAACATCTTTCTGGTTGTTTTTGAGTTTATCAATTTATTTTTAGAACGTGCTCACGTGTGATATAATTAAAAAAATGTGGGGAGTGAGCGAGATGGATCTCAAACATACAAGTTAACTTAAGATCTGAAAAATGTAACTTTCATGCAATCTCTTTATTGAGGTAAATATTTAAATATCGCCACTCCATACTGTATTTTAAACTAGCTTATTTATATACTAGAAAACCATTATTAAACGATAACAATAGGGTATTTAAAACAAAATGTAATTTCTTTATAATAATGATTTATATAATTCTCAAACAATTAGTCCACATAATCAAAACAAGCACCAAATAAAAACCGAAATTAAGAAACAGATTAACAATAATCATAAAAACAATAATCATAATAGTCCATTATGGCTAAAATATAACAAATGAACACCTTTTTCTATAACATTATAACGAATGTTGAAATAGTTCTCTGAAAACATTTCACGGCCATGACAATGTATATTTATTATGGCAACATATAGACGCTTAAACATTACGGCTGTTTACAACATTGCCGGTAGTAGGCCCTACTTAAAACATGGAACATTTATTTTTTAAAAGTATTTTAAAAATTTCATTAAAAGAATAACAAACTAAATACAAGTAAAATGTATCAAACCCGGTACATTTATACATAATGCTAATTTTAAACTGACAAACGTAAGCCTGATCCTAATCACACGCTGATAGATATTCGATGATATGTTTGAAAACTTAAGTTGGATTCCAATGAGTCACAGTTGTATAATAGTTAAATGGCAACACATGTTGCATTTGAAATACGAAGAGCGCTATTTCACAATTTCACACCAACATGTTTGTGATTGTAAGATTAACGTGTTCGATGCAGCTGTGATATGCGGGGGCCCAAGAAATCGCTGAGGGTAAATTGATTCCACGAGTTGTCGAGATTAAATTATTGAACGAAGGTGGTTTGGATAATCAATTACACAAATACTAATTTTTAAAAATAACAAAAACGAAACCACCATTTGTAAAACATGTAGGCTACACCATGTGATTAATGCAACACTGTGTAAAACAATTAACTATACGTAAAATACTTAACCATATGTAAAACACTTAACCATATGTAAAGCATTAGCCATATGTAAAGCACTTACCCATATGTAAAACACTTAATCAAATGTAAAACACTTAACCAAATGTAAAACACTTAACCATATGTAAAACACTTGATCAAATGTAAAACACTTAATCAAATGTAAAACACGTAACTATATGTAAAACACTTACCCATATGTAAAACACTTAACCAAATGTAAAAACTTAACCATATGTGTGTGTATTTTTTTACACGAGAAGTTGAATCCGATATCAATTAGGTGGAAGACATTTCATGTGAAACACCCACGCTCACATACGCACACACAAACACAAACATACCAGATTTTCATAATATGAATCGATGTTCGCTTTTTGAGAAAACAGCATAAAAATGACAGCTTTAATAAACTAATACATTATTAATGGTTCATTTCATTCATACGTTAATCCTTACTTCAATTACACTTTGAAAATAATCCGTCCGTTTTTTATGCCCAATGTCAATATTTAGTTAATTAAAATGTTCGGATTAGCATAATTTATTTAAGTTAATTTTAGAAAGTGATAGCTAACTTAGGCCTATATAATGCGTGGTTGGGGACAATATGATGTACAATCTACACGAGCAAAAATTTCACGCACAGGTCATTCATTGTCAGACCAGTCTCAACATGAGCAAGATAATTATAACTCTCGCCCTCTGCCTCGGTCTTGTTGGCTACGTGTCGTCAGCTGTTATGCGGGGAGAGGGAAAGATTAATTAATTATACGAGCCGACCTGCGGCGTATCATACGCCGCTATTTAGTTATTTTATTTTCTACTTTTCAGTAATTCATAATTTGCGAATTCGACAGTACTAATGCTGCCACTGAAAATATTTGCTTTAAAACACTATCAGATGGTCGTTAAGGACGATACCCCCCTCCTTTCCCCCAACCCCTACCCCACCCCCCACACTCCCCCACCCCCTTGAAAGCAAACTCCTCTTAGTTACCTCCCCTAAGTTTAAAATCGTTTGAAACTATATTATCTGCCCCTAATAGCCGTCACTAAACCCGGCTCTACGATTGTAAACATTTAGCGTGAACCACAGCTCACCAAATTTCCTAGAGAGGAAGAGAGGAGACTGCAAGGCGCGCTTACAGTTTGTTTTCTAACGTCTCCAAGAAGAGAAGTATATATATATATATATATATATATATATATATATATATATATATATATATATATATTCTTTAATGTGTCTAACTAGCATGCACGGAAATATTTGTCTGATGCCTTACTCATAGTATAATCCAGATGGTTTGGGCACATGAAGTCATGTTTTAAAAACTTCGGCTTTAGAAAGGATAGTGTGGTCAGGACTAACATGAGTTTAGGTACCCATAAGTGGACTCTTGGTCATTCTTCTGAGTTGAACACAGATTCGAACTCGAGACTTTCAGTTTAGCAGTCTAGCTCTCTACCACGACTTCACATAAATTATAGAGTAATGTATAGTGGTAATGTCGCATATATATATATATATATATATATATATATATATATATATTTATATATATATATACTCGTAGACACCATCACACTCTCTAGAAGTTAATTTAAAATTTAGATTGTACATTTCTCCAATACATTCACCCAACAAACAAAACCACCGTGATTGCTGGGTTTTTTTCAACCGTACATTTTCTTTATTTTACTAGGATCTTGTCCCAAAGGAGTGAAACCAGGCCAATCATGGTACCCCGAGGGATGTCAGAAATGTGATTGTTATAAAGGAAGCTACCAATGCTACACGTAAGTCTATTCATTTTATTCTAATTAAAAAGAATTTAGATGATATCGTCATTCACACATGCCTTATTTCCACTACTTGTGACATAATATGATTCTAATACTTTATTCAGGAAGAAAAGTTTTGAGAATTATTACTTTCTCGTATACGAAGTATTAAAGGAAATATTGAAGTCGTGCAAAAAATCGAATTCGAGATTTTCAAAAATCTCGACGTTTTATACCTCCCTGAGTCGAAAAAACTTAGTTTTGCAATAATGTGACCGTGTGTCTGTGTGTGTATGTGTGTGTGATGTGTGTATGCTTGCCATTTAACAGGATACATTGAGTGCCGTTACAGCTAGTTTGATGAAATGTCATATATATATATATATATATATATATATATATATATATATATATATATATATATATATATATATATATATATATATTTATATATATATATTAGTATTATATCACATTTTCGTTCGGTATTAACTTTTCAACGATTTCCGGTAAACGGAAGTGGAACTTAGTCTACTTTCGGTTTTTCAAAAGCTTATAACTTGAGCACTGTTTCTGATAGACAAAATAATTTCACATATAAGTAAACGATCTAATTCTCTGTTTTCCGTCAAATGTGTTGTAATTTCCGGAAGTAGTACTTTAAGCTATTTCCGATTTTACAAAAAGCTATATGAATATATAAAATACTAATGTCCCGCGCTATTTTACTCGTATTGTTTCCTGTTTAGTTGGTGCGTAATTCTTTTTCCTAAGAGATTCCATTCTATTTTAAATATTTAAACATTGATTAAAAAGCATGTCTATATCCCAAGTTGCCATCCCCTGTAGTGTTTTATAAGAATATTCGAGAAAGTTTAGGGGAGATCACTCCCTTTTTTTATTTTTAGATACGTTGTCTTAAAAATTCCCCATGAACAAATCGTTAGTGTGCTCTTATGTGAATTATTATTAGATTTACATGCCAGCTGCGACATGGTGGAAACATTGTGAACTGACAGAGCTACCGATCACTAATTCGCCCTGCTCTTTGTACATCTTTTCAGATGCGGTAGTGTCAGCTTCCCACCAGAGTGTAAGGCTACCTACGAAACGACCAAAAAGTACCCAGATTGTTGTGTTCCTAAACTTGACTGCCCACAGAAGTAAATGAAAAATCAAGATGTTTTGAAGATTCTAAACATAATCAACTGAAATTTAATTTTAAAACTCCACTTCTGTAAACGAAAATGAAATCTAACATCTGTCTGATTGATTTTGTGTTTATCAATTTATTTTTAGAACGTGCGCACGTGTGATACAATAAAAATGTGGGGGTGAAATGAATCTGAAATGTAATGTCAGTGGCGGCACAAGGGCATGTGTCACCCGGTGTGGTAATTGAGGGTGTTACCCTACCCCGTTTTAAAAAACTTCGCTTTCTTTCAATATTCTACCATATTAACTGGTTAAAGCATTGTTTTGTAATTACATTCTATTTTTTTGCTTATTTCGTGTCACCCTCTAAATGGTGTCACTTGGTTCTGACCTTACAAACAATCTACGACTTGTGAAGCTACTTCTTTAACCTTGCAAAAGCTACATTGTATATTCAATAAGAATTCAGCTTTGTGCAAACAATCGCAATTATTTTTAATATCAATTTGCTAGAGGATTGATCGGGATTCAGAGGGCACGCGAGAAGTGAACAAAATAAATTAAAATGGAAGATTGATCAGTGCAGTACACTTTGCTACGACGGTGGCGATTTGACAGCTTCACATAAGATGTTGCAATATTAGCACGATAAATCTTTGACATTATTTTAAAAAGTTGGGCTTAAAGGGTAGTTCTGTCGGAGGTAAGTTTTAAAGATGTGTTGAAAATATAATCTACTATATACAAATGAAATGGGCTATGTGTCTACGTATGTGTGAATGCAAAATGTATCTGTGTGGAAGGCAGCGAGAACGACGTCACGAGAAACTAAGAAGAAATATATATATATATATAAAGCAAAGTGGTCGGGTACCCGATAGGGCACTTCCCGGCGTCACAGGCGCGTCAAATTTTGGCAGAATCCTGCCTTGGGTCAATAGAACACGAGGACCGGTGCCGGTTGGCCGAAAAATTCACGAAGAGGGGTCAAAAGTGACCTCGACTGACCTCGACTTTGTATACGATGGTATTTTGTTCAATTTCTGGTTTCTTAAATACCGAAAACATAAGTGCCTTTTCAGGTAATTGGGAAAAATGTCATAAAAAGGTTAAAAAAATATTATTCTTTTGAATCCTCTGAATCGTGGGTAATTTCCAGTAACCGAAAGGGGTACTTTAGGGGATGTCTGATTTTAAAAGATTTTAGAATATATTTACGATATAAAATCATCAAATTCTTACGGTTTCTGAGAAATTGGAAATGGAGTAAAGTGTCCCTTTTTGATTACCGGAAATAATTCAAATGTTATAGAAAAATAGATAATTTTTATACATAATTTTTAGTCACCCTAAGAATACTCAAGTTATACGTTTTTTAGAAAACAAAATTAAGGATATGTCAAGGAAATAAAAAATTTAAACAAATTAATTCAATTATATAATCGTGGGCTTATGTATGAAATTTCGTCTACCTGAATAAAGTAGTATTCACGTTATTTTATTTCCATAACAATAAAGCACTCGTTCCGGTTACCGGAAATCGTTAAATAATTCACACCAAAATGCGCATGCAATCTAAAACTTACGTGATAGTTTCTTTCGTCTTCCATCATAACATCTCCATCAACATGTAAATCTATAATTATAACAGGAGAGGAAAACAGCTATTACAGATGCGACATTATTGTATGGTGTCGTAATGTGCTATGAAAGTATTAATAACACGATTTTGCATTCCCAACATCATAGTTAGGAATGTACAATTATTTTACATAAACAATAAATTATTAAGTAGATAGATATAAGTAAACCTTATCATACCTGTCGGACTACGTCTCAGACGGTTGTGTCTAAAGGTATGTAATTCAATTTCATTTTTAACTGTAAGATCCCGAACAACTTGTTTTAAACATTTTAGTTAAGTCGCAGTTGCAGTCAAATAAGGTAATGATTCACTCGGCGACACCTGTTCGATTTAATTAACGTAGAGCAGAACTTCAAACAAAAATGTTTACAAAGGGAAGGTTTGATAATGAGCTAAAGTATTTAGCATATAAAAAGTACACAACATAACTAAAAGTAACACATAACTAACACGTAACGAATTATTACAAAAACGGATTAAGTATATGATATTTATTTCTTACGAACTGACGCGCGTCGTATAATATTCCGCTATTTAGTTGTTTTATTTCCTACTTTTCAATACTTCATAGTTAGTGAATTCGACACTACCCTCTCTTCCATTCCCCCCCCCCCCCCCAGCGAGGCAGCCTTCCGTGACGACAGTTTACGACGAAAATGAAAAGATCAAGCAGAACTTCTGACATCTCCTTAGTTTCAAATCGTTCAAAAGCTAAATTATCTGCCTCTAATAGCCGTTACTAATTCGACACTGCTCTACGGTCTTAGGTACTTTGACCATAGGGGGTTTGACCACAATGGGTTTGACCACAGGGGGTTTGACCACAGCGGAGCTTTGACCACAGAGGGTGGTTAACCATAATATATAGATTTTAAAATAGAAATTAGAAACTGTTATTTGATTTAAATTTATGATACATTTCATACGATTTTATACATGTTTCCTGAGAGTCCATTAATTGAAATTAACATGTAGGCCTACTTTAAAAATTCAATAACGATATTTTAGTCTCCACATAAGGGGTGGTGGTAGATTTATTTTAAATAGAAATCAAATAATGAGACATAAAAAGTTTCACAAATAAATAATGTAGATGAACCTGAAAATGCATAGCATACATTAAGGATAAAAAAGCATGCTAACAGCATAGTCAAAGAAGTAATACTTGTATGGTTAACTAAATGGCAGTTGTGCTATAGCACGCAAATATAACAGTACATCCAGAGGCGTAGCGAGGGGGGGGTGCGGACCGCACCGGGTGACATCACTTAGTGGGGGGGGTGACACCAAGGCAAAAAATAGCAAAATATATAGAGAAAAACTTGAGGGGGGGGGGGGTGCAAACCGAAAGTTCGAGGGGGGGGGGGGGGGAGGGGGTGCAAATCGAAAATTTGAGGGGGGGGTGCAAATCGATAATTTGAAAGTTTGTCCCCGGGAAGGGTCGCTACGCCTCTGGGGGTGGGGTGGGGGTGACACCATTAAGTGCCGCACCGGGTGACACCCGACCTCGCTACGCCACTGAGTACATCTGCTTGACCATATGTCCGTACACATTTGACCATATATCAGTACATCTGTTTGACCATTATGTCTGAACAGCACGTTGTAATTTTTTTTGCAGTATTCATTGTAGCTTCTCAGTTGGGTAGCTTGCTTCTGCGACACTTTGCAAGAAAGTTGTGTTTTGTTGTTTGCAGTCCATATATAGACCTTCAAGGAATGCCACATTGTTGGGTGACAACATTGGAGGAGAGACTGAAGACTGTAATGCCATCCCTCTCAAATGTTATTTGTTTATGCTACACCATCGCAAATCGTGTGTATTTGATTCCAATTTTTAAAAATTTAATCCGTACCATATATGGACCAAGAGCTTGTTATCAAACGCCCCCATTTGACAAACCACCTGTGATCAAAGATCCTCTGCTGAGAAAACACCTGTGGTCAAACCCGCTATGGCCAAAGCCCCTAAGGTCAAAACCCCGATATGGTCAAAGCCCCGCAGTGGTCAAAGCCCCTATGGTCAAACCACATTGTGGTCAAAGGTCCGCGCACCGGCTCTACAATTGTAAACATTCGGGGTGGACCTTAGCTCACCAGCATGGTGGGGGTGGGGGTTGTAGCTTTATAGACAATATATAGACAATATGTTTTCTGATAATTTTTCTAATATTGTTTTAATTTTTTTACCTTATTAAATTATCCAGCAATACGAAATTTATCTGATAAAATAATAGTTCATTGACCACTTTTAGTTAAGTTAATTTTTCTCCCCTAGATATAACACCCCCCCCCTCCCCACATAAACCCCTGGACAAAAACTACCGCGACATGTCCTCACTCTCTTACATAAACCAACTTGACATCAACCAACTGGACATAAACCACACGGACATAAACCACACGGACATAAACCACACGGACATAAACCACACGGACATAAACCACACGGACATAAACCACACGGACATAAACCAACTTGACATCAACCAACTGGACATAAACCACACGGACATAAACCACACGGACATAAACCACACGGACATAAACCACACGGACATAAACCAACTTGACATCAACCAACTGGACATAAACCACACGGACATAAACCACACGGACATAAACCACACGGACATAAACCACACGGACATAAACCACACGGACATAAACCACACGGACATAAACCAACTTGACATCAACCAACTGGACATAAACCACACGGACATAAACCACACGGACATAAACCACACGGACATAAACCAACTTGACATCAACCAACTGGACATAAACCACACGGACATAAACCACACGGACATAAACCACACGGACATAAACCAACTTGACATCAACCAACTGGACATAAACCACACGGACATAAACCACACGGACATAAACCACACGGACATAAACCACACGGACATAAACCAACTGGACATAAACCACACGGACATAAACCACACGGAGATAAACCCCCTAACAAACCTCAATCCCATTGAGACTGAGACCTCTAAACTTAAACTTAGCATGAGACGGTTAGCAATTTGTGAGTCAATTAGAGGGAAGCGAGGGAGAGAACTCTGTCATTACTCATCCCACATGATAATCCTGACTAGAAAAGACTTAATGCTTTAATTTGCATGATAATTCTGTGACAAAAAAAACCCACCTCAGCAAATTAAAACGTAGTTAACGTTTTACTTCGTCAACCATGTACCTGAATTGATTACCTTTTCAAATTACAGTCTGAAAATAAACGGGCTGTTTGTTTTCGCCAATTGTCTACTTCTAGTTTTTTTTTCAAGGCAATAGAAAGTGCGTAATTTAAATATTTAAATTAATTTTCAAATTGGACCCAAAATAAAAGTGTATATAACAAGTTGTTTCGACTAGTCAGTTGTTGAGTCTACGCCAGCAAACGTTACCACTTATCATCTGTTATCAGACCAGTCTCAACATGAACAAGATAGTTTTAACTCTCGTCGTCTGCCTCGGTCTTGTTGGTTACGTGTCGGCTTCTACGTCGTATGGAATGGGTAAGAGAAAAATTTCGTTTTCAGTATCATTTTTTGTTCAAGTTATTTTTGTTTCTGTTTTCATGTGATACGTACCAGAAAGGAAACTGCATTTCTATCAATATACAGAAGTTATTATTTTTTTAAAGTTGTATTAAATCTTTCGCCCGTACATTTATTTTTTTAGTCGCAAAAAAGGTTATACAGCTTTGTTTCCTAAACATTAAAGTTCCTTGCCTTTACCAGGAGCTTGCCCTGATGGAGTAGAGGTTGGCAAATCATGGTACCCATCGGGATGTCAGCGATGCGACTGTTATGGTGGAAGCTACCAATGCTACTCGTAAGTTTTTATTACATACCAACTAGAACACATTGTTTAACTTCTTCATCTTCTTGTGCGTTCTTAATTGAGTTTATGTTAGAAGGATTCAAACAATATGTCTAACTTCGTCGTTAAACTGGATTGTGGTCACCAGATCCGCGGGTGCCCCCTAAGTTTTTCCTTGAGTAGGGCGTATGGGGCCAATGTTTTGGATCGCGCTTGGTTGTACAAGGGGCAAAATATATTACATACCAACCATAACACATTTTTAAACTAACACTAACACTTTTTTCCGAACCCCACTTTTCATAACTTGAAACATCTGTTGATAGTTCTTTAATATAACACTAGTTCATCCCCGACAAGAATTATTTTTTCAGCGAGATTATTTAGATAAATTCTCCAAATACCTAATTTCTTGTAGTTACATTGTATTTGTAACGTTTGAAAATACGGCACTGTTATCATCATAAACAGAGTACAATTAATCTTTCTGTTGTATTTACCACTGTTTCAGATGCGGTAGTGTCAGCTTCCCACCTGAGTGCACGGCGTTTTACGATACCACCAAAAATTACCCAGATTGCTGTGAACCTAGACTTGTCTGTCCAGACGATTTAAGTGAAGATTAAAATGTTAACAAGTTCCAAAACGTTAAGAACATAACAAAATTAAAATTTAAATCCAATGCAAATAATGAAGTTCAACTTTTTTTTTACCAGCAGTTATTGAAACTGATTCCTTGTTCGTGCTTTTGCGTTTTTTCCTTTGCTGCGGCTTAAGTCCAAAATTGAGGACAAAATTCAAAACCAAACTACTATACCAAGTTGTTTTAAATTTCACATGCAGGTCAAGACAATGAGGAAATTCATAATGGCATAAAATTACACTTAATTAGATGCATTAACCCTTACTCTTTGCTCCTTATGTAACATAGGGCCTCCACTATTTCCTTTCATTTCGTTCGATCTCCGGCTATTAATTTTGCAATCTGCCAAGGTATCCCTGTTGGTTTCAGTTCTTCGAGATGACTCCGCCTGCAGGTCTGTCTTGTGCGCTCTCTCTTCTGCTTTCCATTGTGGGTGGTACATTTGATTGAGCCTTTCGCAGTGTGCCCCACCCAGCGCCACTTCCTTCTTCTTATTTGTACTATCATAAACTCCTGCATTCCTTTTGCCATAATTCTATATTCGGCACTTTGTCCTACCACTTTAATTTCAAATTCTGTCCTAGACATTTGTTCACGAAGGTCTGTATCTTCTCTGTGCTTGCCTGAGAGACTCTCCATGTCTCTGCTCATTTATAGTAAAACTCACTTGACATTTGAGTTCGTATCCTAATTTTTGTCGTGTTGTAGATGGCAGAATTTTTCAATATGGGTCGCAGAACTGTGAAATCGCAAATAACTCTACTAATTCAAAAAATTATTTCCTTATCTGTGCCTCCTGACGTGCTGATCTTGCTGCCAAGGTAGACAAACTCTTCCACATCATTTACCTGTCTTCCGTCTATTGTCACTGGGGCCTCCTGGTTATTGTTAATTCTCATCACTTCTGTCTTTTCTTTGTTGATCTTGAGACCTACGCTGAGAGATGGCCCCTATTGCATCAACTTTTTCTTGCATGTCTTGTAGCCTATAGTTAACACTGTGCAAATACCAAACAAAACACGAACATTAAGTAAAACAGGTGGAATATATTGTTTTTTATATTTTTGTTCTTTTTGTTTCACCTATGAGATGACTCTAAACATTTTGAGGTAAACATTGGTCTATGCCTATCTTCTTATAATTCTGATCATCAGTTTGCATAATACTTTGCAAATACCAAACAACATATAAAAAACGATAATTAAGTAAAACATGTGGAATAAATCGTATTTGATATTTGTGATTTCTTTATTTTTCACCTATGAGATGATTTCCAATATTTTGAGGTAAACATTGATCTATGCCTAACTTCTTATAATTCATAACACTTATTTTATACTTTAAAGTAGAAGGGTTATCGGCGAATGAAGTACAGTTCGATTTTATTATATGAAGAAAACTTTATACACATTTATTTGAAGCAAAACAGAAACACGGGAATATAGCAGACATCGGGATAACGCATAATAACACAAACAACAAACAGATACATAATACATTCAGATAAAAAAAGGTTAAAAACAGGCACATTGATAAAAAGACACCAACACATACACAGTTAACACCTATCACAAGCCTCTGTATAGTTGCTTAGTCCAGTGGAGTAGACAGAAATATATATGAATATGTATATATATATATATATATATATATATATATATATATATATATATATATATATATATATATATATATATATATATATATATATATATATATATATATATAATTATATATATATATATATATATATATACATATATATATTTATTTATTTATATTTATATCTATCTATCTATCTATTTATATATATGTATATATGTATATATGTATACATGTATACATGTATATATATATATATATATATATATATATATATATATATATATATATATATATATATATATATATATATATATATATGTATGTATGTATGTATGTATGTGTGTGTATTATAATTAAAATTTGAATAATGTGTAATGTAAAAATAAACTGGCATAATCGTTACGCCGTCAATATTATTATTTGGTTCCTGAGAAGGATATAACACCACATCGAACACAACCATCACTACCTTCACCACTGGCTTACGCTATACTTGTTTTCAGTTTTAAAAGAGAGCAGCACACTAGAAATAACCTTGTCAGCAAATTTACATGTATTTAGTGTCACATCTGATTTAATTACACGATTTAAATTACTATCTGATGAGAAATTAACTGCTTATTTACGTCAAATTTCAACGGATATTTATTCTGAAGCAATCCAATTTGCATAATTTATTGAAATTAACTTTAAAGCACGATTACAAATGTAGGTTTTAGATCTATATAATAAGTGGTTAGGTGTTTAGTCTACTCTAGTAAAGATTTCACGTAGTGATCACACAGTACCAGTCCAAAATGAACAAGATAGTTTTAACCCTCGTCGTCTGCCTCAGTCTAGTCAGCTGCGCCTCGGCCTCAGTATCCATGGGATTAGGTAAGAGATTTAAATTAATTTAATTTTTTTTGTACGTGATATTAGTTACTTTTTTTCGTTTTGATCTTGTCCTTAAAGTAGAGTAGAAACAATGCAAGCTGTCATAGTGTGGAATTATTTTGTGACTGGTAAGACGATACAGTAATACATAAAGAATGACTAAAGAATCTTTAGGGTTAGTTTGTATTGATCATAGAGAGTATTTGCTGTTGTTTTATCTGTATTAATGTGTACAGTGTGAGTATGGCGAGACGAGTACAGAGTAATTACTAGACATGATTTGGGGATAGTTTATGAATAAGATAGTGACAACATGAGTTGAATTCTGCATAGCAATTACAAGTATTAATCTTTAATGTGTCTAATTAGTATGCACGGAAATGTGTCTTATGCCGTACTTATCAATGAAGATATGGTGTCATCCAGACACTTGGGCAGATGAAGTAGAGCTCATCTGTTTCAAAGACCTCCTCACAAGAATGTATAGTGTGGTTAGGCCTAACGTGAGTTAGGTACCCATTAGAGCTGAGTGGACTCTGGGACATTCTTCAGACTTGAACCTGGATTAGCGGTCTAGCGCTCTACCGCTAGACCACGCCTTCACCTAAGTTATAGTGTAATTTATAGTAGTAATGTCGCAGATAAATATAATCGTAGACCCCATTACACACGCTAGAATTTTTAATTTAAAATTTAAAATTTGGATTGCATATTTTGCCAATACATTCACCCAACAAACAAAAAACACCGTGATTGCTGTTTTTTTAAGCGAACATGTTCGTTTTTTCACCAGGGTCTTGTCCTAAAGGAGTGAAACCAGGCAAATCATGGTACCCCGAGGGATGTCAGAAATGTGACTGTTATAAGGGAAGCTACCAATGCTACACGTAAGTCTTTTCATTTTTTTTAGTTTAAAAAGAGTTTTTGATTTACTCTTCATTTACATATGCCTTATTTCCACCACTTGTGAAATATATTAATGATACTAATAATTCATTCCAAATAAAATTTTTCGAGAACTATTACTTTCTCGTTTAAGAAGTATAAAGGAAGTATGTAATCGTGAAAAAATCGACGTTTTATACCTCCATGAGACGGAAAAAATAGTTTTGCAATTGTGTCCGTATGTCTGTGTGTGTGATGTGTGTATGCTTGTCTTTGAAAACGATAAATTAAGTACCTTTACAGATAGGATGATGAAATGTCATATGTATTAATATCGTATCAAATTTGTAGTTCGGTATCAACTTTTCAGCGATTTACGGAAACCGGAAGTGGAACTTAGTCTACTTTCGGCTTTTTAAAAGCATATTACTTAAATACTGTTTCTCTGATTGACAAAATTTCACATATAAGTAAAAGATCTAATTCTCTGTTTTCTGTCAAATGATTTGTAATTTCCAGTGCCCGAAAGTAATACTTTAATCTATTTCCGATTTCTCAGAAACTTATATGAATGAATAAAGTGCTATTGTTCCTTACTATGTTAATTTTACACGTATTGTTTGCTGTTCACTTGGTGCGTAATTCTTTTTTTTCTACGCGATTCAATTCTATTTTTAAAAGCTAAATTTTATAAAATTGATTAAAAAGCATGTCTATATCCCGAGTAGCCATCCCCCGTAGTGTTTTATAAGAATACTCGAGAAAGTTTAGGGGAGATCACTCCCGCTTCATTTTTAGGTAAGCTGTCTTAAAAAATCCTTGTGAACATATTGGTAGTGTTATTAGATTTACATGCCAGCTGCGACATGGTGGAAACATTGTGAACTGACAAAGCTATATGGTACGAGCCGGCCCGCGGCATAACATACGCCGCTATTTAGTTGTTGTTTTTTCTACTTTTCAGTAATTCTTAATTTGTGAATTCGACAGTACCAACGCTGCCACTGAAAATATTTCTTTAAAACACTATAAGTTGCACGTTATGGACCCTAACACCCCCTTCCATCCCCACCCCCTCCGTCCCCACCCCCTACGTTTAAAATCGTTTCAAACTAAATTATCTGCCCCTAATAGTCGTCACTAAACCCGACTCTGCTTGTAAACATTTAGAGTGAACACAGCTCACTAAGATCATGAAAGGGTGGGGATGGTAAGGAGCGCGTTTACATCTTGTTTTCTAGCGTCTCCCAGAAGAGAATTATATTTATAGATGTTTTCGATCATAATTTGAGATCACTAATTCACGCTGCTATTTTATCATCTTTTTCAGATGCGGTAGCGTGAGCTTCCCACCTGAGTGTAAGGTTACCTACGACACGACCAAAAAGTACCCGGATTGCTGTGTTCCTAAACTTGACTGCCCACAGAATTAAATGATAAATCAAGATGTTTTCAAGATTCTAAACATAATCAACTGAAATTTAATTTTAAAGCTCCACTTCTGTAAACGAAAATGAAATCTAACATCTTTCAGGTTGTTTTTGAGTATATCAATTTATTTTTAGAACGTGCTCACGTGTGATATAATTAAAAAAATGTGGGGTGTGAGCGAGATGGATCTCAAACATACAAGTTAACTTAAGATCTGAAAAATGTAACTTTCATGCAATCTCTTTATTGAGGTAAATATTTAAATATCGCCACTCCATACTGTATTTTAAACTAGCTTATTTATATACTAGAAAACCATTATTAAACGATAACAATAGGGTATTTAAAACAAAATGTAATTTCTTTATAATAATGATTTATATAATTCTCAAACAATTAGTCCACATAATCAAAACAAGCACCAAAAAAAAAACCGAAATTAAGAAACAGGTAAACAATAATCATAAAAACAATAATCATAATAGTCCATTATGGCTAAAATTTAACAAATGAACACTTTTTTCTATAACATGATCACGAATGTTGAAATAGTTCTCTGAAAACATTTCACGGCCATGGCAATGTATATTTATTATGGCAACATATAAACGCTTAAACATTACAGCTGTTTACAACATGGCCTGCAGTAGGCCCTACTTGAAACATGGAACATTTTTTTTTTAATTTGAATAAGAGAATAACAAACTAACTACAAGTACAATGTATCGAACCCGGTACATTTGTACATAATGCTAATTTTAAACTGACAAGCGTAAGCCTGATCCTAATCACATGCTGATAGATATTCGATGGTTTCGTTTGAAAACTTAAGTTCGATTCCAATGAGTCACAATTGTAAAATAGTTAAATGGCAACGCATGTTGCATTTGAAATACGAAGAACGCTATTTCACAATTTTCACACCAACATGTTTGTGATTGTAAGATTAACGTGTTCGATGCAGCTGTGATATGCGGGGGCCCAAGTAATTGCTGAGGGAAACCCGATTCCACGAGTTGTCGAGATTAAATCATTGAATGAGGATGGTTTGGATAATAAATTACACAAACGCTAATTTTTAAATATGACAAAAAACGTAACCACACTTTGTAAAAACATCTAGGCTACACCATGTGATTAATGCACCACTGTGTACAACAGTTAGCTATACGTAAAACACTTAACCATATCTAAAACACTTAGCCATATGTAAAAAATTTAACCATATGTAAAACAATTAACCACATGTAAAACCTTAGCCAAATATAAAGCACTTAATCATATTTTAAACACTTAACCAAATGTAAAACACTTAGCCATATGTAAAACACTTAGCCATATGTAAAACACTTAAATAAATGTTAAAAACTTAACCATATGTAAAACACTTAACCAAGTGTAAAACACTTACCCATATGTAAAACACTTAGCCATATGTAAAACACTTAAACAAATTTAAAACACTTAACTATATGTAAAACACTTACCCATATGTAAAACACTTAACCAAATGTAAAACACTTAACCATATGTGTGTGTATTTTTTTACACGAGAAGTTGAATCCGATATCAATTAGGTGGAAGAAATTTCAAGTGAAACACCCACGCTCACATACGCACATACAAACACAAATATACCAGATTTTCATAATATGAATCGATGTTTGCTGTTTGAGAAAGCAGCATAAAAAATGACAGCTTTAATAAACTAATACATTATTAATGGTTCATTTCCTTCATACGTTAATCCTTACTTCAATTACATTTTGAAAATAATCCGTCCGGTTTTGTATGCCCAATGTCAATATTTAGTTAATTGAAATGTTCGGATTAGCATAATGTTTCAAATTAATTTTAGAAAGTGATAGCTAACTATCAAGCACAAGTCATTCATTATCAGACCAGTCTCAACATGAGCAAGATAATTATAACGCTCGCCGTCTGCCTCGGTCTTGTTGGCTGCGCGTCGTCTGCTGCCAGGGATTTTAAGGGTAAGATTAATTAATTATATATACTCGTAGACACCATCACACCATTGGAAACGGGGTAGGGTAACACCCTCATTTACCACACCGGGGTGACACACGCCCTTGTGACGCCACGGACATTACCAAGTGGTACCATAGCCCAACATCAATAACCTGAGTACGACTATACGTCTTGTTGTTTATCTCCCCTGTTACCATAGCCCAACATCAATAACCTGAGTACGACTAATCGCCTTGTTGTTTTTCTCCGCTGTTCAGGTGCGGAGTCGCCGAATATCCCCCTGAGTGTAAGGTGAACTTCGACTACACCAAAAAGTACCCTGCTTGCTGTGATCCTAACCTTGAATGCCCATCGGAAGATGAACGTGTTTACGATTATTAAAACGTAAACAAGGGAAAAATTAATTGAAAATAAATAAAAAAATTCAAATCTAACACAGTTTTACGTTTTTTTTAAAAAATGTTTTATCTTGAGTTTAAGAATTAAGAAAGAAACGTAAAGGGTTCGTGCTTTACATGGATAAAATACACACAGAGAGAGAAGAGAATTATGGGAACAATATCAACTAATGTAAGCAAATTAAGTTCTCTGTTTTATGACCTCGGCATATGAGGGAATAATGTTGTCTCCACTATGCCCAGCCGCCTTTAATTTCCCTAACGTGAATTAAAAACACATTAACTGGAAGTTGTAGACACTTTACTTCAGGTATCCCGAAAGCCAATAGCTAGAGCCAGTGTAGCGAGGGCGGGGCGGGGATGCGGACCGCACGGAGTGACACCATTTAGAGGGGTGAAACCAAGGCAAAAAATTGAATACTGTACTGAAGAAAAATACTTTTTTGCCAGTTCCATTAACGATTAATTAAAGTTAAATAGTCTTTTAAGTACAAATCGACCATTATTACAAGAGTGTGGGGTAACACCATGACGTACAAGTGCAAACTATAGAAAAAACAACGCTAAATCCAATTGTATTATTAACACACTAAAGGTAAACATCGTTACTATTAATTGTGCAGTAATTAAAGCTTATAAAATACATGTACGCGTATGTGGTGTATATTTAAATTATACACATATGTAGGGTGTAGTGGGTTAAGGAGGTGTTACGCCACACGCATGCGTATCGAAAGCTTGTTTTGAAACTAAACAGTTTTTACGCTGTTTTATATCTCTTTATTTTTGTAAATTATAATACAATGGACCCGTCGACTAGACACAATGATCAATAAAGTTAAATGTGTTCCATTTCACTTAAATATTTTAGAAAGAAATCTTTTTTTAAAAATTGCAATGTAAGGTGCACTTGTGTGTATGGAGGAAGGAGAGGGGTCGTTAAAGTTTTGCGTCATTTTGTGTGACAACGAGAGACTAAAATCGCCTTTAAAAAGCATTACGTAATTTATGAACGCGGATAATTACATTAAACGTAAGTGCTGGAGTTTTAACGAACTATTAAAGGTGTGTTGCCAGGCAACACTCTCTCACCAACACACACACATTTCATATACCCGCACACAATTGACCGTCGATTTTTAAAGGTTAAAGAGACAAAAGGAGAATCATTTTTTGTGTGTTTGCGATTTTAATGAACCACAACACAGAAGGGACGACTACAATCTAGACTTGAGTCTTGAAGAGGTCAACTCGCACACTTGTTTGACTGGAGAAGTTGGAGCTGAAAATGAATAACATGACATTTATAAACAGTAGGCCTACTGTCCTTATCTTGGGAGAAAGTAAACAGCAGTGCTTCCTGCAAGACAACCTATCTATCCAATTGTATGTAATAGTAAACAGGCCGTTTTCTAAATATGACGTATATGAATATACGTTTTCTTCAGACATCTCTTCGTGGGGTGGTGGTGGAAGTGAGGGAGGAGAGGCAACCCCGTAACGGACGAAAAAAAAAACATTTACACACACACATATATATATATATATATATATATATATATATATATATATATATATATATATATATATATATATATATATATATATATATATATATATATATATATATATATATATATATATATATATATATATATATAGTGGCGGAACTAGAAAAAAGGGCCACCCCGCAAAAAAAAAATGTTGGGCCCCATATATATATATATATATATATATATATATATATATATATATATATATATATATATATATATATATATATATATATATATATGAGTGCTATTAGTATTAGTCTGCTTTGAATTTATTTTTTTGCGTTTTTTTGTATTTAAAATATTAGTTTTTAATACATTTCCTTTTTATACTTTGTCATTCTTTATTATGTATTTTATTTAAATAATTAAGAGAAGTAATTGCTTTTTAATTTGTTTAGTGCAAATTTATTAAAAGTTTCTAAAAAACACACATAGTTGACTATTTAAAAAAAGGGAAATAAGTCATGGAAGTGATTTGAACGTTTGCCAATCTTTCACACTACGACTCCTGTAGCCTGTATATTTTTTTCCTTTACGAAACAGCGTGTGTTAGCTACTGTAGAACATCACTACTGTAGTAGATCTGTTTGTTTTTTTACAAGAAAATTATTTTTTTTAACTATAAAAACATTGATTACGGTCGGCGGTGGAAAGTGTTGGGAAATAATTTTCATTGTTCAAACTGAAAGTGATAATTGTCGGCATGTTCGTTAAACACAAGTTTTAAAAATTATCATCTTTTACAAAAAATTCTAATTATGTCTTTATTTAGTCCTTTAGCTCTTACTTCCCTTTGATAAATTAGGAAAACACAATTACTTCCCTTTATAAAAACATTGCATTAGTGGAAAATAATTTACTTTTTATTACTTTGTTTTGGTGTTGGGAAAAAAAATAATTACATAATTAGCGGGGATTGATCAAGTGCAAATGTTGTAGGTATTTTACGGATAAGCTTGGAGTATTATAATTGTTCATTAAATTGAAACAGGCGCGTTCGTTTAAGTGAGTGCAAAAGACTATGAATAAGTTGGGGTACTATAGTCGTTTATTAAGCTGAAACAGGCGATTCCGACCCGGGCTAGACTGTGAGCACTTTGCGTTTATGTTCGCGTTAGTGTTTTCTTTGTGTTTAGGTTGGGTTTGCGTTAGTGGTTGCGTTTTGATTTGGTTCGTTTTTGTTCTTTCTTTTTTCGTTTTTGTTTGTGTTTTTTTCTTGGGTTTGTATTTGTGTTTGTGGTTGGTTTTGCGTTTGGATTTGGTTTTTTTGTTTGCTTTTTCGTTTTTTTTCTTTGTGTTGGTAATAGTGTTTGTGGTTGTGGTTGGGTTTGTTGTTAGGTTTTTGTTTTCGTTTACTTGTTTGTTTGTTTTTTCTTTGTGTTTGTATTGGTGTTTGTGGGTGTGGTTGGGTTTGTTGTTAGGTTTTTGTTTTCGTTTGTATTTGTAATTGTGTTAGCGTTATGTTTGCGTTTTGTTGTTTTGGTTTTGGCTGGTTGTGGTTTGGATGGGAAATGCCGGATTTATGATGATTACTAAACACACAGGTAATAGTCTTTAACAGAAAGGTTTTGAACAGGAGCCAGAGCAAGGCCTGGCCGGGACGGCTAGTATATATATATATATATATATATATATATATATATATATATATATATATATATATATATATATATATATATATATATATATATATATACTTCAACCATTATCCGCCCCCAACCGGAAATCTTAATTTTCTCCCTACACTTACAACACTTACAACTACTATGCCTCACGTTATGCAGTAGAGCGAGTAGGGTAATGTAACACTGTATAGTGTATTTTATTAATTGAAAATTATACAAAATATATATCTAAATCATGCGTAAAATAATCGAAATTATATTTAATAAAACGAATGTTAGATACGTTAAATCAAGCTTGGATTTTTTTTTTACCTTTTAACCATGTTTAAAAAATTTGAGAGGTAGTCCCCCGTTAGATTGATGCCCCTGGTTGTTAGCATAGTGCCCACTGTTGCCCTGTTGGTGCCCCGCATTGTGCCCACCGCCCTTGCCCTGGGGATAAGACAATATAAAATAGTCAAGCAAGCTTTCAAGTTATATCTTTTAGCTTGTGTCAATTATGGTGGATAATATAATGGAGAATATAATGAAGACTACAGTGAAGAAGTTAAAATCAAGGGCATAAAGAATGATGTACTGAAGGATATAATTATTGATATAGTTAACAATATAACTATGGAAATAATGAAGTATTTATATATATATATATATATATATATATATATATATATATGTGTGTGTGTGTGTGTGTGTGTGTGTATAATAAAAGATATAATGAAGGATGTAATGAAGGATATAATAAAGGATGTAATGAAGGATATAATAAACGATATAATAAAGTATTTACAGAAGGATATAATACATTTTATAATGAAGATTATAATACAAACCAGATCACTGAGCAGAAGGCTTGCGAGCTGCAATAGGACAAAGCTTTGTGTCATTAACTATTTCTAACACATAGTTTAAAATAAATTATCCTTCTTAAACTCTATAAAGACATTTCTAAGGGTTGTGTTGTAGTTTAAAAAAAAATATATTACTAAAATCACCTAACCCACTCTTCCCTACCATTGAATCCCAACTCCCTTATTTAATCATTTGCTCCCTCAAATTATTCTCTATCCTCGATGTCTCGTCCTTGCTCCACAACAACCCCTAATCCCGTCCCCTCCTCCGTCATCTCTACACCCACAACTTACCTACACCCTGATCAATAACCTCTTCTATAAACACCCTGCTACTGATGTTCTCTAAACCAGTGTTTCTTCCAGACACTTGATTTGTATGGGGGGGGGGGGGGTGGACTAAATTCTCCCGGGGGGGGGGGGGGTTTGGGGGAGAATGTTAAAATTATATATCAATATATATAAAGCAAAGTGGTCAGGTGCCCGATTGGGCACTTCCCGGCGCCGCAGGCGCGTCAAATTTGGCACGATGGTGCCTTGGGGCAATAGAACACGAAGGCCGGTGACGGTTTGCCGAAAAGTCTACGGAGAGGGGGTCAAAACTGACCTCGACTGACCGGCGACTTATATGGGCTATTTTACGAAAAAGAACTTCCTCCGACGACCCCCCTTGATATTTTGTGAGGTGGTAGGAGAACGCCTTGGGGTGTCACAAAAAACTCGGCATATCTGGGAAAACTTCGTAAAGGGGTCAAAACTGGCCAGTTATATTTCCCTATATAATCTTTGTAGTTTATGGGAAAAACAGATGGTCATTTCAACGCGGATTTTAGGGTACTTAAACTCAGTATATCTGGCTAATTTTTTGCATACTTCTAGGTCAATGGCTTGACCTTTAGGGAAAACTGTCGGTTTCACTCAAAGCCCTCGACGAGGGCTAAAAAGTGACCGCGAGTGAAATTCTCTTTATATGAGCTCTATTACGAAAAACATTTCCTCCGACGACCCCATTTGAAATTTTGTGAGGTGGTAAAAGAACGCCTTGGGGTGTCACAAAAAACTCGCCATGTCCGGGAAAATTCGGTAAATGGGTCAAAACTGACCAGTCGTATTTCCCTATATAATCTTTGTATTTTATGGGGAAAACAGAGGGTCATTTCAAAACGGATTTTAGGGCACTTACCCTCTTTACATCTTGCTAATTTTTTGCATACTCTTAGGTCAATGGCTTGTCCTTTAGGGAAAACTGTCGGTTTTACTGAAAGCCCTCGACGAGGGCTAACAAGTGACCGCGAGTGAAATTCTCTTTATATGAGCTCTATTACGAAAAAAATTCCTCCGACGACCCCCCTTGGAATTTTGTGAGGTGGTAGGAGAACGCCTTGGGGTGTCACAAAAAACTCGGCATATCTGGGAAAACTTCGTAAAGGGGTCAAAACTGACCAATTGTATTTCCCTATATAACCTTTGTATTTTTTGGGGAAAACAGGGTAATTTCTACACAAATTTTAGGGTACTTACTCTTTTTATAACTGGCTAATGTTTTGCATACACCTCTATAGATGAATGGGCCGTATGGAAAAACTGTTGGTCAGCATCAAAGCCCTCGAAGAGGGCTAAAAATGACTGCGAGTGAAATTCTCATTATACGAGATTTGGTCATTTGGTCTATGAGCAGGGGAGTTAACTTTTTGATGTAACAATTTTTTAATATTTTGTATACTCTTTTTAAGAAAAAACAAAAATCATAAAGTATAGCATTGTTTTAAATGGATATTTTGTTATAAATTAAGTTTTGTATTGTATTTAAATTGTAAAATTAATTGCAAAAGTAATTTAATATAATATTGGATTGATAATTTTATTTTTTTGAAAGCCCTTTCAGTTCTAATAACCTTGCGAGTAATAAGTTTGCGAATATTCCATCTATTTATGGGTACAAAAAAAGTACCCCACTGTATAAATTTAGGCCCTGAGCATTTAACCTAACAGCCAATCACATATTAATTAATCATTCAATTTCTCTACTTTTTTGAAAACCTAAGCGAAGCTAGGCAGTATGCCTAGTTTTCTATAAAAATGTCCATTTCGTTCGGAAGGGGGGGGGGTAGATTTTGTGCTAGATGCCTGAAAGAAACACTGCTCTAAACTGTCACAGACTGTATTATTAGGTATCTTTATTATATTGTGTTTTACATGAAGTTGCATGAATGTAGAGTACCTGGCTAGCGGAAGGACTGTCTGAGCGACTCGTCATGTATTTTTCCATGCTTTTGGGTGAGATCGCTCATTGACATAAGGGGAGAGAATGGACCATATAAAAGGGAGAGCAAAAGATGAACGGGGTTGCTTGCTGTGAATATGAAGTAGGATGTCACCACGTCACTTTGATTCGTGATTGTACTTATACCAGTTGTTTATCTTCTACTATGGATTTACTATGGATTTATTATTTCACTGTATAAAGTGTAAATAAAGTTAAAGTTGCATAACTACTGTTGCTCGTGTGAGTATATTAAACGTACCCACAATAACAACAATGAAATTGATGTTGTTACATAAACCCCTCCATCCTTGTTCACTAAACACTGAGACTCAATGCCTTGTGGTAAGCGAAGGGTGTAGAAGTACTAAATCTATAGACCAAACGTAAGATGTACTCACCTTAAAGCTAGCTGAGGCGCTGGCCATTAGGACCATAAGAACAACGAGGGAAACGAACAGCTTATTAGCCATGACGACTCTTTCATTCAACTCTACCCAGTGACGAACCAATCAAACACCACGTTGCTTTATACCAATCCTACCAAGATCCTATCTTTAACCTGACAGGACCTGTCATTGGCCAATCGTTAATTTGCCCTATGATATAATCTCTGTCAAGATGTCAAACCCTGAATTACGTGTAACCTTTTTTTTACTCTTTCAAGGCGTTATAATTCAGTTGAAAGAAATTTGTTAAAATTTTTTGAGAGCAAGCTGTCTTATATAATTGATTTATAGCTGCACCGATTGCTGTGATATACAAATTTATACAGTGATGTAAGTAAATAAATATTAAGATTGTCCATCTGTTGTGTTAGTGCTAAGGATGCAAAAAACATGTTTCTTTCTCTGCGATTTTTTAATAATCCATTAACTTTGCGCCTAAAGCATGAATATATGGTAAGATGTAACCATTTATTTGCGTGAGTAAATATGACTAATATTCATAGAAACTAGTCTAAATAATTATAAGAAACACCACGATTGATTGTACAGTGGATTTAACAAAAGATCCCTTACGGGTAGGATGATTTAGTACTCACGTATAAATGACTTGGGACGGAGTGGTCTAGCGGTAGAGAGCTTGACTGTTAACCCGTAAGTGTCGAGTTCGAATCCGGGTTCAAGTCAGTAGACCGTCCCTGAGTCCAACCAACTCTGATGGGTACCTAACTCATTTTAGGGAAAGTAAAGGCGGCTGGGCATAATGATGACCACACTATCTCTTCATATGCCGAGGTCACCGAGACAAGCGAACTCTACTTTACTTGCCCCATAGACCGTAAGGTTTGAAAGGGAAAATTTATATTACTTTATAAATGACTCTAAATAACATTTAGGCACGATTGAGTACTAAGGTCATCTATCAACAACATTGATACAGGATTTAGTACTAAGGTGATATATAAATAACTTTGAGGCAGGATTTAGTTATAGGGTCATTTATAAATAACTTTGAGGCAGGATTTAGTACTATGTTCATCTATAAATGACATTGAAGCACGGTTAAGTATTATTTAATACCAGGGTCGTATGAATGACATTTAGACAGGATGTAGTACTAAGGTCATGTACAAATGACTGGGATGCACGGTTAAGTATTAGTGTAAGTATACATGACATTGATGTATTATTTAGTTCTAGAGTCGTGTATGAATGGCATTGAGGCGGATGTAGTGCTAAGGTCATCTATAAATGACATAGATGCAGAATTTAGTATTGGGGTCACCAATAAATAACGTAACAATACTAGAGACAACCGTTGAACCACACCCTCCCCCAACACAATCGTCACACAATGTCAGCCACATTTCATGACCCCCTCCCCCAACACAATCGTCACACAATGTCAGCCACGCCATAAATGCCGTCATAAAGTCCCAATCCACAGTGAATCTTTATCTTAATCTTCATTCTTCATAAAAAAAAAATAATTGTTACTTCACATTTCATGACCGCCTCCCCCAACCCCCTCCCCCAACCCCCCTCCTCACGTCTCACTTGTCATACGTCATCCCCGTGGGTGTGTGCCGTTATTTATTGATTTGAACAATGATAATTTTTGTGCCTCCTAATCTGCCCCACCTCCACCTGATTCTCCCCTCCCCCAACTGCGTTGCCTGTCAAGACAATACAATCTTTTCACAAGGGACGTAATTCAAATGAAAACAAAATTTTACAAAGTACGGACAAATTCCCCTTAAAATTGCTAGAGCTAAGCACATGATAATCGTAACGAAAATTCTTGAAATGATTTTTTTTTTTAAATTTACAATTTGTTTACGTGTAATTTGCAGCGATAACATTAGTTAGACACGTACTTACAAACTAAGAACATTAGAGGAAGTTTAGAGGAGATCACTAAGCAATGAGCATAAAATTCGAATATTCATGAATAAATTCAAATATAAATTAAGTCAAATAAAATGTACTCAAAACACAAGAATGGAAAAGTATATTTTTGCTACGTTTATATCACTATCGCGTTGCAAGGTCGCGTGTCACCCGGTGCGGCATTTCGTGGTGTCACCCCCTCCCGCCCCCAAGAAACAAAGTATATATATATTACAAATATATATATATATATATATATATATATATATATATATATATATATATATATATATATATATATATATATATATATATATATAGGGCTATATATATGGCTACAACAGTGGCCATTTGACAGCTTCACATAAGGTGGTGCAATATTAGCACGATAAAACTTTGACATTATTTAAAGAAGCTGGGCTTAAAGATAATTCTATACAAACATGTAGTAATTCACTTCTCAACTCGTCGACGGTAAGTTTACAAGATGTTTTTAAAACGTAATCTACTATATACATATGAAATGGGTTCTGTTTCTCTGTATGCGTGTATGTAAAATGTATCTAAATGGAAGACACGCATAAAGTAAAAAAAAAACACAAAATTCAAAAACTTTCACAGGCAGCGAGAATGACGTCACAAGAAACTAAGAAGAACTAATCGTATAAGTCACAATAAACGAAACTTACAAAGTTGAAAGTCATAATAAAGACACAGAAAGGAATGACGTTATAAGTTGTAGATAAAAATATAATTGATAGTCAAATGTTGAAAGGATGAAAAATAATAATGACGTCATTGATAATGGGAAAAAAAGGCTTTAATAAGCACACTTTTATTTCTTACACATGTTTATATGTTGTTTTTTTTTTAAATAACATGAATCGATCGTCACATTTGTGTTACAAATTTTAACTCAACATTTTATTTGTCAACCTCAATGGGAGATGACAATGACAACTACTTCATAAATCCCAAAAATTTAGTTACTTCCCTTAACTAGTATTTATTAATTTTTAATCAAAAGCTTATATTTATTTAACTTACTCATATTTGTTTTTCTGTAGCTCCACAAATATTGGTATATTTTATTTAACCCTTTCCCCATAGTCCGATTGAGCTGAAATTTGTCACAGTGTTAGCATTTAAATGACAGTGCAGGGAATATCACATTTCTAGCAAAATCAGATGGACAATTTAATTTACTATAAGCATTTAAAATTGTTACGTTTAATAATAAAAGGGGAGATAACACTAACAATATTTATATCGATCAGTAGGCAGTCGACGGTTATCTGATTTTTTTAGGTTGGCTCATAGCTCAATTTTAGACATCACAAGACACTAGACCGATTTAACGCAAATATTTTTAGCATCTTGAAACGCATTTTTATGGAAGTTCACAACTTCTATCATCTAAACCAGGGGTCTCCAAACGTTTCAGTCCGAGGGCCGCATTAACTATCAAATTTCACCTCGGGGGCCAGTTAGTTCCAGGCATGTCTTTGATTTTTTGCTGGGCAAAGTTCCTCAGCCATCACCAACAAACGATGTTTCCTTGGACAAAAAGATGTCCTCGGGCCGGATGAGAGGACTTCGCGGGCCGCATTTGGCCCGCGGGCCGAAGTTTGGAGACCCCTGATCTAAACTGTACAACAAACTTTCATAAAGACACACAGATAATATTGTATTTACTTAACTACATCGACAGTAGAGTTTCACGTATGTTGTATAGAACCTGGAACTTGTGCTTAGATAGATGACGAAGTTGACGCTACAGCTAACCATACCCAGAACAGCCGAGAAGGAACGGAGTAAAACAATATTCTCGACAGACACACTGTTGTACGTGATATAGAAATCTATTACACATGTGGGTATCCACACGATGGCTGTCACTACACACACCACAAGAAGTGTTTTGAAGACTTTGACTTCATTCTGCTTTTTGTTTGTTTTTTTACTATTCGCTAGGATTTTATTTCCCGATTCCTTAAGTTTTATAATAATAATGATCGAACACATTACAATAGTGGCTAGAGTAACGACAGAAAAAAGAATATTTAGCACCACATAGGCGTAGGTATGGATTGACGCGTGGTTGTTCTGGTAAAACTGAGTCTCACTAAGCGTCAGTATCGTCGCGTTAAGCTCCTGGTCTAAACTCCACTGCAAACTATAGTTGAAGAAGATGGGCGAGACGAGACCAATCGTCCCGACGTATATCCCGATGACGATGTATCGGGTTGTAGATCTGGTGAAGATTTTGGAGACCTGGAACGGGAAGCTGACGGCGACCGCACGTTCTACGGCTATGAAGGTTGTATGCCAGATGCTGATGGCCGACATCGTTGCGGACAGCGGTAAGAAAACCCCAAAAGAAATAGTGGACATAGAAATCGATGTCGCGAGGTCAAAGTTAAACATTATTCCTTGTAGTTTAGTAACAGGATACAGGACTGAAAAGATCAGATCTGTGATGGATAAGGAGATCAACACAATGTTGGTGCTGTCGTTGAACCCTTGCAGACGAAGAACCCGTATGTTGCTGACGTTTCCCACAATGCCGAGGACAGCGAGGATGTAAACGAGGATATAGTTGTTAACTAGTTCGATGATGTAATTAGTTTCGTCTTCGGTGGTCATTTTCGAATACTTCAGAAACGCTAAAATCAAACAACAAATGTAATTTTAAATACAACTTAAATTAAATATAAACATATCATAGTTCTCTTTAGGGCTTTGAAACCTGCTAAAACAACTTTGAGATATTCACACATTTCAGATAAAAAATCGCTCATTAAACACAACTCTAATACAATTAATTAAAATCTAATTTATAAAAAAAATAATTAAGAAAAAAAATACTATTAATTTAAAATAATGTTGCTACTTTTGTTAAAGTAATATATCACCTACATAAACTGTGAGACTATTATTAATGTCAAGAACAATCAACAAGAAACAATTAAATTTAAATTAGATTAAGTAAATTAAATAACCTGTTCGTATATTAGACTTTACAAATTTACTGCTAGCTCACATCCCGGGCGGCTTTATTTTGCAGAAAATTTTATCCAACAGAATTAAATCTCTGACTTAAGTAAGTAAAACAAACGTAAAAAGTTGGTTGGTTCAAAGTATAATTAACGCACATTTGCATAGACTTCTCTAACAGTAATCTTCTCTTCACGCTATAAATAGAATATAAACCTTTAACCCGCAAAATAGTTATACTAGTGTTAAGATGATTCGGAACTAAATATTGCTGGAATGAAGCTACTATCCTAAAACGCAAACACATTTAGCGTCAAATACCTGCATATAATGTATATATATATATATATATATATATATATATATATATATATATATATATATATATATATATATATATATATATATATATATATAAAGCAATGTATGTTTGTGTGTGTGTGTGTGACTGTTTGTCTGTCTGTTTGTCCTTTATGCATTACTTCTCCTCTCATCACATCGCCGTGAAACTTTGGGAAGTTGTTGAGAATATTCCTGGGGAGTTTTCTGCGGGAAAAAAAATTCAAATTCGCCGGGGTGGCGCCACGGCAGGGCGCGATTTGTTTTTTCTCTATATACGGTACATAAAAATAAAAGTCGATTTTGGTTTGACATCGTTCATCTGAAATTTTTGATTTCGCAAGGGCGGTGCCACGTGAAGGTGCGATTTTCCTCTGTATATGGTATATAAAAATAATAAAAGTGAATTGCAGTGACACCGTTTATCCGATATGCATGAAACTTTGGGGAGTTCATTATGACATTCTAGGGAAGGGTTCTGTAAAAAAAAAACATTTTTAATTTCGCAAGGGCGGCGCCACGGGAGGGTGAGATTTTTCTCTATGTACGGTATATAAAAATAAAACGGTTTGGCACCGTTAATCCAATAGGCATGAAACTTTGGTGAGTTCATTAGAACACTCTAGGGAAGGGTTCTTCAAAAAATCATTTTTAATTTCGCTAGGGCGGCGCCACGGGAGGGTGCGATTTTTCTCTATATACGGTATATAAAAAAGTCGAATTTGGTGTGACACCGTTATCCGATAGCCATGAGACTCTGGGGTAGTTAATTAGAACAATTCAGGGAAGGGTTCTGTAAAAAAAAACACCTTTTTTAATTTCGCAAGGGCGGCGCAACTGGAGGCTGCGATTTTTCTCTATATACGGTTTGTAAAAATAAAAGTCTATTTCGGTTTCACACCGTTCATCCGTGTACCATGAAACTTTGGGGAGATGATTAGAGCACTCAATGGTAGGGTTCTATAAAAAAATATTGTTTAATACTGCAAGGGCGGCGCCCCCCCTGGGGGGGAGCGATTTTTTTCTCTATACACGGTATATAAAAAATAAAACTCGGAGTGCCATGAAACTTTAGGAAGTAGATGAGAATACTAGCGAGAATATTTCTGAGAAAAAGAAAACTAAAGTTTCTTATTGGCGGCGCCATATAAGGTACAACTTTCGTAAATACACGGTTTGGCGCCCAGAGTTTTAGAGCGACTATGTTGGCACTTGGCATCCGTAAATCGAGCGTCCTGCATAGCGAGTAAGGGGTACTATTATATTCAGCGGTAAAACTACAACAGGCTTCTAAAAATAACTTTGTAACGCGAGGAAATCCTTCTGTACAGTTTCGTCACCTTGGCAAAGATGAAAAAATAACTTTTTGAATATGAGGAGCCTACTGTAGAGTTTCGTCACTTTGCGAATGATGCAATAAGCATCTACTATTAGACAATCCAGTCAGAAATTGAGATCGAGCATCTAATAATAGACCATTAGTAACGCTAACATATTGCATCAGTCACACTGATGTTTAAAACACGTCAAATAATTTTTGTACGTGTTAATTAACAAATCCTGTTCATTTGTTTCACTTTATTAAATGACACAACCAGCATCATTGTTAACAGGAAGCTATTTGGCACGATGGCGCCTGATAGTTTTAAGGAGCTAAGGGTCGTACGCCGCGCCTATGCGGTAGTGTAATCGGGGGGTGGGGGCCCTGAGATCGCCTCTCTACGTCTCTGACACATGGGCGGTGACCCAAGTGTGTTCTACCATATTATTTCGGTGAGTGATTAATGTATACTCAAGGTTTTCATGCGGTAGTGTAGGTAAACCCGTGTCCAGATATTTATGATCCAAGCGCAGGCATTGTTTACATTTAAATAACTCACTTTTATAAAAGAAGGTCACGCGTCTAAAAACATATGATTGGTCAAATCCTTCTTATATATTACGTCTAACTTTCTTCTATCCCCGCCGCACGCGCGGGGGACGGGTACGCTAGTATATATATATATATATATATATATATATATATATATATATATATATATATATATATATATATATATATATATATATATATATATATATATATATATATATATATATATATATATATATATATATATATATATAAGTTTAATACCCGTGCTCCGCCACGGTAAATATTTCCCAAATGTACCAACTTGGAACAGAACAGAACTAAATACAAACACAAACACAAAACAAACACAAAAGAAAACACAAACACAACACAAAAACAAAAGAAAACACAAAAAATAATGCAAACAAACACAATGCAAACATAAACGAAAACACAAACGCAACACACAAACACAAAAGGAAAATTAAACGCAAATAAAAACACAAACAACTATAGCGATGACTGACTGACACACTATCTAGTTGCTTATATTACATGATTATAAATATATATATTAGATGCATATCCGTGCTCGGAAACGATAATTCTTGTTTAAATGTACCAACTTAGAAACAGAACAAAACTAAACACAACACAAGCACAAGCACAACACAAGCACAACACAAGCACACACAAACACAATGCAAAAACAAATGCAAAAACAAATGCAAACGCAAAAAACACACACTTGAATAACAAGCACAACACTCATAACATAAACACAACTTAACTGTAAACTTAAACGCATAGTGCTCACAGTCTAGCCCGTGGTGCCAAATCGCACCCTGTCTGACCGCCGGCGGACGAGCCTGATCCAGTGAACGACTATAAAACCCCCAGCTTGTCCGCAAACCGAAATATAGAATAATAATTAGTAAACAGTACGTTCAGTGTATAAAATAAATAAAAGGCAGTATTTAAAATATCTGTGTTTTACCTACCATATAGCACTTTTTCAGTTCTTTAAATTTAAATGAACCGGGAGTGATCTCCCTTAAACTTTCTTGAATATTCTTATAAAAAACTACGGGGGATGGAAACTCGGGATAGAAACAATATTTTAAACCATTTTTAATTACTTAAGCTTTTAAAAATAGAATAGAATCTCGTAGAAAAAAGAATTGCACGCGCACATACGGACAGAATTGCAAAGTCCAGTTTTTCCGACTCGATTACGCGTAAAACGCCGAAATTTTAATAAATTAGAATTTAGAATTTTTGCCCGATTAAAATAAGTCCCCTTTACTCCTCATGTGACGATGTACTGTGTTGTAAAACGGATGAAACTGTCAAAATTTTATGTGATTTTTGTGCACGATTACAATACTTTCTCTATACTCTGTATAAGAGAAAGTAAAAATTCACAATAGAGTTTCAAGACTTAAACCATTGTGCACCTAATGAATCTGATGACACGCGTATAAAGTTGCGGAATAGTTGATTAAACATTATCATTAGTACACAGTAGGTTTAGTGAATAAAATAAATAAAAGATAATCTTTTATAAGTCCATGCTAATTATAATATTCCACAATAATATCCTTTTACACGTCTGCAAAATTTGCATTCACATGTTGCTAATTATATTATTTCAACAATGATTCTTGCTGAAGTTTTCGATTTACATTTTTTTAATTAAAAAAAAAGACACGTGATGTGTTTACTTCTATGGTTTCAAAATCTATAGCGATGACTGACTGACACACTACCACCAGCGTTATATATATATATATATATATATATATATATATATATATATATATATATATATATATATATATATATATATATATATTATGTTTCTGTGAACTCGGCATATGAAGGGATCATTTGGTCAACACTATGCCCAACCAACTTTACTTACCCTAACTTGAGTTAGGTACCTATTAAAGCTGAATGAGTTAAGGGACGGTCTACTGACTTTAACCCTAATTCGAAATCGAGACTTACGTGTTAATGTTTTATATATTCAGTCCAATTAAATTGAAAACGACATTTCACTACCCTTTTATTCTAATTCGTTACAAACATTTATGTGTATTTTATAAAACAATCGGTCCTCCAAAATTTATTTTGGAAACAAATGTAGCTCAATAGTTACTTCCATTGATTCCGATATTATTTTAATATATTTTTGAAGCGACAACAAGCTTTGAAAAATGGATCTTACACGGATTCTAAACTTTATTTAGTAAATTAGCTAATGTCGGTTAATAGTGGGTGTGGTTTAAACATTGCCCACCCCCTAGCTGGTAGTTGCAAAAAAATATTCACAGAGTTTTACGATTTCAGTTTATATAATTATGTATGTATTTAAACATTTTACTGTCTGAGAAAATTGGAACAGAACGTACGCAAAACATTATACTACAAATTATGAAACCAAACAATCCATTTTCATGACGGTGATTTAGACGATGAATTTTTTTTTTTCCTTCAGATCAACCGAGGCCGTTGACATTAAAACAATAATTATCCGTCTCAAATTTCAACACGAAAAAAGAAAGACTTTCAATCAATTATGTTTTCGTAAACCGGCTAAATTATCGTCGAACGATGACTGACTTTGTGCCTGAGGATACGCAAAAAACAATTTAAACGTTTATACCTCGGTCGTAAATTTGAGGTAGAAAAACAACCGATCGTTTATAATTATTTCAAAGTTGCTTAAAATTTTGATTTCTTATTCCGGCTCTTAGTACAGACTTCTACAATAAAAAAAAGTAAATAATTCGATTTACTCTACACTCGTGTTTTAAATTATGTTTTGATAAATATGTAGTATAACAATCACAAAACAAAAATATTTTTACATTTTAACATAGGGGTTACTGGGTCTCTACATTCGAAATTTAGCAATTTGTGTATTTGTATAAGTCTAGTGGTTGAATTTACTTCCATACTGTATACAATATTCAAAGGAACGTTTCTATAGTTGAAAAAATGTAATACCAATATGTATTAATCACTAACTTTTAAACTATGTTAGGTTTTCTTAGTATTAAGTTGTTTATGTTTAGCTAAGTTTCCTGGAGCCTGACGGTTTAGCTCTCGTACGTTCCACCGTAGTCTGTTATAGAATTGATTAAAATTAGTAAAGAAAATATTTGTTTTCATTTGACACCTACAATATCTATAGTTTTATATATATATATATATATATATATATATATATATATATATATATATATATATATATATATATATATATATATACATATACATATATATAAGGTATATTTTTTTTACTAGTGTGGGAAATGAGAGTGGATTTAAAAATATTTTTATTCATTTGTTAAGTTGAATTGTGTGTACTGCTCTACATCGTGTTGGCTACACATTACGGATGTATACTATAAACAGTTGTGTTAGAAGATAAAAAATTATTGTGTATTTGACTTCATTCATAACGCAAGCTGGTGGATTTGGTAGGGGGGGGGGCTACACAAGTACAGTTATATAGAGAATTGGATAGAGAAAATAATACATCATTTTTCTTAGATTTATACTTAGATTTAAATGCTGCCGATCGTGAGGGGGGTGGGGGATATGACTTCACAAAAAAATGCATATATGATAATGAAAACATTTTTAAATAAGTTGATAAAAAATAGAATTACCGATAAATATAACATTAGAATTTATTGTGCTAAGTTTTCTTTTCATTATATTTTAAAACATTTTTTTTTCAATTTCTTTCCTATTATAAAACTGTTTTTATGCTTACTAGTCTTTGTTTTTTTAGACGAGATTTGAAATGAATGGACTGTTTGGAAACAATTGACTTTGCTTAGTTTATTTCTACTTTTATTGTATCAGTAGAAAAAAACCCATTTCATATCGTTGCACAACATGCTGCAAGCACTGTGTCTCCTGTACCTGGTGCTGTGTGTCCCTAACGACGTGTTAAAGTTTCACGCCATAACACTAGACATGCTGCAAGCACTGTGTCTCCTGTACCTGGTGCTGTGTGTCCCTAACGACGTGTTAAAGTTTCACGCCATAACACTAGAAACCTCGACCTGGTTTAGGTTTTTAAAAGACGCAATCAACCAAACCCTAAATCAGTCGGGCGCATCTAATAATTGTGTTTTATTTGACAACGTTAATCATTGGATTAATTGTTTTTTCTGTGAACCCAAAAACGTTTTTGGTTTTAGAGTTCGGATGCAGATATTTTTAAAATGTATATTTTCGGTTAATTTAATGAGAAGATATCCACAAGAATGTAGCAATTTTATAAAAAGACAAACTTATTTTTCATCTATTCTTTTTTTTTTCTTTTTTTTTCTTTTTTTTTTTTTCTTTTTTTTTTTTTTTTTTCTTTTTTTTTTTTTTTTTCTTTTTTCTTTCTTTCTTTATTTATTTTTAAATAATAGATGTTGAAATTAAGATCTAAGCGACCAGTGTTTGTCGTTAACTTACAAAAGTGAGAAGTATGTTCAATAAATATTTGTGTAAACAAAATTTAATGATGTACCAAAATTACCATGCCGCCAGAATCATAGCTTTTGATTCGTAAAACTCTGTGAATATTTTTTTGCAACTACCAGTAAAAAGGTGTGTGAGTAATACGGTGATCTAATCCATACATTGTCAATATGTTTAAAAATGAATTTTAAAGAACACAGAAAGCAGTAGCTAGTTTAAAAAAATGTATGATCTGTACTGTATATTTTTTTCACAGACATGTGATTTACAGCATCAGTTTGCCTTGTTCGCTATAGTAATACAGTTTTCATCATCGGCTTAGTTATAGGGAGGCTAGTATTTCTAATTGAAAAGCGTGGTTTTTTATCGACTCTGATTTCAAAAACTTTCATTTTGCTGTAATACTTTAGAAATTATGATCACAGTATATTTAATTCTGATTGTAGACAACATATTTTTGTAAAAACGGATAGTGTTAAGCAATTTTATTACATTCCAAAGTAATTTTTAATTTGTTTTGACATTTATAATTAAATGTGTAGACATATACATATTTATATTAAGAGAGTGATTATTTCCCATATTTTGCTTGACTTAATTAATATCACAGAAATTATTATGCAATTTTTTAAAAGGATTACAAAACAGATTGTGTTGCTCTCATTGTTTTTGATTGTAGTTGTATATATATTTATTTTACATCATAGCGAAGCTATGAACCCCCCCCCCCCCATGAGACGATCCTGGCTACGCCACTGTTAATAGCGTATGTATTCAATATTTTTTTCAGCTCTCTTGCCCTATGAGCTTTGTAGTTTTTTTTACTTCGTTTCGCTTATTGAGTTTGTGTTTTGATTTTGAGCTCATATGCTACAAATTTAACTTCATGTGTTCGTTCTACAACTCTGTATAACTCTGTATTAAAAATTATATTTTCTTGTTATGTTTTAAACTAGATGAATAATGATCAGTGCTTGCCGCAGGGGCGGAACTACAGTGCCGCCAGACCCCGCAATGCGGGTGGCCCACGCCATTTAGTGGCCCAGAGACGGCCATAATAAAAAAATTGTATAGTTTAAAAAAAAGTAAATTTTCTTTCATTTTTGACTTGATGGTTGTTTTGTAAAAACTTACCGTAGCTGCGGTTGGATTATCTTTATTCTATAGACACCACCCCACGCTCTTGTATATTCTTTTCCCTTTGTTTTTAAACCACTGTGAAAGCCGAGTCTTTCTTCTACAATTAAATTTATCAAAGATAAGCACACGTTCAAAACACGTATTGAATCAATAATATTTAAACAAGGTAATTAAAACGTCTAGCGACAATTTTAGCGCAATTTCCATATGTTATCTAAAAATATCTCTGTCGTAGTGTAAATCAAGAGCAGGGTTAGTAAAACCATTGGTTAAAATACATGTTTTATTTACAATAGAGTTACATGACTAAAAACCATTGCGCGCCTAGCTGCTGAACGTGATGACGCAGCCATTAAACGTGATGGCGCAGCTATTGAACGTGATGACGCGTGTGGTGTGGTTGGATAAAAATGCCTACTAATTCGGTCCAAATTTTTATTAATTCAAAAAATTTTTTGAGACCGAACGAAAGGATATTTTTGAAAACTTTCTTCGGCAATATTGTTCTAAATTATGGCAGGAATCGATTAGTACATGTTTCAAGTCGCTAAGTGGTCTGGTTGCCGAGATATGGGCCAACAACTGCATTTTTTCGAGGTTTTTTGGCTTTTCCAGGAAATCCAGGAAGGAATTCAGGAATTTTTTTGGCCCACAATCATCCTCGGAACTTGCTTAACATAATCGCTTTTGTAACTAGTCCTCTATATTGCTTCGTTGAGGAGCAGATACGACTTAAAGCTACGGACACACATTCATTCATTCATCCATCCATCCATCCATCCAGAAATGACGGGTTAATAAACGCAATTCTCCAGAATGGAAATTGCGCTAAAAATTAATAATGTAAATACAAAACAAGTTAATTAAAACGTCTAGTGACATTTAAGCGCAATTTCCTTATGTTATCTAAAAATAGCTCTGTCGTAGCGTAAATCGAGAACAGGGTTAGTAAAACCATTGGTTAATTATTATTATTAAAACGTTTTTTATTAATTTTTTTTCAGTATTTTACATGTTTTATTTACAATAGAGTTACATGACTATAAACCATTGCGCGCCTAGCTACTGAACGTGATGACGCAGTCATTGAACGTGATGGCGCAGCTATTGAACATGATGACGCGTGTGGTGTGGTTGGATAAAAATGCCTACTAATTCGGTCCAAATTTTTATTAATTCAAAATTTTTTTTGTGACCAAACGAAAGGATATTTTTGAAAACTTTCTTCGGCAATATTGTTCTAAATTATGGCAGGAATCGATTGGTACATGTTTCAAGTCGCTAAATGGTCTGGTTGCCGAGATATGGGCCAAAAACTGCTTTTTTTCGAGGTTTTTTGGCTTTTCCGGGAAATCCATGAAAGAAACCCGGAATTTTTATAGCCTATGTTCATCCTCATAACTTGCTTAACATAATTGCTTTTGGAACTAGTCATCGATATTGCTTCGTTGAGGAGGAGATACGACTTAAAGCTGCGGACACACATCCAGCCATTGATTCTTACATTCATACATCCAGAAATGACGGGTTAATAAACGCAATTCTCCAGAATGGAAATTGCGCTAAAAAAAACCAACATAAAAATAAACATAACATGAGACACATTACTTATACAAAGCTTTCATGTTTTATATTATTTTGAACGACAAGGAGTTAATGGGCTTCTATCAGAAACTAATTAAAACTGATTTTCACAAAACACACTAATTAACTTCCAGACATGACATGATGTTGAAATTTTTTAAATTGATGTTTTTCAAATCCCGAACAGGCCAGCAATGAGTATCCCATGTTCGTATTTTGTGATTGTATATATATATATATATATATATATATATATATACAATCACATATATACAATATATATATATATATATATATATATATATATATATATATATATATATATATATATATAAATATGGTGGGGGGGCCTAAAAAATTTTTTTGCGGGGTGGCCCTTTTTTCTAGTTCCGATACTTGTGCTTGGGATGATTTTAACAAAAATATGACTTATGCGTAACATAATTTTGAGAAAATGTAAGTTTACAAAATTTTAACTTGGTAACAGAAGACAACAGGTTAATGTAGTGTTCGCCATTGTAAAGTTTAGTAGTCCATTGTTCAGAATAGGTTCATCCGCCCACCTCACGTGGTCTTGAGATATAGCATGCCGCAACAAACCCGCCTGTCCCTAAGGGTGATTGGTTTTCGGTTACGCGGTTCCTAACCCAATACAGTCTACTTGAGAGGCTGCTGACTCAAGCAAAGTTAAACGGAATCAAAAGCTCAAACGGGGATGGGATTGGACATACCTTGCTGAAAGCAAAAAAAAAATATACCCAAACTAACATTAGATTGGAATACCCAAGGAAAGAGGAAAGTAGGTAGGTCAAAACAATCGTGGAAAAATCAGTTGTCTGTGAAGCAAAAACAGCTGAATAATGTGGGCAAAACTTGGAGAAATCGCCAGAAGTGTGGTTGTGTCCCTTTGCTCCAGATGAAAGGTAATTAGGACTGACATTAGACATCAAGACAAATATATGCTGCCGTTTAGAGTCCATTCTATATTATTTAAGGGGACGGTGTGATCGGATAGTAGAGCTTAAGTCTTCGAATCAGGGACTCGAGTCCACCCAGCTCTGGTTGGTACCTGACTTACATTAGGGAAGCAACTGCGGCTGGGCATATTACAGACCACGCTATCCCATGTATGCAGAAGTCATTAAAACATTTTAACTCTACTTCATATGCCCCGTGTGTTTTTGCCACAAACGGGGAAAAAAGTTTTATTTTTTAAAATTAGAGTATTTAAAATTACATTCCTTAGTAATATGTTTACTTGCCAACCGACCACACAAATTGTAATAAATGATTCTACTCACAAAAATAGCATTTACTTCCATTAACCTACATTAGGCGATACAGCTGCTGGTTTTCAAATTAAAAGGACCTCTAATTGCAAGTATACCTCGCTCACCGAGCGTCCCTATAATTCACATTGACACTCTACCCAGGTATCTCTATAATTCTCATTGACACTCTCTACAGGTATCTCTATAATTCACATTGATGCTCTACCCAAGTATTCCGATAATTCACATTGACACTCTACCCAGATATCCCTGGATGTCACATGGCATACCGGGTTACCTCTCGTTCATACAAAACTAATCATACCACATAAAAGCCAAGATATAACACAACAATAGTAATAGCTAGACCACCCGTCATCCTTTGGATAACTGTGGGTTTCGGGGTTCATAAATAACTTCACGTCTGTCACTTATCGTCACACAAAAAACTGACCCCACATTTAAAAATGACGTCAAACCTCAGACGTTGTTGTCTTTTAAAATCACGGATTTTGGCTAAGTATGGGTCTGACCACACTATCCCTTCATATGCTGACGTCACAGGTGAACTCTACATCTGCCCAACACTACTTCACCCAGTGTCCCGTAAAGTCTCAGGCAACATGTTTTTATCGTTTAAAACAATGATTTCGGGCAAGGAACATGGGTCTAACCACACTATCGTTTCATATGCTGAGGACACATAAACAGATGAACTCTACTTCACCTGCCCTGTGTCCCGCGAAGTCGCGATAGGCAACTTAATAATCATTCACATCTAAAAAATAAAAATGAAAAAAAGTATGTAACTATGTCATAATGTGTTTCGAACACGTACCACCCGCATGGTAACTATTACACTATCATGTTAGCTATGTAGGCGCTTACGATTATATGTTGGCGTTAGTTTTATAATGTACTGCAAGTAAGAAACTTTAGTTACGTGAATAGGCCCTATTATTTCGAATTTAATTATATCCCAAATTAGTAAATTCCATAGCTAAACAAAGATTTATGTATAATAATTAAGGTCTGAAATAGTTTAGTATATCTAGATAGAGCTTGATTCTAGATGTTTAGATGTAGAATTTACGTTAAGTGTAGTTTTTCCGTAGCTTTAAATTCTAGACATATATCTAGAACCTAGAGATAGATAAATACCATGTATTCTCGTCTTAGATGATCCTTGTAGCTTAAAAGCAAGTATTTATATCAAATATTTAAGGACTAATATAGTTTAATAAAGAAACTCAATAATTTATTTTGATTTTATAATGCTTTTTATTTTAAACTAATTAATTTTGGTTTGACCTAGATTCTAGATTTAAGATCTAGGATTGACTTTCCCTTCGTCTGACAGTTGATTTGTAGATCTAGAGAAATTTATTGTATACTCAAAGTAGAACTGTTAAAAATTGATAATAGTGTTGAAACCTAATAAAAATAGCAAACAGACGTATCGTTAAAGCTATAACCGACAGAAAATTAGCTTTATAATGCGTTGAACTTCTGAATGAGCAACAAAATATTCAATAGAAGCCGCCATTATTGTTATAAAAAGTAAATAAATCATGTGACGTCACTATAAGTAAAGGCATTCTTCTGAACTTTTATAATTAGTGTGGTTTATCTACCAATGAATATATCAATAAATTAATTAACGTCTTTAAAAACAATTGTGTAATTTGTGATTAACAGTTTGGTCAAAAAGAACATTATTCTCTACCTAAATAGGTATTTTACAGATCTATACATAGTGCAGATTCTCTCCTGTAACAAAACAGACAAACAAAAAAAAAATATTTTTATACAAACTTGTAAACAAACTTGAGTTTTAGTAGTATACTAGACTACCCGTTATCTAGTTAGATAACTGTGGGTTTCGGGGGGGGGGGGGGTCATCCATAAATGACATCACGTCTTTCACTCAGAGGCGTAGCGACCCTTTTCTGCGCCCGGGGATAAACTTTTCGATTTGAAAATTTTAAAGTGGTTAATCTACCTATGAATAAATCAATAAATTAATTAACGTCTTTAAAAAATGTGTGATTAACAGTCTGTCTGCAATGAAAAATTATTCTCTACCTACATACTATTTTACAGCCCCCATATCGAGCAGTTTCCTTACAGTAAGAAATCAGACAAACAAATAAATATTCAAACATGTAAACAAAGTTGAGTTTTAGTAGTATACTAGACTACCCGTTATCTAGTTAGATAACTGTGGGTTTCGGGGGGTCATCCATAAATTACATCACGTCTGCCAGCACTTATCATCCCATAATAACCAGACCCCACATTCAAAAAGACGTTTTTTATATTTTAAAACTCTACTAAACTCTACTTCTCCTTCCCAGTGCCCCGCCAAGTCTCAGACATGTTTGTATTTAAAAAAAAAAGATTTCGGCCAAAGCATGGCTCTGACCACACTATCCCTTCATATGCTGAGAACATAGAAACTGGTGAACTCTACTTCACCTGCCCTTCGCCTCGCGAGGTCCTGATAGTCAACCTTATCATTCACATACAGCAGGGGTCGGCAACCTTTTGGGACGGAAGAGCCAAAAGTTACAATTTACCACATTTCACAGTTTTTAAAGAGCCACAATCATTTTTATTTAAATATTATGATATTTGATTATATATATATATATATATATATATATATATATATATATATATATATATATATATATATATATATATATATATATATAAACATACACATGTTTTGCACAAAACATATTGAAGTAGTTTAGCAAGCTCTCCTCGAAATTAGAAACTTTACATGGTTATTAGATCTATATCTTTAATTACCGAGTATTGCAGACTAATATTTTAATGAGTTTTAAAAACAAATTAAAATAATTATTAATATTTGTGCATGGAGCTGAAGAGCCGCATCTTGACATCAAAAGAGCCGCATGCGGCTCGCGAGCCGCAGGTTGCCGACCCCTGACATACAGGCCTAAAGAAAAAATAATTGAACATTGTTGTAAACTAAAACGTTTAACTATTACTATAGTCAATGTTCTAAACTTTTATAATAAATGGGGTTAATCTACCTATGAATATATCAAAAAATTAATTAACAGCTTTAAATTAGTTAAAAATTAACAGTGTGTTCAAGAAAGAACAACATTTACCACCCAAAATCCTATTTTACAGCTCTACACATAACGCAGATTCTCCCCAATAACAAGTAAAAAAAACAAACTAACAAAAAATGAGTTATCAAACAGCACTATTCAGTCAAAAGTAAGCCATTGTTCTAAAACTTTTTAAAAAATGTGGTTAATCTATCTATGAATAAATGAATTAATTAATTAACGTCTTTAAATAAATGTGTGGTTAACAGTCAGTCTGCAATAAAAAATTGTTTCCTTACAGTAAGAAATCAGACAAACAAATTAATATTCAAACATGTAAACAAAGTTGAGTTTTAGTAGTATATAGATAGATAGATAACTAATCAAAAGGGTCTGCAATCCAGCAATTCGCCTAGCAAAGATTTTAACACAGTTAGGTCCCCTAATTAGTTCAAACATTCACAGTTAACTTATGCAGAGTGTTGCGCTGGTGTGTAATTACCACAGGTAACTTTTTAAAAATAATGCATACATTAATAATAACTGGTTTAATACATTTTAAATATTTTTTGTTTTACTATTTATTTCCCAATAAAATTGCATGACAAAAAATATCCAAAATATGTCAAAATATGCATAGTATAATTTCTACACTACTAGGTTTATTCATCTTTTAGGACAATTTTAAATATAACAATATTAAAACGAAGTAGGATATGAGCCAACATACTATTAAAGCACCATGATATCGCATTTTACTTCACAATCATTCTTAATAGATGAGTAGCGTGTGCTGTAGAGCTTGGTGCTGGTCGAGATGGAAATGACGAAGTTGACGCTACAGATTATCTGACAAACAACGATTGAAAGGATGTAACTGAAACGGATCGCTGTTTCGGAGTCACCTGTGGACGTTACGATAAAATATCTACACACATGTGGGTTTCCACACAGCGGCCGTCACCACACACACAACAAGAAGGGTTTTAAAAATCTTCAATTCGCTCTGTTTAGAGTTGACTCCCTTGTGTTTCGCTATGCTCGTTTCTCCCCTTCTCCTCAGCTGTATGATAATAATAAACGAGCAAATCACGATGATGATTAAAGTGACGACTGAAAAAAAATCGTGTTCAGAACGCAGCAGATGTAGGCGATGATGAAGTTGAAGTTGTTGTGGTAGGATTGAGTGTAGCCTAGGTGTGTATTTTATAAAACGGGGCAAGGACGTGTTCAGATAGTTTGGTGTCACTGACGGAAAAAAAGGATGTGCCCCCCCCCCCCCGCCCCCCATCAAACACCTTATCCTCCCCAAGCCAATCTGTTTTACACGATCCACACCTCCCACAAAATTAACATTCGCACACTATTACGAAAAGTGATAAAGTTAAAAAAAAAAAAAACTCAATATTAATTCCCCAACTCGTTCATTGCTTTTAATAAATCAGTTAAAACAAGGTTATTTTTTTTGGTTTTTAGTTGCATACTTTTATAAAGCTGTTAGTTAGCTTAATCAGTTTTGGTTGTTTATAGCTCTGCAAATCATGGAAAAATTTATTTAACACAATTATGCTGAGATTCTACAAAGTGGTAGATCTTGGATGACAATGCAAGAATATATTAAATTTAGATGGACACTTTAATTTAATAAAATCGTTTAAATGTACTTAATTAATAATAAAAGGGGAGATAAAAAATGTAATACAAAATACTGGCGTATACTTCGTCAGAGGGCCATCGATGGTGAGCTGTATTGCGTTGACTGATATCGTGCCTTATCGTCGACTACGCACTAAATTGGGGCGGATAACTGGAGTTTAGAGATTACAGGGTACTGGACGGAATTCAACGAAAATTTCTTAATGAAGTTGTAGCCTATGCAGTGTCGACTTCATGTCGAACGAATGAGTAAAAAGTGGCAATTAATTCTTAAATAAAAAAATATAAAGAAATAGTCTTTATTATATTCACAACCACAAAAACAAATCGCAAGTGAAAAACATCAGTACAAATTTAAAACGTTTTCTTTAACCTTACTCAATCTATAGGCTGTAAAGCCTAAAAATAAAAGCCTGAGCACTCAGTGACGGAATTGAACATCGGTCATATATGTTGTTATTGAACGAAAAATATCAATGAGCTCCCTATGAAAGGGGAAATATTCTCATCAAGTGACGCGACATGCTTTTTTGTATGCAAAACTACTAAGTGTGTTATTGGACATTATAATTGTGATAAAATCTTGATGGGCTTCAGACTGTTGTAATATGTAAAGCGGTAAAATGTATTTTAACACGTTCAGATGATTCACAACTTAGTTGACTTGTCTACTGCTGGAGCAAGGCAAGTTTGAGTTCAAGGCCTGATGTCAACTAAAAGCTACTTCGACTTTTTGACACCTTAAACAATCGCAAAGAGGAAGTCCACAACCTATAACATATCTCTATGCTGCAGTAAATAAAGATCAACCAAAATGTCCAACACTGTTGACACATAGTGATCATCTATCCTAAGACCCCCGAAAAAAACTTTTCTTCTATATAAATTATTTAATATTTTCTTTCTATTATAAAATATAAAATATTAATATCCAGATGTAATAAATTAAAGCTATTGCCATATCTAATCATTGATTTTGAGTTGAAGTGAATAATATATTTACTCTTCAAACTACTATTTGCAGGCTTTTATTTACATACAAATTAAACTCTTGACAGAATTTTTTACGTAAACCATTTTGTTTGATTTATTTCATAGTCGGCGACTGCCAAAGTTCTGTAAAGTATCCCTAAAACTTTTGTTCATGACGATGTAAACAACAAAATCCCCAGAGCTGTTGATACAACCAACAATATTCAGGAGCTGGTACAGCAACTTGGAGAAGTTGGTGGGCGTGTCGTCTGTCATGGAGTAGGACGCGTCGTCCGGCATGAACATGGGGATACAGGAGATGGCGGAGGTGATGACGTACAGCACGCACACGGCCAGCAGGATTTTCGTCGTGCGGCTGTTAGATTTGGATTTGGACGTCAGCGCTTGTCTTTTAACTGAAGCGGATTTTATTTTCATGGATATGACGACACATCCCAGTGCTGTGAAGATTGGGGGGATGAGTAGACTGGTGTACACAACGAGGCCCTGTATGTTCTCAGCTTTTTCAACGTCGTCGTAAAACACTGGAGAGTTCTGCAACAGACCTATCGTCAGATTGCTTCGCGGATCAATGGAGAAATGGATCTCTAGCCAGAAACCGGTGTAGATGAAAATCGATACCCAGTACACAGCAACAGAAAAAAAACGACAAACCAAGTTCTGCCGGGTGTAATGACGCGGTGAAATGATAAAGGAAAAAATATGACGATCAATCGTTCGATTGTTATCAACATCGGCATGCTTGATGCCATCAGGCCGAACGAGTAGTCAAAGAATGTACAAATTGAAAAGAATACAAACAAAATGTAAGTGTCTTCAATAGAATAGCCAACGTATTTATGGTTGGAGACAGTCTCGTAGATAATTTTAGGCACGCTGTTGAAGGCGATGAGAAAGACGATGTTGTAGAAGGCGAGGTTGACCAGGAGGATGTTGGAGCTTTTGTTCATGCCGTGTTTGGCCAGGACGATGATGCTCAGCACGTTGCCCACAACACCAAACGACGAGATGGCGGGGGTGACGAAGTACATCAACACTCGCATCGTTAACAGGGCTACGTCATCGGTTATCAGCTCCACCGTGGTGAGGAAATCGAGGCCGGGGTTAGGGTTATAGCTCATCGAGTCGTCCCCTGCAATACCAGCAACGGTTGTAACTTCAGGCATCGTGTCTGTACTGATCGTCAAGATTACAATCAGCGTATTTTCCGAAACCGTTACGTGGCCATATGTACACAAGCAGAACTTAAAATTATTTAATATTTGATTCAAGGATAGGAAAATGTAAACATGTGAAGATTTAACATGCAGTATCTCTATTCGTTCAAAAACGTATGTCGTTGGTTATCTCTAAAGTCCTTGTACTGTTCACTCGCCTAACCACAACACGTTGCTGTTTCAAACATACCAACACAATGTTGAAGCTATTTATAGCTTAAAGTAAACATAAGAACAAATTACAACATGAATACACTTATTATAAAATATAACTGTTTGTAAATAAAGTTAAATTAAAATGTTGCTGATTTTTTTTCAAAAATTAACTTTCGATCTTACTCTTAAGTTATGGATAAAAATGCATTTTTAGATTTTTTTACAATAAAATGAAGATCTACTATTGTTTAGTGAATTATAATTTGGGTTAATAGTATGATAAATGGATTAAAAATAAAGCAAACGAGATAATTAAAATTGGCCGATAGTTAATTAATACTATAATTGTACCCATTTCGAACATTTTACAGTAGTTACTTTTTAAGGCCAAACAAAAAAAAAAGAATAATATTATTATAATTTTTATAGAAGTATTTTGTTTTTGTTTTTGCCATCTCACGCTGAATAACATAACATACACTCACTAGAAGAAATTTTATTTCTTCAGGTAAAAAAATATGAAAATAAACAGCACTAAGAAAATCATATTTTCCAATGATTTGTGATTTAAAACCTAAGCAAGTGTTTACATCAACTTTTATTACCGCGCATATATTTATGTTTTTTATTGTAATAATTAATTTACACTGGAGTATGATTATATCAACATTATGAAAATGTAACATTTTAAGATGTAGCTTTTTCTGTCATTTTTATTTGAAGTTTTCTTTATTTGATACACCACAATAACATTTGCAGGTTAAGTTTCTTGTGATGAAAGTGTTCACAAACTTTCCGTGTCTTAACTTTATAAAGGTAAAAGATTTGATGATTTAACTGACATTTAACACAACGAAAACGATGGAAATAAAGTATTTATTTTTGAACAGAAACAAATATGATTTTGTCGTGACAATAAAAGTCTGATTTTGGTGGGAGAAAATAACTTAACCTTGCCCTTTGGGTAATGAGTTAACATTTATTCAGCTAACAAGACCACAATTCAATTTTGCACCAGTCCAATCAACATAGCACGTGCGTAAAGCGCCCCCAGGTCGTTTACTTTGTGCCACGTCATGATGATATTGTTTTTTTTTGTCCTAACGCAAAATTACGCTTAGTCGTTTTCGACTTTGTAAATAGACGCAATTTGTAATTTCAAATACAAAATTGCAAAATCTAGACAAGGAGTTTACTAAATCAATAAAAGATTTGATAAAACGGAAAAATCCCTCATACACTACATGATATATTTTTTCCGAAAACGTTTTTTAATTTAAAAATCAATGTCAAAACATATCGATGCAACACTAATACGGAGATATTTCGTATTCCGATTATCGTTGGTGAACATTAAAACTTGGCACAAAATTGTTTACATCGATTAATGTTATCTAGAAAATTGTCGGTGCGATTAATGTTTTGCTGCCCGAAAGGAAAACTTCAACATATAATTTTTAAATTTCTGTATTTTGTAACTTAAATGAAACATAAGATTATAAAACTGTGTACCTCTAATAGGATGATTTTGTTTTCATACAGATTGAATAAAAAGTTATCATTCTATTTATACTTGTAAAAGACATACACATAAAATGACATAAAAAAGGATATACAGTAAATTGTTTAGGAGACATTAACATCCCTCCATACTTATATGGCACTAACGTATTAGATTTTTTTTAATGATGGTCTTTTGTCTGATATTTACGTTTCACTTACATTTTTCCTTACGGTGTTTTTTGATGGACACATGGATAGTAAAAATTTATTTATGGATATACGAATAGGTGTAAGAACAGTTTAAAACACAGGGTTATAATTACTGTAAGCTGATTCCATTTTGTACACTATAACTTTCTTCACTGATGTGCCATCCACTTATCGATAAAGACTGGTGAATTTCATACGAGTAAAACAAACTGTTAAAACTATTACTGCTATCTCAGCGGAAGAAAGAGCATGTTTACACATTTAAGATTGTAAAGACTGCCCGTAAAGATTTGTATTGTGAAAATGCCTGCCCCGTGAATTTAAATAAAATTGATGTCAAAATATTTATAGAGGTTTTTTTTTGTTGTTGCATTGTTACAAATAACTGTGCTCGCTACGACCTTACAGAAGAGTGTTGTACAACAGAAACGAGCTGTTGAACAAACAATTGGGCGAGATTATACAGTAGGGTTAGACGAGGGCTGTTGGAAACTTTAAAAATATTGTATCTTTTTGTTACTGTACAGTGACAAGTACACCTATTTATTTTTTTCATCATCAGATGAAGTAGAGTGCATCTGTTTCATAGACCTCGGCATATGAAGTGATAGTGTGGTCTGCACTAGGCTCAGACGCCGTTGCTTTCCCTAACATTAGTCTGGTAACGATAGTCCATCAGTCCATCAGAGCTTGGTTGACTCACGGACTTTCTAATGACTTTAACTATGACTTTCAAGCTAGCAGTCTAGCTCTATTCCGATAGGCCAAGCCGTACCATAATTATATTTTTTACAAGCGTATATACCTTGATTGCTCTGTGTGTTTTTCTTCGCTATTTGTCTTCGTCCATCACGAGTAAACGCTGCTATAAAATTGTTACAGTGACACGTGGGTCAGTAACACGTTGTGATGTTACATACAATTTACGTAATTAGATGTTTAATTAAATTAAAATCCTTTTATCAATAAATGTTATAAAAAAGAAAGCTTCCTTTTAAACTTTACAGCCCATGCGGCTGGTGATGTATTCTAAAGCAGTAATGTGGTCAGCAATATACCCAACCACCTTTACTTTCATGACGTGAGTCAGGTACCCATCAGAGCTGAGTGGACTCAGTAACATAGTACCCACACAAACCCGTGATCCGAACTCGAGACTTTCGTGAAAACAATATAACTTTTCACTATTCGACCACGCCGTACCCAAAAAATGCTATGTAAATGATTAATTTATTACACACAATTCGGAGCGTTTATTTCATTTGCAAGACGTTTCTTTATTACATTTGCAAGAAGTTTGCTTTATTTCATTTGCAAAAGTTTGCTTTAATTTCATTTGCAAAAGTTTGCTTTATTTCATTTGCAAAAGCTTGCTTTATTTCATTTGCAAGACGTTCATTTATTTCATTTGTAAGACATATTAGTAGTATTGAAATTACAAAAAAAAAAATACTAAAAACCAATTTTAATATAAAAAACGTTAAAAAAACAATATCACGTTTATATTCTACTAAATGTCACCATTGTTAACTTATCTGAATGTCTATATTTTCTCTTTGTTTATTTGCCAGCAAAGCGAGATCAGAATATCTGCACTATGTGTAAAACTTAAAATGCGTGTTAATAAACAGATTTTTCGTTTCTCTAAACATGTAAACTCTACTTTACTGCATTATAAAGCCTTATTTCTATCGGCATTAATTACGTAGTCTCCGGAAAAAAAAACGGGGAAAAAACGTCTTAAAATATGAGTCTTTTATATTTTTTGTTTATATATAAGTTAAGGTACGTGTTACGTTCTGGGTTCGTTTCAAATCAACAACAACACTTCGTGTGTAACTTCACTACTTTTATTCGTCTCAATGCATTATTCAAGCGTATCAGAACAGCCCTCGTCCTAAGCGCTACTAACCCCCTGACTGCCCCCACAATCGTTCACTCGCCCTTTTATACCCACATTTGACCTTGGGACTACAAGACATAAACACACAAGGGTAACTACACAGTAAGGTGAACTCCACTCACACATGCACTCTCCCCTAGTTCTAGACTATTCTAAACTATTCTAATCTAACCTACAACTGACCCGTAACAGTACGTAAGGGGAAATATTTGCATGCATCAGGGGGCTCTTCTGAAAATATGGTTGCCATGGCAACGGCGGCCATCTTAAAAAGATAACCTTTGTGGAGTTCTAAAATTTCATAAACTAACACATATATCGGCCATATAATCACTGATCCTTCATTTACTAATAGATTCAGCTGGCTAGTTTGTTTTACAGAAAACCAGCTAGAATTTATTTTTTCAAATTAAAAAAAGTATGGTAAAATACCGTTAAATTTAGCATTGATTTTAAAGATTTTTCACCATACCAGATTTAGAATATCCAAAAAAAAATAATTTTAGAGTGTTTTCTGTTGCAAAAACTAGCCAGATGACTAATATTTGACATTAATTTACTTACGATTAAACTGGCGTCCCTTCAAAATTCTTACTGATTGTAAATAAAATAATAAGCTACATTTTTACCCAAATTATATGTGTCGACAAGCTCAGAAAAATATGAAATAAAACGCTAAAATAAGTGTTTAAAAAATCTCATGAGCGACCAAAGCTGTTATGAAAGAAACCAAATTAGTTGTTTTTTCTTATTTTCAGTGCATTTAAAAGCTTGTTGCTATGAAGGTTTTGTTTTTTTAAATACTTGTTTTATTTTCTACTTTTAAATTATCACTAATTTATGAAGTCGACGCTACTAAAAATATTTGCTTTAAAATACCATCAATAACTCGCCATATCTAAAAGACGACTATCCTCCCGTGAAAGCAGCCATCCGTAATTATATTTCGCAGACGACAACAAATTCTTAATCTTGTTACCTCCTCATAGTTGCAGATATTTTAAAAACTGTATTATCTGTCCCTATTAGCCATCACTAGGTCGACCTGATCTACAATTGCAAACATTCTCGTGATCGCGTCTAGATAGTTATCTCCATTTTCGTGAATGAACATAGTAATTTATCGAGTTATTAGTTTCGAAACCATTTAATTAATTTTTAATCAATTATTATAACATCCTATAAAAGTAAACAAAAAAGATACTCATCTATTGTCATCGAAGTGGAACGTATGTAAAAAGTTTGAACGAAATCGCTGCATTGAAATTTGGTCAAAATTGAGTTACAACATTTTCCTTACGCCCACAAACAAACAGACGTTACAAACTAAGAAAAAACTTGTAAAAAATATCAATATTTACAAAAGACAAAATATTGTAATCTGAGGTGTGATGTATCATCACCTACTCTCTCGTAGGTATGTTGAATGGCTCTTTGTATGATAGAGAGATGTTTTGACTGTTGTTGTACAATTTTTTTAAGTGCACTGATAACAGCGGTAAATGTTGGTGTTATTTGTATTTTTGAACTTGTTTGGCCTACATATTTTTCTGTCATTGTAATACACACTATTTAATTTCTGTTCGGTTTGAGCATCTATTCGCATTTTCGTTATTAAAAAGCATAGCAAATTTTAATATAAGGGAGGGGGCAATAAAAGTTGCCTGTTTACGCACCACCTTATTCTTATGACATTGCAACCAGATGTTACAACTACAGTATTGTACGTTCCAGTTTTTCTCGTTGGTACAAGGAGGCTTCTACTTCAACCTGGGCAAACAAATATTAAAACAATTTCTCAACTAAACTGGTGAAACTTGTTAACATAAACACATAGTATAATCCGAAAAATATTTCAATTCACGTGCCATTTTTTTATTTGAAATATTCTAACGATTATCCAATATTGCCTCAATTTAATATACATGATGTTAACAAAAATTGCATAAAATAAGAGTACTCTATAATAAATGGAAACAACTATCTTGCTGAATAGACAACCCTCTACATATCACCTACACTTGGCTCCTTTGAAAAATAATTTAGTCAGGAATTACGGCTATCGGCTCAGACTTCAGCCTTAGCAGGGCCGCAACAATGGTAAACAGCTACAGCTACACCCTCAGGCAAACAGACCGGTACCTGAGACAGCCTAATATTGAGGCTAGATGAGGTATATTATAAAGCAAGCTCAACGACCTAGCTGAGTGTTCATAATAGTGTCTTTATGCTACTTAACACTGGTGTGTTACTGAACACTGAACTAGTGATAAATTCTTGATTGGCTATAGACAGTTGTAAATCCCTAGATATTTGATATAAAGCTTAACTCATTCTCATCTTAATAAACCTCTCTTTTGAAAGAGTTTGTGAAGTTTATGTTCACTGTGTGTTGTCAACTACGTTTTAATTCAATAATTTTTTGAGGCCAAAAGGCATCGAGAAGAGACAGGCCGCAACATATCTGGATAGTGCAGTAGATGACGAACAAACGACAAAAATAATATGTATAGTCGCCGTCAATTTAGCAGGCACCCCATTTAGTTTTCTATAAAGTAAAGTATATAATAACATGTTTTTACTTTATAGCATGGTATAAATATCTAGATGTGATGGTGTAAAGGTATCGCCATGCCTAATAATTTAATTCATGTTCACATCCTTCTTATGTTTACACCTTACAGTATACGATACAGACTTATATACACAACAATTATATAGTTCACTGAATGGAAAATATACATGAAATAATCATCTCCTATAGATTGCTTATTTTACTAATCGGCGCCTCTCACAGCTACACAGATTATGTAAAGTGTCCCTAAAACTTTTGTTCATGACGATGTAAACAACAAAATCCCCAGAGCTGTTGATACAACCAACAATATTCAGGAGCTGGTACAGCAACTTGGAGAAGTTGGTGGGCGTGTCGTCTGTCATGGAGTAGGATGCGTCATCCGGCATGAACATGGGGATACAGGAGATGGCGGAGGTGATGACGTACAGCACGCACACGGCCAGCAGGATTTTCGTCGTGCGGCTGTTGGATTTGGATTTGGACGTCAGCGCTTGTCTTTTAACTGAAGCGGATTTTATTTTCATGGATATGACGACACACCCCAGTGCTGTGAAGATTGGGGGGATGAGGATGCTTGTGTAGACGAATAGACCTTCTATAGCCTCGGCTGTTTCTGGGTTGTCATAGAATAATGGAGAGTTCTGCAAAAGTGCTATCGTTAAGTTCTTTAGTGGATCGATCGACTGATTGATCTCTAGCCAGAAGCTTGTGTAGATGAAAATCGATACCCAGTAGACGACAACTAAAACGACGACGAACCACGTTCTGCCGGGTGTAATGACGCGATGAAATGATAAAGGAAAAAATATAACGATCAATCGTTCGATTGTTATCAACATTGGCATGCTTGATGCCATCAGACCGAACGAATAGTCGAAGAATGTAAAAATTGAAAAGAACACAAACAAAATATAAGTGTTTTGAATAGAATAGCCCTCATATTTATGGTTGGAGACAGTCTCGTAGATAATTTTAGGCACGCTGTTGAAGGCGATGAGAAAGACGATGTTGTAGAAGGCGAGGTTGACCAGGAGGATGTTGGAGCTTTTGTTCATGCCGTGTTTGGCCAGGACGATGATGCTCAGCACGTTGCCCACAACACCAAACGACGAGATGGCGGGGGTGACAAAGTACATCAACACTCGCATCGTTAACAGGGCAACGTCGTCGGTTATCAGCTCCTCTGTGGTCAGGAAACCAAAGCTGGAGTCGAGGTTGTAGTTACTTGCGTCGTCTTCTGAAATTCCTGTGACTGTTGTAACCTCCGGCATCATGTCTGTTCTGATATTAAAGATTATTTACTATTTCACTAAAACTGTTAATCAGGCACTTAAATACTATACACAAACAGAACTTATTGCTTACAATTTGGTCATGAGATATCCTGATTGAAAGATGTATAAAGTCCTAACATTCATGATCTAGATACATTTAAACAAGTATTTCAATGATAATCTATAAAATCACTGTGTTGTCAACATGCAAAATACAACGAGTTACTGTTTCAAACGAAATACTTCAATCTGATGTTATGTCAAGCTCTAAGATACCATAAAAATATTATTAACAATAAATTCAGGTCTTTTAATTTTAGAAGTCGACATAAAAGGTAACTGGTGTTAAAATCAACTTTTGATCTCACTCGTAAGTTAAAACAAAAATCAAATTATATTTTTATGTAGAAACTTTCAAATTTTAGTACGACATGAAGAATGATTATCACTTTAAAGTTATTCTTAAATAAACAGTTGGCTTTAAAATTAGCTTAGCAAATAAAAGAGTATAAATAATGAGAGGTTTTTTAAACAGTAGATTCCGTCAGTTGACTAAATATTATTTGGATTAAAGAAGAAAATAAATTTGAACAGTGTTGGGTCGAATACTAGCATGTAATTATTTACCCGTAGTTAGAAATTAACAAGACGCGTCATTGTAGTTTGATGTGGTACTAACGATTTAATTACTACCTGGAATACAGAGCACCAACTAACTACGTGTTTGTTAAAAAATAACATCCTATTAAGTTTTAATTAGCTTTCTAATTAAAGGCTAGAGGAATTCAAAATGAAGATCAAGAATAATTGAATGAATTCTGATTTAGGTTAATAGAGTGATCAATAAATGCACTATGAAAATAGAGCAACAAGATAAATAAAAATGGTGCTAGTTTTTAATTCATGGGTCATTTTATATGCTCTAAAGGTAAATAAACCATTTTAAACTTTCATTACTTCCTTAGTTTTCCCGATGTCTAAAGTTTTAAATAGTTCAATAACATGATTTAACGAAACCAGTGTTAAGAGCATATTTTTTGTTTTAAAGAAACAAGCGAAAACGTGTAAGTTACTGAAATCTCTCGCTGTAATAAGATATATTTTGACTAAAACACATTTTACATTTTTAAGAAAAATGATGATAAAAATAAAAAATTGCAAACGAGTTCATCGTTTTTTGATTAGGCTTTTATATAACATAAGCTAAATTGCGTGTGATATATGTAGGTAAATAGTTAATTAGTTTTTAACTTTAATTATAAGCAGGCGTATTCTTTGATTAAAATTAAATGATTTCACACTGGCCAATTAGCATATCAACATTCTGAGAGGCAATTTGTTGTAGTCGTATATCAACAACATTTTCAGATGAAGTTTTTTTTCTTTTCAAAATGTAACATCTTTTTATCATATTGTTTCTTGTATTCGAAATTTAATGTTTACTTTCTTCGAAGCGTATCTGAATACTATTTTAAGGCGTGGTATCTCCTGGTCGTACCTTAGCAACATTTTAAGTACAGTTTCTAAGCTCGTAGCGTGCTCAAACTTTGGGCAACTAAACTTAAGAAATGTAAGGTTTAGATTATTCCACTAACATTCAACACAATTAAAATTAGGCTGTAAATTTGGAAAAGAAACTACGTTTATTTATATCACGTCTATTATTGTCTGGTTCTACTAAATGAAACTAGCTTAACTTCGCCCGTTGGGTATACTTGCAAGTTTCACTCAGCAAAATATACCTCACTTAATTATTTAAACTGTGCACGAATCAAATCAACTTTCGCATCAAACAACCGCCCTCAAGCAGTGAATTTTTTATCAGGTCAGGTCGTTAACCGCAACATTTGACTACAAAATTACACTGACGCGTATTTGACGCTGTAAATAGACCCAATTTATACATTTAAATGTAAATTAACAAACTCTAGACTAGAAGTTTTACTAAATCAATACGAGACTGGATAGTACGGTTGGAAAAATCTCCCCAGACATTACATAATCTTTTTCTAAAACTTGTTTTTACTTAAAAAATAAATGTATAAATGTATCAATGCGATGTAACTTTTAAACGAACAACAAGTCTTTAGGTCGATTATCGTAGGTAAATAAATAAAAATGCGGTAGAAAACTGTTTTCATTGATTTATGTTTGCTAGAAAACATTTTAAACATACCTAAGACGTCAGATGAAGAAACAAAAAACAAAACTATCAATATTTTGTAATTTGCATGAACATAATAACATATGCTCTGTAATTCTAATAAGATGTTTATGTTGAATTTAGTTGGACTGTAAAAATCGTTTTTATTTTATTTATACTTTTTAAAAAATACACAAGAAGATGAAGTAAACAATGAATAATGCTAGACATGGTTTCTTGATATTAACATAGTTCCATACGAATGCTTGGATAACATTTTAGATTATTTTTAGTGATGGTCTTGTATCTAGTCTTTACATTTCAGAGACATTTTTCAATTGGGTGTTATTTGATGGATACATGGATAATAAAAATATATTTATGGATATACGGATAGGTGAAAGAACAGTTTAAAGCACAGACTTTTTATGCGATATCTTATTTTTACTGTCGTTTGATTCCATTTTGTTTAACACAGGAGTAAATTAAAATTTGTGTGAACTTTCTTCGCCAATGTGTCACTCATTTTTCGATAGTTTGGTGGATTTCATCAGTTTTAAAAAGTTTTAAAAGTATTGCTAAAATCTAGGCGGATGATTATGGTTATAAAATGTATGTTGTTTATGCCTGTTAAGTTCACAGTGGTGAAGATATTTAAATAAATATTGACGCCGAATTACTGAAAAAAAGGTTGTTAAAATTTTGTTTTTATTTAACTTAGTTTCTCTGCCTGACATGTTAAGTGCTTAGTTCTTAATGCCTTTGTCCATCATGGTCTGAAACGCAAACATTTCGGCCTATTCTAATAGAACCCTTCATTTCAAAATTGGTACTTTGGTCAAGATCCGATTACAAGGCAATATGTCATCAAGTTTGATATAATTGGATAGTTAATTAATTTTTTAGAAGTTTTAGTATTTCCTATATATTTTTTGTGCTTTTTTGGTGTGCAGTTATTTTTACTCATGCAATTATACTTATTAAGTATTTTAACTATTGAAAAAAAAAACGTTTTAGTAACAAGCTTTACATAATTATGCACTAAAAAGTAGAAAATAAATTACCATCATGAAATATATAATAGTGCATCACTATTTAAATAACAAAAAAGAAAGCGTGGATCACTTTATTATTTATTTAAAACCTTTACTAAAATTTAAGAAGCAACCCACAATTTTGTTTATAGTTTTGAAGAGAATACTTTAATTTGATATTTATTTAAAGAAGTGTAAATCTATAATTAATCATTAGTAGAGATCGTTAAGTTGGATGTGTAAATGATATATTAACTAATAAAATATACCGACATGCCACAAGCTAATGTAGCTGCAAGTTTTTTTTTTTTTGTAAAATCTTTAGATGAGTTAAATGTGATAAATGATAATTAAATTTTAGGTAAATATAATATGAAATGATATCATACATAATAAAAATATTTCCTGACAAATTGTCAGTTACAGTTTGCTTCGACTGAATGTCAGACTGAGTATATTATCTTGACAAAATTTCAAAATTCTTGAGATACAATATTTTCAATAAAATATGTCGAAGTGTAGCACAAAAGAACTCATTAACAAAATGTCAGATAAAATATCTTATAAGGAAAAAAAATCAGAATATTTGACAAGAAATAGGCCTATTTTGTTAAAAAAATATTGAAATGTAATATATATCTCAGACCAATAGTATCATGTAAAATAATTCAGATAAGATTTAAAATACCAAACGTGTATGTATACAATGTTTCCTTAAACTTCAAGCTATAATATAAATGCCTTTAATTTCATGAATTTTAATAACGTCTTTTAATTACAAAAACAAACGACAAATACTTGAATGTTTTCACAAACTTCGAACTCATGGTTAGGTAAATGATAAAGTTATACGATGCCCCCAGCTGATACAGAAATTCATTGACCGCATCTTTCAGAGTTCGAAACCAGGCCGACTCGTCCACCGTTATCGCGTAGAAATCCAGCACGGCCGTGGGGACACACATCACCAGGTACAGCACACACAGCGTCAGCAACATTTTGATGACCCTGGCTTCTCTCGTCTGCCTGGACGCCATTCTCCCATGGAGGAACTGGTTTCGTCTGGTAATCAATGTGGCGCCAATTATAACGGAACAGGAGAAAATGATAATCGGGGGCACGACTGTACATAGGTTGTTGAAGAAGATGTAGTTGTATGTTATAACGTTAAAGAACGACTGCAGACACTGGTCTTGTATGGTAATAACAGACAGCGTACCGTTGTGGAAAGGTATTTCTATAATAATATAGCAGTAGAAGTTGGGAGAGAGAACTGCGAGGCTGAACACGTACAAAGTAACCGATAATATTTTGACACGTTTTGTAGTGAAGACCCTGTTCACGTGAAAGGGAAAACACACGGCCACGCATCTCTCCACGGAGATGGCCGTCACGTGCCAGATACTGGCGCTCAAAAACACAAACCTGAATATCAGGATGTAAACATTCAACACGGAAGTGACGTTGTTTGATTTGATCCCCATCGTCCATCGCGAGATTAAGTTGATTGGATGGGAGATCTGTGTCAGGCAGAAGAAGAAATCCGACACGGACAGTGAGAACAGGAGGATGGTAGATGTTTCTTTCAATCCCTGGTGGTAGAGTACGGTGATGTTGATGATGTTACCCACAATACCCAGCAGGATGAACAGTGGGATGAGGATCAGATTAAACATCAGGTCTGTGTATACGTCGACATCGCCGTAGGATACCAAGTAGTCGTCGTCTACTGGCAGAATGTCCACTGTTGAGTTCCTTGCCATTTTTAAGTGGGTTTTTTTAAAAACTGAACTCGGATATACAAAAGTTTAGTTGTAGTTGGGTTTTACAAAATTATTGACACGAGCCACCTTTACAACAACATTTGATTTTTCTTTTAAAGGGTAAACTACAATATCATTTATTAAGTATGTGTTAATTCCCAACTTAAATAAAGAAACAGTGTTGGTCTTAACTTTTTATTAAAAGTAGGTTTTAATCTAACATCTGTTTTAAAAATATAGATACCAAAATTGACCGAAAGCCACTTTATTAATGTTATTGAGTATATTTTAGTTGTCTTTTTTCTTCACGTAAGCACTGAAAATACTGTTAGATAAAAATAATTATAAATTATAACTATAGATATGTATATATGTATATGTATGTAAACATAGATCTGTATACACATACTTAAGTGAAAAGCTTTTCAGTACGATGAATACGTGAACAGTAGTTTTGTTATACACTGGTTGGTTCATCACTTATATGCAGCATATAGGCGCATACTCAGCGCACATATACACCTACAACACTACACTGTATTGTCGCTGCTCACAGAAGCTTGATGAAGACTGAACAATGAATAAGATGTCTACTACTTCACAATGAAGCACATGAACTGTTATCTAATGCATTCAGTTCATCACTGCTCTAAGTTTTTTTATAGCCCCGGGTAACATCACGTCATGAGTTTGAGTTGTTTCAAAATCCATTTTCATCCTCCATCTTTGTTATCTTTAACTAGAAAATCCTCCATTATGTTTTTAACAAAACAAAACGAACTTTCGCATCTGGGTTGACTATACATGAAAACGAACATTTTAAAATGCTATCTTTTGAGTTGAGTTCAAGATGTTTAAGTTCAGTGTAAGCTAATAGATAAAAAATTATCTTACGACATAGATTAAGGCATAGCCCGTAACCTTTAACCCCAGACAACAGAGAAATGAAGTGTATTCCATTAGCTGCCAGCAAGTGCAGCAGGCGTTTACCGAAGTCGATCACAGACGTTAAACACTGAGGTATAAAAAAAGTATTTTTAAAATCGTTTACTGTGTACTTGTGTTCATTCTCATAAACCCTGTTTTGACTTTGGTTGCTTAAAATAAATAATCGAATGGATTTAGTGAAATATGTTTTTTTAATATGTTTTTAAGATTTGGGTATATGATTGTATGAGGTTTTTTTGTGTTATGTATTTTTTTATTATCTTAATCCTTTTATCTCTAACACCATTTTTATTCAAATAAACATAACTGATTAATCTATCTACAATACTGGATCAATCATGGCAGAAGAAAATTATTACAATTTAAAAAACTATGATGTCATTTATCCAATGTGTTTTCAAATTAAGCATAGTATTCTAAAACTTTATATTTTATAGAATTCTAACATGCGAGTTGTCTACCGCTTCATTAAAAACATAGTTGAGCTGATTAAATACATTCACTGGCCTCTTTGCTGGTAAAACTTTAAAAAAACAGACTAGGTTAAGTTCACTTGTTTCTGTGAATGGACAATGTGATCAGTTGTATGCCATATATATATATATATATATATATATATATATATATATATATATATATATATATATATATATATATATATATATATATATATATATATATATATATATATGCATTTATATATATTCAATGCATTTTTAGCTACCCAACTTCATAAGCATTTGATTTTAATTAAATATTTGTTATTATTTTCATTTCCTGACTAAACACAAATAAACAGATTCATAAAAAAACGAAAAAGGATGTTAGGTCTTATGAACATAGTGAAGAACGTCTTTGTGTTTAGTAAACACGTCGTAAATATTTCACTTCGGAGAAATGGCAGAGGGTCCCTTCATCAAAGCAAGCAAAATATGCCTAAATTTCTTATTGAAAACGATATATACAAGAAAATCACTGGAACTGTTGATGCAGCCTATGATGTTGAGAAGCTGGTAGAGAATCTTGGAGAGGTTTGTGGGGGCCTCGTCTGTTAGAGAGTATGACGCGTACTGCGGTATGAACATTGGGACTGACGTCACGGCGGACGTGACGACATAGAGAAAACACACGGCTAGAAGGGTCTTCGTCGTCCGACTGCTGGCTTTAGAGTTGGACGTCATAGCCTTACGTTTGTGGGTTACCGATTTTAATTTTAAGGAAATGGCAACGCAGCCAGTGGCGGTGAAAATTGGTGGGATGATTGAACTGGTGTAGATAAACAAATTCTCTACTGCTACGACTGCTTCGGGGTTTTCTTCAAATGTTTGAGAGTTAACAATACGATAGGAGGTTGTGTTTGTCTGTGGGGTGATGACGTACTTCAGTTCTAGCCAGAAGCTTGAATAAACGAAAATGGAGATCCAGTACACTGCTACTATCACAACAACAATCCACGTTCTGCTTGATGTTATGATACGGTGAAAAGACATTGGACAAAACACAGCGAACAGGCGCTCAAGTGTGATCAGCATGGGTAAAGATAACGCCATCAAACCAAAGGAGTAGTCGAAGAATGTGAAGACGCTGAAGAAAACAAACAAAACCCGCGCCTCACTTTCCGAAACTCCAACGAACTGATGGTCTTGAACGGCTTCGTATAAAATTTTCGGCACGCTGTTGAAAGCGATGAGGTAGACGGTGTTGGTGATGGCGAGGTTGATGAGGAGAATGTTGGAGGATTTGTGTACCCCGTGTTTGACCAGCACGGGTATGCTGACCATGTTGCCAAGGACGCCGAACGCTGAGATGGCGGGGGTGATGAGATACATGAGGATTCTCATGGTGAGCTGACCCACCTCATCGCTGATGATCTCCCCTGAATCGATCTCCGTATATATTATAGACGTATTACCTAATGGTACAGACATGTTACTAAAACTCTATTTTAAAACTGTATAACTGATGTGAATAAAACAAAATTAAATACGATAAGATGTACTTTCAAGTTGTCGGGGCATTACAAAGAGGAGATATTAAAACAATAACTGATTTCTGTCACATTTATTTGATTTGCTCCCTTATTCGCAATGCAGTGTCGAATACAAGATATATCTTAGTCAATAAGGAGCTAATTGTAGTTATTCATATATAATGCAGTAATTAAGATACAACCTGTCACCAACTTAATCTGCAGTTAATTATTGATTACAAAATATATGCATACATTAAGAATAACATTCCAAGTTAATATTGATTCCCATAATTTGTTAACTTCGATGAAATAAATGTGTTTGAACTACATTCTGTGAAATATTTAATACCCGATGATTATTAGCGACGTGTTTCTTAGCTTCATACATTGTTAATTAAAAATGAGGGAAATTAGTTTTTAAAATCTAATTACATCCATCCAGGAAGTCACCAGATCATTTTTAATTACATAATTAAACAAACAGTATGTTGTCTATATCACGTACAAAATGTAAATATAATCGGTAATTTTATGCCAATTTATATTTCATTAATTAAACATGTCTTAGCGTACATTAATTACTGCTTAATTATCGTAACCCCAGGTAACCCAACACGACACTAAGACTAATTGTAGCTTAGCTATGAGATCGTGTTTGTGCTTATTAAAATAATAAGGAACTGACATCTTATCGATCAATTTAATGTATCGATTTAAGGCACCTTAAAAATGTACTTTGTTTTCTCGTGTCATACTGCAAGTCAATGTCATGGCACAAAGCCACGTTTATTGATCTATATTAGGGGGTGACTAATGGTAGACGTATGATGTTCTGTGAGTTTGATATTTTTATGATATATCGCTGGAAATAAAACAATAGGCTTGAAAAGCTGGTTCCAAATGATTGTTGTCTGAAAGCATATTTTTTTCAACCGAAATTGTATATTTTAAAACATTTGTGAAATGAGTAGGCCAACACAATGACTTCCGGTTTTGCAAGGCAAGACATATTTAAACAAATAATTACTAGTAATCTAATAGTAATTTAGCTAACATTTTTCTTTTTAATTTGGATTCGTGGAGTCAGGGTGTTAAGTTGTGGTGATAGGGATGTTATATTATTTAATATAAATAAACTACTAGGCTATGCACCATTGACCACTATTGTGTATTTTATTATGGAAAACAATTTGTTTTGACTTTCATTGTTTTACTTTCCCTTGCCACTCCGGTTAACTTCAAAGAAGGGTTGAGAATATTTTTTTAAAATATTTGAATTGATAAAATAATTCAAACGGCTTTTCAACGGCTTATATTCTAATACAAGAATATGAAAATGAGTGTAATCCACGGTTCCCCAATCCCAAAAAGATTTAACTCTTAAAAATTAGCCATAATTGTATCACTTGCCATATGTTTTTAAAGATTAAAAAAAAACTAGTACGATTACATAAACTTTTCAAGCCTATTATAAATGTATGAATCCTCTCATATTCTACTATAACAACAAAAACACAAACAAACCTGCTCCCATGAAACATTCTCGCTCTTACATTTACTCACTGGTGTTAACGAGACACTGGGATTTCAAGACTAACAGACACAACTGATGCATCGCGTAATGTAACGTTCCGCAACAGTTGTTTTGTTTTATATTTTAAGTATAACACGCATAGGGTAGCAGATAATGACGCTAGGAATTTGCCATGGAGGGTGGTGATAAAAAATAGTGTTCCATATCTATACATCCATCAATTTATATATATATATATATATATATATATATATATATATATATATATATATATATATATATATATATATATATATATATTCTAGCACAGTGAGCAAATATCATCTAACCCATTTGTACTCATATCTGCCACTACTCCATCAATTAATCGTCTCCGTCATTATCTACCTTCAGCCCGAAAAAATACATCCACGTCACAATTATTTCAAAGCTAATGATTGAAACACTGAGTAACAACTACCATGTATTAAAATACTTTATTGTTAATTTCTCATTGTAAAGGTGAATAATTACTTGCACAAATAGGCCCATAGTAAGGAAAGCAGTTATGTCTAGAGCGATGACTAGGAAAATTCGAAAGTTAAAATGTAAATGTAAACAGATGGAATAGATTAGAATAAAGCACTTTTAAAAATAATATTTGAATGTCTATTCAAGGCTGTGACGACAGCTGTCTAGCACTCGCTTTCACGGCTACAGTGTTAGCTCCTCTCATAGCTTTAGTGTTGGCTGTCTCCTCTCACAGCTATAGTGTTGGCTGTCTCCTCTCACAGCTATAGTGTAGTCTGTCTCCTCTCACTGCTATAGTGTTAGCTGTCTCCTCTCACTGCTATAGTGTTAGCTGTCTCCTCTCACAGCTATAGTACTGGCTGTCTCCTCTCACGGCTATTTTGTTGGCTGTCTCCTCTCACAGCTATAGTGTTAGCTGTCTCCTCTCACGGCTATTTTGTTGGCTGTCTCCTCTCACAGCTATAGTGTTGACTGTCGCCTCTCACAGCTATAGTGTTGGCTGTCTCCTCTCACGGCTATTTTGTTGGCTGTCTCCTCTCACAGCTATTTTGTTGGCTGTCTCCTCTCACAGCTATAATACTGACTGTCTCCTCTCATAGCTATAGTGCTGGCTGTCTCTTCTCACAGCTATAGTGCTTTGATGTTCATCTCACCGCTATAGTGCTGACTGTCCATCTTACAGCTATACTAATGTTTCTATCCATGCTGTTGAGTTGTCTCTGTCACAGATATAGTGCTAGCTGTTCTTCTCACAGTTACAGTCCTTGCTGTCTCTCTCACTGTTATAGTTTTGACTGTCCTTTTCGCAGCTATAGTGCTGGCCTTTTCTGTCAGTCTTATAGCTATTGTGTTGACTGTGCATCTCACAGCCATAATGCTGGTTGTCCCTCTCACAGCCATAGTGCTGACTGCCTTCACATCAATGGACAAACGCCCACACATTTAAACTCTATTATATCAAGACTGCCACGATAAAGTGACACCTGTTCTTCGTCATCTTTAAAAATAAACTCAAGTTGGTAAATAATAATTTTATTAAAATTACCATCACCTGCATGGAGTTTGAAAAGAATTTTTAAAATTCTCTATTATCTGGATATTTTTGCACTTTTTGTTTGTGATTCAAAACGTTAATGTTTCATAGAATTTAAATAATGCAATTTGATATTACCAGATGTTGTAGAACGCCATTTTCCGTATATAACTGGTGTTTACTTGGACTGGACACCAGAGTTTGTGCCAGCTAACAGGTACAAGTATTTTATCAACATGAAAACTCTAGTTCTTGTCTGTCTTCTGTCCGTTGTCTGGGTCACACTGACCGTGGCCCAAAAGGTGACCTACGTTATGGGTAAGTTTTTGGTGTAGTCAAATGTAGGAGTTTGTTTTCAAATCTTAGTTGTTTAATGTATTGTTTATAGATTTGGTTGTAACGCTTAACTGATTTTTTGTATATATTATTGAAATCGTTTGGACGTAAATAAAACTAATGGAACGACAGTTTATTTACGTATTAGACGAACATCTTTTTACTGACATATATTATTTTGTATTAAACGTTGAACACTTTGAAAATTAGTTTTTTTTGTGAGAAGTGATATTTGTTATATACTAAATATGACATTTTAAAAATATTTATAGTAAAAAGAAATACGTAAATACCTCTTATTTAGTCCTGGTAGATGAAAATGTTTAGCTTCTTAAGAATCAAGCTGGATCTCAATGTTAATAAAATTCATTAATAAACAAATTCTAAATTGTTATTTTTTTTAATTAAAAAAAAACAAACAAGAAAAGGACTGTATCTTTAATTCACGTATCAACGCTGGGACTTTGGCTTTAGCCATTGAAAATAAAATGTACCAAGTCCTCAGCAAATCTCACCATACAACATACAATGTTCAAATAAGACAAAACATTGATCTTTATTTACTAATAGATGTATTGCTTATAAACATGTAAAAAAAACCTAAATAAAAAGACTACTGAATATTTTATCCGTCTGAAATTCCCACTTCGCCTAAAATTTAAAATTTGTTGCGACCATGACAGGTCCGTGTCCTAATGGAGGAAAAATGGGGAGCGTGTGGTACCAGCCGGGCTGTAGGAAATGTCAGTGTATCCGAGATGGCTACAACTGCTACAGGTAAGTTAGCCCCAACATTTAGTCTTACAGGTAGGTGAACCCAAAATTTAGTCTTACAGGTAAGTTAGCCCAACTGCTAATTTTACAGGTAAGTTAGCCCAACATCTAGTCTTACAGGTAAGTTAGCCCAACTGCTAATTTTACAGGTAAGTTAGCCCAAAATTTAGTCTTACAGGTAAGTTAGCCCAACTTCTAGTCTTACAGGTAAGTTAGCCCAACATCTAGTCTTACAGGGAAGTTAGCCCACCCTCTAATCTTACAGGTAAGTTAGCTAAACTTCTAGTCTTACATATGTAAGTTAGTCAACCTTTTAGTCTTACAGGTAAGTTAGTCAACCTTTTAGTCTTACAGGTAAGTTAGTCAACCTTTTAGTCTTACAGGTAAGTTAGTCAACCTTTTAGTCTTACAGGTAAGTTAGTCAACCTTTTAGTCTTACAGGTAAGTTAGTCAACCTTTTAGTCTTACAGGTATGTTAGCCCACCTTCTAATCTAACAGGTAACTTTGCTAAACTTCTAGTCTTACAGGTAAGTGATTCAACCTTTTAGTCTTACAGGTAAGTTAGTCAACCTTTTAGTCTTACAGGTAAGTTAGTCAACCTTTTAGTCTTACAGGTATGTTAGCCCACCTTCTAATCTAACAGGTAACTTTGCTAAACTTCTAGTCTTACAGGTAAGTTAGTCAACCTTCTAATCTTACAGGTAAGTTAGTCAACCTTTTAGTCATACAGCAAGTTAGCCTATATGATAGTCTTAGCCATAGATTAGCCCATATTTAAATGTCGCATGTAAGTTAGCCTATCTTCTTATCTTAGATGTTAAGTTAGTCCATATTCAAGTTTATACACATCCTAATATATGATGCAGACAAAGTTCTGATTCTTTTTTCTCAGAGGTTACAATTCTGATTTTTTTAGTATCCATTTTGATAATTCTTTAGCATAAATATATAGGCCCTATATAAATAAATAAATTAAAAAAATTATATATATATATATATATATATATATATATATATATATATATATATATATATATATATATATATTTAAACAATTGTATTCAAATTTGTTTTCAATAATACTTTAACCCGTATAGTTGCCAACCGCCTACTTACCCTGCAACTTGTACTGTGACATACGACAACAAGGGCTACTACCCTGACTGCTGTCAGCCAACAGTGAAGTGTCCCACGGGTTGAGGAACCTGACATGTGATCAACACACCAAATAAAGAAGTCAAGCTGAGATGTGTTTTTGTTTCTATTATTTTTATAATATCTGTCTGAACATAGTTGATAACTGTGACAGGTGTAGCTGTCTAGTAAAATATCCTCATAAATACAATTTAGATAAATTAATAGGCTGTGTTTTTCACGCAGTTTCTGGAATTAATTACTGTATTGGGGGGGGGGGGGGGGGGGCATTGCTGGAAGAAAAAGCAAAAAAATATTTATAAAAAAACGATTTACTTAAACAAGTGTACGACCCCCCCCCCCCCGCTACCCCTTTGAAATTTAAGTGTCCCTCGGAAGTTTAAAGTTGCCCCCTTCATCCATCCAGTGACGCATTTTAACGATTGACGATGAGTGAGTCATCTGCTACTCACCTAGAATTCAGATGCATGTTTTCGAGGAAACAAATGTTGAATTACATATTTTTAACTACGCAACATATTGTCACGGCATGTTTTGTTGAATATCTATCAACTTCATTCTATAATTACATTTTTTAGCAACATGAACATGTTTGTATATTTTAACACGTTTTTCTTAACTCAGCTTCGCGTTTGTGGATTTGTTTGTTTGTTGTTAAAATTGACATCGAATATTAGCCCACTTCTGATTGCTCTAGAGATCTGAAATTTGGCATACACGCTACTTTCGCCTAACAATTTCAGATGCAATCATAAAAACTAGCAATTAGTGACCGTAATTAGCTTAATTTAATTACGCCCCAAGGACCATAAAATTGAGGACATGATTTCTAAAGATACCGACAAGACTTGAGGCCTATTGACACAGTTACTTCGGCCCCAATCGATGTGAGCGCGCTGGCCGTGATCGTATAGTGGTTAGTACTTCGCGTTGTGGCCGCGACAACCCAGGTTCGAATCCTGGTCGCTCAAGATTTTTAGTCCGTGTATTTATAAACACTTTTTAAAAAACCACGTTTTTTATGTGTAGCAACGGACTAAAAAGGAGAACGGACACGGTAACACATTGTTAACGGTGACACGGTTGGTAGGCTGGGCATGCTAAAATACACATAAACACGTTTTTCCTTAACTCAGCTTCGCGTTTATTTGTTTGTTTATGGGAGATTTGATCACGTGATTCGTGAGTAGATCTCCACGCCAGCAACGTAAATTACACCCTTTCTCTGTTTAAAGCGTATCGGTCGCTCAAGATTTTTTTAGTCCGTGTATTTAAAAACACTTAGTCAAGTCATACTTAATCAAGTGATTAGATAAAGTAGAAAATAAACTATATAAAAAACTTTTTAAAAACCACGTTTTTCATGTGTAGCAACGGACTAAAAAGGAGAAAATAAAATACTTAAAAAAAACTTTTTAAAAAAACCACGTTTTTCTTGTGGACTAAAAAGTAGAAAATAAATTTTCATACATTTGATGACAAAAAACGTGGGTCGGGCAGATGGGTCGGGAAATTTGATGGTGAACGTACCCACGTTTTTTGTCATCAAATGTATGAAAATTTATTTTCTACTTTTTAGTCCACAAGAAAAACGTGGTTTTTTTAAAAAGTTTTTTTTAAGTATTTTATTATTCAAACTTGTTGAGGTTATAAAGAAGATCTTACTTAATTTGTGTCTTTAACAAACCATCAAAAAGAAACTAAAAAAATAAACAACATAAAAGTAATAAAATAATTATAATCTATATATATATATATAATTCTCTTCTGGGAGACGCTAGAAAACAAGCTGTAAATGCGCTCCCTACCATCCCCGCCCCTATATGGTCTTAGTGAGCTGTGGTTCACGCTATGTTTACCGTCGTGGAGTCGGGTTTAGTGACGGCTATTAGGGGCAGATAATTTAGTTTGAAACGATTTAAAACGTTGGGGGGGGGGGGGGGGGGGAGGAAGGGGGGGGGGTTATGGTCCTTAACGAGCTACTTATAGTGTTTTAAAGAAATATTTTCAGTGTTATGATTTACTGAAAAGTAGAAAAAACAACAACTAAATAGCGGCGTATGTTATGCCGCGGGCCGGCTCGCAATTAAAAAAAAAACATAAATCATATAATGGTAAAAACAAAATTGGGTAAAATGTAAACATGTAATTTCGGATGTTTAAATTTACAATGTGCCAGTTCTTAAAGCCCCGTTAATTAACTTACATAATGTAAGGGAAAAAAGATCTTTTAATTTACAATGAATCTCTCTCGAAAGTCGTGTGTATCCACATTTTGTGCTGCATATATTTTATGAGAAACACAACACATCATACGACAAACACGTATTACACATGCAAATAATTAGCACGATGACCTCTCATCCGGCCCGCGGAGATCTTATGGTCGACGGAAAAAACGTTTGTTGGTGATGGCTGAGGAACTTTGTCCAGAAAAATAAAAGACAAGCCTGGAAGAAACTGGCCCCCAAACTGAAATTTGATAGTTAATGCGGCCCTCGGACTGAAAAGTTTGGAGACCCCTGAAGTAGGGCCACTAGAATATTTTAAATCGTCAACACTATGAAAAAACGTACTGATGTATACCAAAGTACATAAGTGTCGAGGACGTTTCAAACTTGCGATTATCTTCGTTGTAACTAGTGGTGTTTCTATTGCGCTATCAGTAAAGTATCAGATAATTTTTATAATTTAAACATTTAGCTTTAGTTTGTTAACTTTTATTTGCCATCTTTAGCAACTTTTTTTTTTGCTTCGAGTGATAGGCGTATATCAGACAGCAATTATTGTGAAAATAATGTACGAAAATAAATTTAAAACAGGGATATGGTGAGTCGACACAACTTATCGTTGATGATCTCCCTTGAATCAATCTCCGTATATATTATAGACGTATTACCTAATAATACAGACATGTTACTAAAATTATGTATCGAAACTGTATAACTGATGTGAATAAAACAAAATTAAATACGATAAGATATACTTTTCAAGGTTTCGGCGCATTAAAAGGGAGATAAAAAAACACAAACTTATTTCTGTCATATTTATTTGATTCGCTCCCTTATTTAAAAAATGTATAGTCGAATACAAGTTATATTATCCTTGTCAATGAAGCGCTAATTATAGTTATGCAAATATAATGCAGTAATTAAGATACAACCTGTCACCAACTTAATATTGATTACAAAGTATATGCATGCGTTAAGAATAACATTCCAAGTTAATATTAATTGCCATTATTTGTAACCTCTGATGAAATAAATGTGTTTGAACTACATTTTGTGAAATAGTTAATACCCGATGATTATTAGCGACGTGTTTCTTAGCTTCCTACATTGTTAATTAAAACTAAAGGAAATAAGTTTTTAAAATCTAATTACATCCATCCAGGAAGTCACCAGATCATTTTTTACTTTCTCGTATATACGAAGTATAGAGAAAGTCTTGTAATCGTGCAAAAAAAAAATCGAGATTTTTACAAATCTCGACGTTTTACACCTCACTGATACGGAAAAACATAATTTTGCAATCTTGTCCGTATGTCTGTCTGTCTGTCTGTCTGTCTGTCTGTCCGTGTGTAAACACGATAACTTGAGTACCGTTACAGCTAGGTTGATCAAATTTCATATATAAGTATTTTATCAAAATCGTAGATCCGTATCATCTTTTGAGCGATTTCCGATAACCGGAAGTGGTACTTTTCCTACTTTGACTTTTTCAAAAGCCTATAACTTGAGTACTATTTCAGATAGATAAATGAAATTTCACATGTAAGTAAAAGATCTAAATCTCTACTTTCTGATAAATTTTGAGTAATTTCCGTTGACTGGAAGTAGTACTTTACGCTACTTCCGATTTCTCAAAAAACTAATGTAAATTTTAAAAGTACTAATAATATTGCGCACTATTATGCGCTTTTTTATTTGGCGTTCACTTGGTGTGCAATTAATTTGTCTACGAGATTTTATTCTATTTTTAAAACTTTAAGTATTTAAAATGGATTAAAAATCATGTCTATAGCCCGAGTTCCCATCCCCTGTTATTTTTAGTTAATAGATTTCCAATAAACAAATTGAAAAGCATTTATTTCTCTTAATTATTTTTTTGAAACACATAATAAAGAATGTCAAAGTATAGAAATAAAATGTATTTAAAACTAATAATATAAAAACGAAAAAACATTTAAAAAACATAACGCGAGAAGCCATTTCACATACAAAGCTTTCATGCTTCATATTCTTTTGATCGACTTGCGATTAGGTAGCTTTAAAGCAGACATAGACACAGACTTTTAAAAACAGACTAATTAGCGGTCACACAAATAATGTGTTGTTGTAACTTAAAAAAAAAACAACTAAGAAGTTTAAAACTCGAACAAGCCCGAAATAAGTAACCTATTCTATGTTCGTATTTTGTTTAATATACATATATATATATATATATATATATATATATATATATATATATATATATATATATATATATATATATATATATATATATATATATATATATATTAGTTTTCTTTTTCGCAGAAATATTCTCGGGAGTATTCTCATCTACTCCCTAAAGTTTCATGGCACTCGGATGAACCGCATCCGAGTTTTATTTTTTATATACCGTGTATAGAGAAAAAAATCGCCCCCCCCCCCCCCCCCCCCGGGGCGCCGCCCTTGCAATATTAATTTTTTTTTTGCAGAACCCTACCATCTCCGCAAAGTTTCATGGTACACGGATGAATGGTGTGAAACCAAAATAGACTTTTATTTTTATAAACCGTATATAGAGAAAAATCGCAAATCGCAGCCTCCCGTGGCGTCGCCCTTGCGAAATTAAAAAAGGATTTTTTTTTATACAGAACCCTTCCTGAATTGTTCTAATCAACTCCCCCAAAGTCTCATGGCTATCGGATGAACGATGAAAACCAAAATCGACTTTTATTTTTATATACCATATATAGAGAAAAAACAAATTGCGCCCTCTTGTGGCGCCGCCTTTGCGAAATTAAAAATGATTTCTTAACAGAACCCTTCCCTGGAGTGTTCTAATCAACTCCCCAAAGTTTGATGTCGATCGGATGAACGCCGTGAAACCGCTATCGACTTTTATTTTTATATACCGTATATAGAGAGGAAACAAATCGCGCCCTGCTGGGGCGCCACCTCTGCAAATTTAAAAATGTTTTTAACGCAGAAACCTCCCCAGGAATATTCGCAACAACTTCCCAAAGTTTCATGGCAATCGTGTGAACGGTGTCACCGCAATTCACTTTTATTATATTTATATACCGTATATAGAGAAAAATCGCACCCTCCCGTGGCGCCGCCCTTGCGAAATTAAAAATTATTTTTTTACAGAATCCTTCCCTAGAGCGGTATAATGAACTCCCCAAAGTCTCATGGCTATCGGATGAACGATGCCAAACCAAAATCGACTTTTATTTTTATATACCGTATATAGAAAAAATACAAATCGCCACCCCTGCGAATTTGAAATATTTTTTTCGCAGAAACCTCCCCAGGAATATTCTCAACAACTTCCCAAAGTTTCACGGCGATGTGATGAGCGGTGTAGTAATGCATAAAGAACAGACACACACACACACACACACACACACACACACACACACACACACACACACACACACACACACACACAAACACACACACACAAACATACATTGCTTTATATATATATATATATATATATATATATATATATATATATATATATATATATATATATATATATATATATATATATTCTAGCACAGTGAGCAAATATCATCTAACCCATTTGTACTCATATCTGCCACTACTTCATCAATCAATCGTCTCCATCGTTATCTACCCTCTGCCCGAAAAAACACATCCACGTCACAATAATTTCAAGGCTAATGATATGAAAGGCTCAGTCACAACCATGTTTTCAAGCAATTTCATGTTAATCCCTCTTTATAAAAGTGAATAATTAGTTTCCTAAATACGGCCATAAAAAGGAAAGCAGTCACGTATAGAGCGATGCCTTTGATAATTCGAAAGTTAAATTGGAAATGTAAGCTGATGTAATAGGTTACGGAATAAAGCGCTTTTAAAAGTATTATATAAATGTCTATCCAAGGCTGTGATGCCAGCTGTTGGTCTGGTAAGTAGGTCAATAAACAGTTCTATGGCTCATGCAGGTTTTATTGAGCCGTAGAACTGGTTGGTGACCTACTTATCAGCCCTATAGAGCTGGCTATCTCCATCTCACAGCTATAGTGCTGTCTCTCCCAGCTATAGTGCTAATTGTCGCTCTCTCAGCAACAGTGCTGTCTGTCCATCTCGCAGCTATAGTGTTATCTGTCTCCTCTCACATCTATAGTGTTGGCTGTCTCCTCTCACAGCTATAGTATAGTCTCCTCTCACAGCTATAGTGTTGGCTGTCTCCTCTCACAGCTATAGTACTGGCTGTCTCCTCTCACAGCTATAGTGTTGGCTGTCTCCTCTCACAGCTATAGTGTTGGCTGTCTCCTCTCACAGCTATAGTACTGGCTGTCTCCTCTCACAGCTAAAGTGTAGTCTGTCTCCTCTCACAGCTATAGTGTTGGTTGTCTCCTCTCACAGCTATAGTGTTGGCTGTCTCCTCTCACAGCTATAGTGTTGGCTGTCTCCTCTCACAGCTATAGTGTTGGCTGTCTCCTCTCACAGCTATAGTGTTGGCTGTCTCCTCTCACAGCTATAGTGTTGGCTGTCTCCTCTCACAGCTATAGTGTTTGATGTTCATCTCACAGCTTTAGTGATGGCTGTCCATCTCACAGCTTTAGTGATGGCTGTCCATCTCACAGCTTTAGTGATGACTGTCCATCTCACAGCTATACTGATGTCTCTATCCTAGCTATAGTTCTGTCTCTGTCGCAGCTATAGTGCTGGCCTTTTCACAGCTATTGTGTTGGCTGTGTCTCTCACAGCTATAGTGCTGACTGCGCATCTTACAGCTATACTGATTTTTCTATCCCAGCTATTGTGTTGTCTCTGTAGAAGATATAGTGCTAGCTGTTCTTCTCCCAGTTACAGTCCTTGCTGTCTCTCTCACTGCTATAGTTTTGACTGTCATTCTCAAAACTATAGTGCCGGCCTTTTCACAACTATAGTTTTGGCTGTCAGTCTTATAGCTATTGTGTTGACTGTGCATCTCCAGCTATAATGCTGGTTGTCCCTCTCACAGCTATAGTGCTGACTGCCTCCACAGCTCACCCCACACACCCTTCACGTCCAATGGACAAACGCCCACACACTCTGTTATATCAAGTATGCCACGATAAAGTGATGCCTGTTCTTCGTCATTTTTAAAAATAAACTCAAGTTTTAAAATTATAATTTTATTAAAATTACCCTCACCTGCATGGAGTTTCAAAAGAATTTTTAAAATGCTCTATTAGGCTGGATATTTTTGCACTTTTTGTTTGTGATTCAAAACGTTAATGTTTCATAGAATTTAAATAATGCAATTTGATATTACCAGATGTTGTAGAACGCCATTTTCCGTATATAACTGGTGTTTACTTGGACTGGACACCAGAGTTTGTGCCAGCTAACAGATTCAAGTATTTTATCAACATGAAAACTCTAGTTCTCGTCTGTCTTCTGTCCATTGTCTGCGTCACACTGACCGTGGCCCAAAAGGTGACCTACGTCCAAGGTAAGTTTTTTGTGTAGTCAGATGTAGGAGTTTGTTTTCAAATCTTAGTTGTTTAATGTATTGTTTATAGATTTGGTTGTAACGCTTAACTGACTTTTTGTACATATTATTGAAATCGTTTTGACGTAAATAAAACTAATGGAACAACTGTTTATTTACGTATTAGACGAACATCTTTTTACTGACATATATTATTTTGTATTAAACGTTGAACACTTTGAAAATTTGTTTTTTTTTGTGAGAAGTGATATTTGTTATATACTAAATATGACATTTTTAAAATATTTATAGTAAAAAAGAAATACGAAAAGACCTCTTATATATTACTGATAGATGAAAATGTTTAGCTTCTTAAGAATCAAGCTGGATCTCAATGTTAATAAAATTCATTAATAAACAAATTCTCAATTTGAAATGTATTACAAAATTGTTTTTTTTTATTAAAAAAAAACAAACAAAAAAAGTACTGTATCTTTAATTCAAGTATCAACGCTGGGACTTTGGCTTTAGCCATTGAAAATAAAATGTACCAAGTCCTCAGCAAATTTCACCATACAACATACAATGTTCAAATAAGACAAAACATTGATCTTTATTTACTAATAGATGTATTGCTTATAAACATGTAAAAAAAAACCTAAATAAAAAGACTACTGAATATTTTATCCGTCTGAAATTCCCACTTGGCCTAAAATTTGATTTTGTTGCGACCATGACAGGTCCGTGTCCTAATGGAGGAAAAATGGGGAGCGTGTGGTACCAGCCGGGCTGTAGGAAATGTCAGTGTATCCGAGATGGCTACAACTGCTACAGGTAAGTTAGCCCAACATCTAGCCTTATAGGTAAGTTAGCCCACCCTCTAATCTTACAGGTAACTTTGCTAAACTTCTAGTCTTACAGGTAAGTTAGTCCAACTTGTAGTCTTACATACGTAAGTTAGTCAACCTTTTAGTCTTACAGGTAAGTTAGCCCCAACATCTAGTCTTACAGGTAAGCTTGTCAACCTTTTAGTATTACAGGTAAGTTAGTCAACCTTTTAGTATTACAGGTAAGTTAGTCAACCTTTTAGTCTTACATGTATGTTAGCCCACCTTATAATCTTACTGGTAACTTTGCTAAACTTCTAGTCTTACAGGTAAGTTATTCTAATTTCTAGTCTTACAGGTAAGTTAGTCAACCTTTTAGTCTTACAGGTATGTTAGCCCACCTTCTAATCTTTTAGATAACTTTGCTAAACTTCTAGTCTTACTGGTAAGTTAGTCAACCTTTTAGTCTTACAGGTAAGTTAGTCCAACTTCTAGTCTTACAGGTAAGTTAGTCCAACTTCTAGTCTTACAGGTAAGTTAGTCAACCTTTTAGTTTTACAGGTAAGTTAGTAGAACTTCTAGTCTTACAGGTAAGTTAGTCAACCTTTTAGTCTTACATGTAAGTTAGTCAACCTTTTAGTCTTACATGTAAGTTAGTCAACCTTTTAGTCTTACAGGTAAGTTAATCAACCTTTTAGTCTTACAGGTAAGTTAGTCCAACTTCTAGTCTTACATGTAAGTTAGTCCAACTTCTAGTCTTACAGGTAAGTTAGTCAACCTTTAGTCTTACAGGTAAGTTAGTCCAACATCTAGTCTTACAGGTACGTTAGTCCAACTTCTTCGTATTACAGGTAAATTTGCCAAACTTCTAGACTTACAGGTAAGTTAGCCCCAACATTTAGTCTTACAGGTAGGTTAGTCAACCTTTTAGTATTACAGGTAAGTTAGTTAACCTTTTAGTCCTACAGGTATCTTAGCCCACCTTATAATCTTACTGGTAACTTTGCTAAACTTCTAGTCTTACAGGTAAGTTGCCAAACTTCTAGACTTACAGGTAAGTTAGCCCCAAAATCTAGTCTTACAGGTAAGTTAGTCAACATTTTAGTCTTACAGGTAAGTTAGTCCAACATCTAATCTTACAGGTAAGTTAGTCCAACTTCTAGTCTTACAGGTAAGTTAGTCCAACTTCTAGTCTTACAGGTGAGTTTGCCAAACTTCTAGACTTACAGGTAAGTTAGTTAACCTTTTAGTCTTACAGGTAAGTTAGTCAACCTTTTAGTCTTACAGGTATGTTAGCCCACCTTCTAATATTACAGATAACTTTTCTTAACTTCTAGTCTTACAGGTAAGTTAGTCTAACTTATAGTCTTACAGGTAAGTTAGTCAACCTTTTAGTCTTACAGGTAAGTTAGTCAACCTTTTAGTCTTACAGGTAAGTTAGTCAAACTTTTAGTCTTACATGTATATTAGCTCACCTTCTAATCTTACAGGTAACTTTGCTCAACTTCTAGTCTTACAGGTAAGTTAGTCAACCTTCTAATCTTACAGGTAAGTTAGTCAACCTTTTAGTCTTACAGGTAAGTTAGCCTATATGATAGTCTTAGCCATAGGTTAGCCCATATTTAAATGTCGCATGTAAGTTAGCCTATCTTCTTATGTTAGATGTTAAGTTAGTCCATATTCAATTTTATACACATTCTAATATATGATGCAGACAAAGTTCTGTTTCTTTTTTCTCAGAGGTTACAATTCTGATTTTTTTAGTATCCATTTTTATAAATCTTTAGCATAAATATACAGGCCCTATATAAATATAAATAAATAAATAAATAAATAATATATATATGTATATATATATATATATATATATATATATATATATATATATATATATATATATATATATATATATATATATATATATATATATATATATATATATATATATATATATATATATGTATATATATATATATATATATATATATATATATATATATATATATATATATATATATATATATATATGTATATATATATATATATATTTATATATATATATATAGACAGAGAGAGAGAGACAATTGTATTGGAATTTGTTTTCAATAATACTTTAACCTCTATAGTTGCCAACCGCCTACTTACCCTGCAACTTGCACTGTGACATACGACAACAAGGGCTACTACCCTGACTGCTGTCAGCCAACGGTGAAGTGTCCCACGGGTTGAGGAACCTGACATGTGATCAACACACCAAATAAAGAAGTCAAGCTGAGATGTGTTTTTGTTTCTTTTATTTTTATAATATCTGTCTGAACATAGTTGATAACTGTGACAGGTGTAGCTGTCTAGTAAAATATCCTCAAAAAAAAAACAATTTAGATAAATTAATAGATAAATTAATAGGCTGTGTTTTTCACGCAGTTTCTGGAATTAATTACTGTATGGGGGGGGGGGGGGGAGGGGGCATTGCTGGAAGAAAAAGCTAAAAAAAAATATTTATAAAAAAACGATTTACTTAAACAAGTGTACGGCCCCCTTTCCCCCCCCCCCCCGCTACCACTTTGAAATTTAAGTGTGCCCCTCGGAAGTTTCAAGTTGCCCCCCCTTCCTTCATCCATCTAGTGACGCATGTTAACGATTGACGATGAGTGAGTCATCTGCTACTCACCTAGAATTGAGATGCATGTTTTCGAGGAAACAAATGTTGAATTACATATTTTGACTACGCAACAGATTGTCACGGCATACTTTGTTGAAAATCTATCAACTTCATTCTATAATTACATTTTTTTCCAGCAACATGAACACGTTTGTATATTTTATTCAAATGTTTTGAGGTTATAAAGGAGCATTTTACTTTATGTGTCTTTAAAAAAACCATCAAAAAGCAACTTAAAAAATAAACAACATAAATGTAATAAAATAATTATAATAATATATAGCATAAATCATAATAATATAATGGTAAAAAAATAATTGGGTAAAATGTAAATATGTAATTTTGGATGGTTAAAAAATGAATGTACATAATGTAGGGGAAAAGAAGATCTTTTAATTTACAATGAAGTTATCTCGAAAGTCGTGTGTATTCACATTTTGTTCTGCAATTATTTTATGAACAACACAACACATCATACGACAAACACGTATTACACATGCAAATAATTAGCACGCGCCTCTAGGTGACAGATTGTGAAGGATTAGTTTAATCTGTTGTAGTTAATTTTTGGCTTTTATTTATGAAGTTGCAGGTGTAAGTGAAATAAAGATGTCGTTATAGGCTTCATATTGTTTAATTACATGTTCAGATGCATAATTATGGAACACGCATGTGTAGTTATTGGTGTATTTATGTGTATTTTCGATGTAAGTTTATGTGAATTGTATGTGCATTGTTGTGTATTATTGTGTGTTTTCAGATTATTTTCTATTCAAAATATAGTCATATTGTAAATTATATTATATAAAAATAAAACAGCTAAATAAATGCTCAATTAAGCAAAACTTACATCATTTGTAAAGTGTGCAACACTAAATGATTAGACACAGTAATAGCTTCATGTGCAGACTTCTGTTTTTAGTCTTTAGTCTGTTTTTGCTTGCTTGAGTCAGGGTATGATCTAAGTACACAGTCAAAGGCTCCTCTTGCGACCATAATTATAAAAAAACTCGTTGAAATTGTAATAATTTTTTTATATATTTGGCTAAAGTTTCAATATATATAAGTATTGACGTGATATTATATGAGCATGAAGCGTGTTGTCAGCTGATTTTGATAAAAATTATCACACAACACAAGTTTGATTATAAAATATGTGCGTGTTTGCGACAGCCTGAGAATTAATTTGTTTAAATACCTGCGTGTGATAATTCACGGCACTGTAGACCAGACATTAAACTACGATACGTCTTGGCAAACTTGGTGCTCATTGTGACGTAGATGATGAAATTTGCCGAGGCGTTAATCTGGGACAGCAGAGAGCGAAGAATCTGGTAGGTGCGCACGAGCGCCGATGACGTCATGCCGTAGGAGTTGTACATGTCCAGGACGCTGGTGGGGAAGCAGACGACGAGAGAGAGCAAGCAGATGGTGAGCAGCATCTTGAACATCTTCTTCTCCTTCAGAGATTTCGTCGCTAAGTTGGCAGCGCCGATGGAGCCGGAGAACTCCTTTCTTTTGACGGCGATCGTGAGAGCTATGACGATAGAGGATCCCAGAATCATCGTCGGCGGCACCGTGCTGAGCAGGTTGCCAACGACGTACAAGTTGAAGATGTTGAACGACTCGTAGGTGTTGAGATTCAGCGATGATTCGGACAACGTCGCGACGGTGATGTTGTAGGTTGGGTTTCGAACCCACCGGATTTCGTAGTTCAAAAACGTCGGCGTCGTCATGACGATGGGGTAGACGAACAGAAAAACGACGCAGATTTTCAGCCGGAACTGGGTGAAGATTCGCGACACGTGAAAAGGGAAACATACAGCCACGAGTCTTTCAATAGCGATGGTCGTCACGTGACATATACTTATAGAAAAACACGTTTGGTTGACCGGAAGTACGTACAAGTTCACGAAGGAGGTCAAGGTTAAAGCCATCGCGGGGGTGGCGAAACGGATGAAACGGTTGACCTGGATGACGAGCTGAGAGAGGGAGAAGAAGAGGTCGCAGACGGAGATGGAGAGGAGGAGGATGTTGACCTTGTCCCGCAGGCCGTGGTGCCGGAGGATGATGACGTTCAAGACGTTGCCGACGACCCCCAGCAGACACAGGAGCGGGGTCAGCAGGAAGCTGAAGACGATCTCGCAGTAGATGACCACGTCGTTGCTGGTGCTGGTGATCACGTACCGGGGCGGTGTGACCAGCCGGACCGTGGTGTTCACGCTATTATCTGTGGTTACCACTGACATTCTGTAAAACAATAGAATTCACGTGTACAACAGACACCGGTCGTTATTTTAAATTTATAACATTATTATTACATATTTGCAAACGAATTAATGCTTTCAAAATAAATGTTTCAAGAAATGTATATATATTTTAATTAAAAATAGATCTATGAATACTAAAATTAATTATTTGATTTCTTATTACTTTCGTTTTGTTTCTATACAAGCCTACGCAATCGATTTTCGAAATTTGTTCGATTTATATAAGTTAATTTTAATTAGTCAAACACTGGAACTCTACCCTACGTAACCTTTGGTTACTTAACATTGTTGAACATAAATTACCGTAAACTAACATAAAGCTCAAGTTTATTTACGGGAATTGCTGTTGCATATCGAAGTAGGGCCACTAGAATATTTTAAATTGTCAAACACTATCCAAAATCGTACAGATGGATATTAAAGTACATACGTGTCGAGGACTTTTCAAACTTGAGATTATCTTCGTTGTTTGCAGCTTCTATCCAACTAGTGGTGTTTCTATTGCGCTATCAGTAAAGTATCAGATAATTTTTATAATTTAAACATTTAGCTTTAGTTTGTCAACTTTTATTTGCCATTTTTAACAACTTTTTTTTTTGTTTCGAGTGATAGGCCTGTATCAGACAGCAATTACTGTGAAAATGATGTACGAAAATAAATTTAAAAAACGGGTATAATTAACTGAATACCTAATATCGGTTTTTAATTTGAAAACATTTGAATCTGTTTAGAAATTATATTTAAAACTGATGGTTTTCGTTAAAAAAAAAATTCTTTACATTTTATTTTAGTAGCTTCGTACGACTAATAGATTAGAAAATTAGATTTAATTAAATAATACTTGTAAATCTAATTAAATAGGTAACTAATGTAGAAATCACTTCAACTATAATCGTTGTGATTAACACTAATGACTGCTGTCTACCATGCTAAAGACGTATCATTAGCGTCAATCAGCTCGTCAAATTTCTGCGGAGTGACCTCATAGCAATTACAATTATTCCAATAATTTCTGGCCGAGGGCAAAAGCCTGATGAGAGTAGTTAGCTCTTGGTAGAGATGCATGACTGGAATGTACATTGCTATAGCAGTTTTTTTTAACGGCAAAGTATTATAAATTTGTAAATTAGATTTCGAAACTTAATATCCAATTTTGAAATTAAAAACCAATTACTATAATGAATGTTAACTCTTCTAGCTTAAGATATATATATATATATGGTTCCATGACAAATGATCTCAGGACAAATGATCTCAGACAAAATATCTCAGACAAAATATCTCACAGCAAAATTTTAATAGTATATACGATCATTTTTGTTGATTTGAAAAAAATTTTTATTGACTGTTATATGGTTTAGTTTACTTTTTTACACAAAATAATCGTGAATAAATAACTTAACGAAACATCAAAAGATTTATTCAACTTAATCTTTGTAATAGCATTTGATTTGAAAACGTAAAAATTAAAACAAACTTACACCGTTAGCTTGAAAGTTATAATTAATGGTAAAGAATAAAACAAATAAAGTAAAGGTAATTATACAATATTAATGTTCAAAACACGCTAAATATGTTTGAACCATTTGATTGGGTCTTCAGTTTTGTAACGTAAAACCATTGTTTTATTGCATCATCAACACAAACATATAACGAAAGAGGCCATAGCTGGGTAATCACCACTTATACTGTTTTACTTCTTTTAACACTACAACGAGCGTTGCTCTACGATGAACGCTGTCGTTTAAATAAGCGTTTGTCACATGATCACTGTGACCGACGAATAACATTTCCTATAGAGTGTAGATGCTAGTTGTATTGTCCATGGAGGGCAGATGTCTTTCCCGGCATGTTTCTGCCATCAAAGCAGGCGGTCACCTTAATACGAAGGTGTGTCTTTATTGTTATTTCATCCCCTTTGACCTAGTTTCGTTCACCTGACATGGTAGGATTGTCTCATGTTCGGCAAGCCCACCTACGCTGTCTATCGAAAAAAAAGTTCTTTAATTTTCGCATACTATAATCGCAATTTCAAAATGTTTAGTGCACTATGACAAATTTATGCGTCAAACTTCTCTTAAAATTATTATATAGGCTTACAAACAATATTAAATAAAGTAAACCAAATTATATGACAGTCAATTAAAACAATGGTCAAATCAACAAAAATGATCGTATATACTATTAAAATTTTGCTGTGAGATATTTTGTCTGAGATATTTTGTCTGAGATCATTTGTCCATGGTATCATTTGTCCTGATATATTTTGTCCTGGTATCTTTTGTCCTGAGATATTTTGTCCTGTCACCATATATATAAATATATATATATATATATATATATATATACATATATATATATATATATATATATATATATATATATATATATATATATATATATATATAGAGAGAGAGAGAGAGAGAGAGAGAGAGAGAGAGCATCTGCCACTGTGGTATCACGTTCCAACTACACCGGTTGTTTAAAGTTCAACGCCGCCAGCAATAATATGTCGCAAGAGAATGGCACTGTTGAATTTCCTGAAGCCATGATACAGAATTTACCTAAATATTCTTCAACGAACGATAGTTGGCGATTTTCACTGTTAATTAGTATATTTCCGCTTAATAAGCTGGACAGCCACATTCCTGTGTATTTCTCTACCTCAGATTCGGCAACACTTTTTACTTCGGTAACACTGGTGGCTACTGGCAACCATCCTTCCCTATTGGTGCCGACACTGACCACAGGACACACCTACGTAACATCGGGAACATGGAGATTCAACCTGATGATGTCATCATTTGCTAATTTTCCAGATCAGGTTAGGCGACGCCAGAAATATATTCCTACACTTTTCTATTAAATAGCTTTGTATATTAAAATAGTTTTCTCCATCACATTCAATTTTTTGTTGCTAATACGTTTGCCAATCAGGTCTTTATTGACACCGTGAACTAATCAGCATGTTATGTACAAAACCGAGAAGCTGACGACAGAGAAGAGACTGTTTTGTTTCGAATGGGAGGCCGGTGCATAACGCAGAAAGCATGCCGTCGCCCAGACTTATAGTAACTCATGTGCCGTTTAGGTAGGTCGCAACAATTTCCAAATATTATATTAATTTGTCAATTGGTCAAGTTTTGTTATTATGTATTGGAAGCAAGGCTACTCTGTGAGCAATTTTATTTTTAAAAAGTTTTGAAAAGCACCAGTCCCCCCCCCCCCCCCCCCCCACACCCCCATGCCCCGCCTCTGCAACAGAAACAAACACCGACCATCTCGTTCTCCACGTTATGTTACCACGTGATCCCTGACATGACCTTTCAACCCTCATCCTCTCCTCACTGCCACCCATAACAAACTCTCTACATACACCCCAACCCCAACCCTATACTCAATCAATAGCCCGACAAGCCAACCCTATTACATCATTGGTCCATTACAGCAGTTGTCATATTTGGGCTTTACTCCATTCGAACAATAGTCACTTTTGGGCTAAACTCCATTGGAGCTATTGTCAAATTTGAGCAAAATTCCATCCGAGAAACTGTAGCATTCAAGCAAACATTTTTTCTGCCGTAAGTACAACTAATGTAAAGGTCCATTCAAATCCATTGCACTTTTCGTTGAGTTGCGCATTGATTTTTCATCTAGCGTTAATAATGTCTCGAAAAGCTGTCATTTAACTGCTATGTTACGTTTCAGGTATCTGCCCAAGCAAGCCTTAGCGAAGAAAAAAAAGATAATTCGCATGGACAGAAACCCCAAGGATGTACTCGTCTCATCCTACATCGCGAGGCTGCCTACCCTTGCATTACCCTTTGACGTTTGAGCAGTTTGTTCGTCTGAACACTGGGTGTGAGTAGTGTGATACACGATCAATGTTCGCACCTGATAAATTGTTGACGTATTTAACGGATTGGCAAGACGGTATAGACTCTAACGCAAAACGTATTTGTTTTAAATCGATTTGTCAGACGATTCGTTTGTTTCAGATTTGTATGGGGATTTGTTTATTTTTTTTTTATTCGTACGGGGATTTGTTTATTTCAGATTTTTTTTTTAGATTAGATTTTTTCAGATTTATTTGAAGATTTGATTATTTCAGATATGTACAGGGGTTAGTTTATGTCAGATTTGTACGGGGATTTGTTATTTTTCAGATTTGTACGGAGATTTGTTCCAGATTTGTACAGGGATTTGTTTATTTCAGATTTTTATTGAGATTAGATTATTTCAGATTTATTTGAAGATTTGATTATTTCAGATATGTACAGGGGTTAGTTTATGTCAGATTTGTACGGGGATTTGTTTATTTCAGATTTGTACGGAGATTTGTTCCAGATTTGTACAGGGATTTGTTTATTTTAGATTTGTACAGGTATTTGTTTATTTCAGATTTGTACGGAGATTTGTTCCAGATTTGTACAGGGATTTGTTTATTTCAGATGAGTACAGGGATTTGTTTATTCCAGATTTGTACGGGGTTTTGTTTGTTTCAGATTTGTACAGAGATTTGTTTATTTCAGATATGTACGGAGATTTGTTTACTTATGTGATGGATTGGCAAGAGGGTATTGAAGCTCACCTAGACGTTCCATTCTATACATCAGTATACGATGATATGAAATCAGTGAGTTGGTTAAGGGCGTACAATATTATCCAACTTTAATTTTTCTCGACTTTAGTGGCGATGTTAACAATACAACTAAACGATTTTAAAATTTATCTAACGTTTCTCAGTTTTACACAACCACTCTATTTTATTATTTTCAGATTTTTTAAAAAACATTTATTTTTTATTTAAAATAAAATTCCATCCATATATAATACTTTATATATTGCTGCAATCATACTACTAAACAGAATGAAAAGGGTGAAGTTCTTTACCCCACCCATCCCCACAAACCTGTACCCCCCCCCCCCTATCCATCCATGATTTCAATTGAGCCAATTTTTGTTTTTGGATAACAGGCGTGGGCAGTGTTTTCACAACAAACTAAGTCGAAAATTTGTCAATGTTTTTTTTTAGTTTTAACCTGAATCAGAATTGGTTTGTTGATCTAATTTATATTAACCAATATGCCGCTACTAAAAGATTTTTGTTTGTCTGTCTGCCTGTCCTTTATGCATTAATACAAAACTGATCCTACCGCCATAAAATATGGAAAGTAGTTTAGAATACTCCAGAGAAACCTTAACTGACTGTTAAATTTCCTACCCCACCCCCACACATGAGGAGCAGTGCCTCCCCACTCGAAAAGAAGCTAGAAAAAAATCTCCTATAAGTTTTCTGCCTTTAAATTTTTTAAAATTTTGTTTAGCGGGCAGCGCCCTGGCAGTTTGTCACCCAGAGTTTCCGAGCGGCTTTCTTAGCACCTGGGGTCAGTTGAGTGGGCGTCCTGCACAAGGGGTCAGGGTTACTGCTTGATTCAACGCTCAAACTTCACAGGCGCGTCAGAGGGCGCCCCGGGTTCCCCCGTGAGCACCACAACACATATACTTAACCGAGGGATACGGAGAGCTACTATAATCGATGACTTGATAAAATAAAAGATGTCCTCCGGCGCCTATGCGGTAGTAGCCAATACGGTTGGGCGCCCCGAGCCTCTCCATTATGATGATGTTATGAAACAAGTTGTTGATATGCCCTTTGGGTCAGTAATCTCGTAGCAAACAGCATTGCCCACCAAGGGAACAGCAAACTATGTGTGAATACATGTGCGGAATATTAGTACTTTATAAATTCATATGCATTTTTTAGAAATCAAAAATAGCGCTGAAGTACTACTTTCAGCTAACGGAAATTACTCAAGATTTGAAAGAATGCAGAGAATTAGATCTTTTACTTATATTTGAAATTTCGTTTACCTATCTGAAACATTACTCAAGTTATAGGATTTTGAAAAGCCAAAAGTAGAATAAGTTTTAGTTCCGGGTTATCAAAAAATCGCTAAAAAGTTGATACAGAACTACAAATTTGATATATTACTTGATTATGAAATTTCATTAACCTAGCTGTAACGGTACTCAAGTTATTGTGTTCACCGTTATACATACATACATACATACATACAGACAGACATGTGGACTAAACCGACTCAGGGAGGTGTAAAACGACGAGATTTATAAACATCTCGATTTCGATGTTCCTCTACGCTTCTTATACAAGAAAGTAAAAAACAAATCTAAATACATATTTTTTTTTCTGCATAGGGGCATGAAAATCCTAGCTACGCCACTGTTTGTAGACCCTATATTTGTTCGACACTAAATTGTAAAACTAATTGTAGTTAATTAATTTCTTGTTACAGTAATATTAAGGCTGAAATTCCCTCCCCCCCCCCCCTCCCCCCCTCCACAAAAAAATGAAAATTATTTAAACAAATTGTTGATGTGAGTATATTATCGCTGGAAGCGCGCCACCCACAATTTCAGAAATGGTAAAAAATGTACCTATAAGGTTGTACAAACAATGAAAAAGTTTTCGCAAAAAACATGGGTAACACAAATGAATTTTCTTGTAAATAAACTTTTTAGTGTTTTTTTTTAATATATAAATTTTACAGTGTTTAAAGCAATGTCAACTACTTTTATTTACAATTGTATTCGTATAAGTTTATAAATGTATTTAAAAATCGTAAAATGCTTTGTATAATATATTTTACTGTATACACCCCCCCCCCCCCACCTACCCACTTGATCACGCATCGTACCACAGTATTTGTAGGCCATCTGTGTAGCGCCATGTGTATAAGAATATCAATTACCATCAGAGGCGGAACTACAGTGCCGCCAGAACCCGGAATGCGGGGGGGGGGGGGGGGGGGGAGGCACGCCATTTAGGGACCCACAGCCGACCATAATAATTTTTTTATAGTTAAAACACATTAATTTTCTTGCATTTTTGACTTGATGAATGTTTTGTAAAAAGAATACTGCAACTGCGGTTTTCTTTATTCTACAGACATCATCCCACGCTCTTGTAAATTCTTTTTCTCTTTGTTTTTAAACCATAAGCTGTAGTGTGAAAGATAGGCTAACGTTCATAACACTTCCATGACTTATTCCCCTTTTTAAATAGTTAAATATGGGTGCTCATAAGCTCTTTTCAATAGATTTGTAGAAACAAAATTTAAAAGCAATTACTTCTCTTAATTATTATTTTAAAAAAAAAAACCTACTAAAGAATGACATGGTATAAAAAGGAAATGTATTTAAAATTAATAATATAAATACCAAAAAAAAACATAAAAAATCATAACCCGAGAAACCATTACACATACAAAGCTTTTAAGTTTTCTATTCTTCTGACCGGCTAAAGAGTCGGAAGTATTACGGCAAACATAAATTAAAACAGATTATCAAAACAGACTCACGCACATATTGTTTTATATGTTTTAATTGAAAAACACACCAAAAACAATGACATTTTTTTCAAAACCCGAACAGGCCAGAAATTAGGATCCTATTTTTGTATTATATATATATATATATATATATATATATATATATATATATATATATATATATATATATATATATATATATATATATATATGTATATATATATATGTATATATATATATATACATACATACACATATATATATATTCTGTGAGCCCAGAAATTGTTTTTGCGGGGTGGCCCTTTTTTCTAGTTCCGCCACTGATTACCAACTCTTTATAAAAGCGTCTACATTTTTTTAAGTCTTACACGGTCCACTGCTCCGCTTTTTGTGGTTGAAGAAAGATATCCAGGGGTTAACAGGGGTTAAGCTGACCAGAGGCAGTATTTCCTAATATAAAGATAACACATTTTTTTGTGAAAAACTGAGGCGAATTTCTATATACATTATTCGTGAGCATTAGTGTGTGTGTGTGTGTGTGGGGGGGGGGGGGGGGTTAAAGCCTGGGGTAAAAAAAAATATGTCCTTTTCGGGATAGCTTATAAATGAGGTTGATTTTTTTAACTAAAGGATTTGAAATAACTCTTGCTAATTAAGTCACAGAATTAACATAATTAAAATAATGCAATTATTTAGTTACCTGCCATCCGCTATGCAGTTACATTTACGATCCCCGCAACCTTATAGGCATAATAATAATTTTTAAACATTCTCTAAACAATCGGCACACAGAAGAAGAATAAACACATATAAAGAAAAGACGTGAACATTTCTTGTCACATATCTGTAGTACATGAGCAGCTCTCTGTCTGTAACTGTGTACTGTATATTCAACCATATTAAAGAACTAAAACCTATTTTAACATATTCTTCAATTTACAACTATAATAGGCATGAAAAGTCTATGTAATCATACTGAATTTCTAAAAGAATCTTTTTAAAAATATGGCAACCGATAAAAATATAGTTGTTTTTCGAGCCATTTGGGAACCGTCGATTACACTAATTTTTCATATTTTAAATGAATATATGCCGTTGAAAAGCCGTTTAGAATTATTTATCAATTCAAATATTTAAAAAAGACCACCCTCTACCCCTCCTTGAAGTCAACCTGGAGTGGCCAGGGAAAGTAAAACAATGAAAGTCACAACAATAGCGGTCAATGGGTATAGCCTCGTAGCTTATTGATATTAAACGAGCAGACCCGCTGCGTATCATACGCCGCTATTTAGTTTTTTTTTCTACTTTTCAGTAATTTATAATTTGTGAATTCGACAGTACCAATGCTGCCACTGAAAATATTTGCTTTAAAACACTAACCCCCCCCCCCCTTTCCCCTAACCCCGACCCTACACCCCCCCCCCCCCCCGTGAAAGCAGCCTCCTCTTAGTTATTTCTTAGTTACCTCCTGTAAGTTTAAAATCGAACTAAATTATCTGCCCCTAATAGAAACCCGGTTCTACGGGTCTACGATTTGTAAACATTTAGCTTTGTAAACATTTCGCGTGACCACAGCTCACCAGACAATATGGGGGGTGGGGGTGGTAGTGATAGTGATAGAGAGAAAGAGAGGGGACTGCAAGGAGGCGCTTGCAGCTTGTTTTCTAACGGCTCCCAGAAGAGAATTATATATATAGATATTACTAATATTTATTCGTATGAATACATCTCGCATTCATAAAACCGGAAGTCATTTTGTAATCTATCTATCTATCTAATACTACTAAAACTCAACTTTGTTTACATGTGGAGGGGGGGGGCGGGGGGGGGGGGACATATGTTGGGGCGCCAAAATGGTTTGGAAAAATAAATTGAAAGGTTGGGGGAGGGGTACAAATCGATAGTTTGAGTGGGGGGGGGGGGTGCACATCAAAAGTTTTGAATTGGGGGGGGGGGTTGAAAATCGAAATCTTGGGGAGGGGGTTAAAATCGAAAAGTTTGTCCCCGGGCGCCGGGAAGGGTCGCTATGCCTCTGAGTGACAGGCGTGATGTTTTTTGATGGATGAACCCCGAAACCCACAGTTATCCAACGGATGACGGGTATTCTAGTATACTACTAAAAGTCAAGTTTGTTTACATGTTTGAATATTTATTTTTTTGTTTTTTGTTTGTCCGATCGAGTATTGTGATATGTTCTACTCTATCTGGAGAGCTGTAAAATAGTATGTAGGTAGAGAATAATTTTTTAATGCAGACAGACTGTTAATCACAAATTTATTTAAAGACGTTAATTAATTTATTGATTTATTCATACGTATATTAACCACAATTTTTTAAAAAGATTTGAAAAGCCACTAGACTCGACGGAAACAGTGACGTCACATGATGTGTTTATTTTTTTTACATCGATAATGGCGGCCTATCAAAGAAGATTGTGTTCCCATTCCAATGTTTAACGCGTTCTAAACCTAATTTTCTGTCGGCTTTAACTTTAACAATACGTCCGTTTGCTGTATTTATTACGTTCCAACAATTATATCAATTTTCAACTGTCTTTTTCATTTAGTTTTACGATAAATTTCCCTAGATCTAAAGATCAGCTGTCGAAGGAAAGTTATGAATCTAGCCTAGATCTAGATCTAGCCTAGATCTAGGTCACTAGACTCAATGTAAATTCTAGATCTAGACTTAATGTAAATTCTACATCTAGAATCTATTTCAGGCCTTAATACATCTAAAATCTATTTCAGGCCTTAATTATTTTATATAAATCTTTGTTTCGCTAATTTAAGATAAAATTTAATTTGAAAGTTACTACTACTAGACTTAGATCTAGATCTATGCGCGTAAATCAAGTTGCATAAGGAGACTCAAAGTATAGTATAAAGATTCATTTGTGACGTCACGAGTAAATAGCTAAGTTGGTAGCGTAGTCGGCTCTCATACGGGTGGCACAGGTTCTAGACCAATATGTCAATGATATTTTTTTTTCAATTTTTTTTTTAGATGTGAATGATAAAGTTGCCTATCTGAACTTGGCAGGATACAGGGCAGGTGAAGTAGAGTTCATCTGTTTCTTTGTCTTAAGCATATGAAAGGATAGTGTGGTCAGAGACATGCTCGGCTGGAATAGTTTTTTAAACGATAAAAACATGTTGTCTGAGACTTGGCGGGACACTAGGCAGGTGAAGTAGAGTTGAGTAGGTCACATGTGACGTCAGTATATGAAGGGATAGTCCAAAATCGGTGTTTTCGGTGTTTTTAAAAGATAAAAAACATATTTTTGAATGTAGCGAGGAGGGGGGGAGGGGCGGGAGGGGGAGGGGAGGCGGGGGGGGGGGGGGCGGGGGGGGGGGGGGACATATGTTGGGGCGCCAAAATGGTTTGGAAAAATAAATTGAAAGGTTGAGGGGGGTTCAAATGGAAAATTTGAGTGGGGAGGGTGCACATCAAAAGTTTGAGGGGGGGGTTGCAAATCGAAATCTTGCGGGGGGGGGGGGTCAAATCGAAAAGTTTGTCCCCGGGCGCCGGGAAGGGTCGCTATGCCTCTGAGTGACAGACGTGATGTTTTTAGATGGATGACCCCCGAAACCCACAGTTATCCAACGGATGACGGGTATTCTAGTTATTTCTCAAAGTGTTATAAAATATTTAATTTGGTCGAAAAAAAATGCCTTCTGGCAACAACCATTTGGAACCGGCTGTTTATGGCTTTTAAAATAAAAAGTTTAAAAAGTAGGTTATTAATTGTTAATCTTAATTTTAGTGTGGAATAAAGGTGTGAAACATTTAACAAAAAATGTAAGTGTTTTATTATTATATGATTACAGAAAATTAATTCTGATTATAATTAAGTTCTTAATTATATAAATCATCGTTAATAAAAACGTGTGTTGTTTTTGTTTTTTTTTTTTAAATTTTAAAACTAAAAGGACTCGAAAATGTTAAGCGAGGTAATTTCGTCTAAACTACGAAGAGACAAATAATATTTGTTTGTCTCCCTTTGACCGTAAATTTATATCAGTATTCTTTTAGTTTGTCTTCCATGGGATAGGGCCGATAGGCTACCCACACGAAAAATAAACTATGGAACAATTTAAATAGCTAAAATAATAGATTTTTTTAACTTTGTGATAACAAGCTTTTAAATGCACTAAAAATAAAACAAATTTGCTTTTTTAAAAAATAAAAGCGCTGGTTGCTAAAATAAGTAGGGAATTTTGTAAGCGGCAAATGTTTATATTTTCAATCCTTTTAACACTGGTTTTATTTTCTACTTCTTAGTAATTATAAAATGTGAAAACTGTAAATTAAGTTGGTATTTTTTTAAATCAATTAGTAGGACTATTTTTTTAAATTTTTAATTAATATATTTTTGACTGTTTGCTCTTATTGAATTAAAAAATACAGATTACTAAAATATTTGCTTTTTACCCGATCAGTAGCTTGTGATCTCTAAAAGATAATAATTCCCCCCCCCCCCTCTTTCTTAGTGTGTGATTGAATCTTACAGCCGAAATCAACCATCCATGACCAACTGTTTCCCGCTTGTATGTTCGATTAAACCAGTTCTTTTTGCACTATCGCTGGAGACGAATGTATAGGGAAAAGTTAAAATAAAAATTGCTGCATAAGAAATGGCCTAAAAATAGGTTACAATAGTTGCCACGTACTTACAAGGAAATAAACAGATACACAAACAGAAGTATATTATGAATTAGATAAAAAAAAATTAAAAAACAATAGAAGTGAGAGGCTGAAATTTAACGTTGTTTACATGGCATCAGACTGGTGAATATATTTAATGCATGGGAAGGGAATGGGGTAAAAATACAACATAGAACTTGTGTGAAATCTTTGGGCGCTGTAATTCTCTTCGAACTATTCACCTGAAAGTACCGTACGATACTTCCTTGTTTTGTTTTGTGTACTTTTATCATGGGAAACAACTGTTCTGACTTTTATTGTTTTACTCTCTCTGGCCATTCCGGTTGACTTCAAGGACAGGTTGAGGGCAGTTTTTTTTTAAATATTTTAACTGATAAAATAATTCTAAACGGCGTTTCAACGGCTTATATTCGATCCAAAATATAAATGTGAGTGTAATCTATGGTTCCCAAAGGGATTTTATTTTTACAAATGTAACATATAATTTTATCACTTGCCAAATTTTTTAAAAAGATTTTTTTTAAATTATTAGATTAGAAAGACCTTTCATATCTATTAAGAAAAAAATTGTTTAATTTATAACTAACGTAGAGTTTTTTTTAGAAGAACTTAAATGCGGTTAAATAAATTAATTATATTTGTTGTTAGTTTTAGTATAGCAAACGTAAAATAAATTGGGACAACCTTCACGAATGTACAACAACATCGCATTTTATTTCAAAGATTTGACTGGACAGAAGAGCGCCTTAAAAGTGTTGTAGAACTTGGAGCTGGTGGAGACGTAGATGATGAAGTTGACGCTACAGCTGATGAGGTACAGGATGACTGAGGTCGAGTGGAGCAAGCTTGACGTCAGCGTGGTCACACTCGCGTACGTTATGTACATCTCTATCACACATGTGGGTATCCACGCGGCTGCCGTCACCACACACACCACAAGCAGGGTTTTAAAAATCTTCAGCTCGCTCTGTTTAGAGTTCACTCCCTTATGTTTCGCTATGCTCATTTCTCCCATTCTCTTAAGCTGTATGATAATAATAAACGAGCAAACTACGATGATGATTAAAGTAACGAATGAAAAGAGTATATTTAATACGCCCCATGCGTATGTGTTGATAAAGTTGATGTTTTCCTGGTAGAATTGAGTATTGAAAAGTTCCGCAACTGTTGCGTTAAGAACGTCATTAAACCTCCATCTGAAACTCTTACGGAAAAATTGCGGCGAGACGAGACCAAACGTCACCACGTATATCCCGATGACGACGTATTTCGTTGAAGATCTGGTGAAGATCCTGGATATATGAAAAGGGAAGCAGACGGCGACCGCGCGTTCTACGGCTATGAGAGTTGAGTGCCAGATGCTGATGGCTAACATGGTGCTAGTGAGCGGCATCACAAAAACTGACGAGATGGCGGACACAGTCATGGATAGCGGCAAGTCGAATTTTGAAAGGACGTTTTTTAGTTTACTAATGGGGAATAAGATTGAGACGATTAAATCTGTAATCGATAGGGAGATCAATATGATGTTGGTGGTGTCTTGAAACCCGTGCTGGCGTAGGACCAGGATGTTGCTGACGTTGCCCACGATACCGAGTAGAGAGAGGATGTAGACGAGGATAATGTTGGTCAGCAGATCGATGACGTACATGATGTCCACACCGGGCATTTTAAAGTTTGTGACGTCGACTAATGGGTGAGCGAAATTAAAAGTGTATTGTAATCTTATAATTTATATACACTTTTGCAAATAGTACTACACATAGTATAGTGAGTTCAAAGTAGTACTTTTAATGTACTTCTTGCTGACGACAGATTTATATGAATTATGTGGATATTACAGTAACATACTCATAATCACAATAAGGCGAATTGGCAGATTGGTAGCTCATCACTCACTAAGTCAGGCTGACTAGTAGCTAGACACTCACAAAGTCATTTTTAACTGATCTGGTAGCTAGACACTCACAAATTCAGGCTGACTGACACTCACAACGTCAGTATGACTTGTAGCTAGACACTCACAAAGTCAAGCTGACTGGTATATCACTTGCCACTAGTCACAACCGAGTTTCCTAACAGGTACTAAATCAAAAGCTCAACCGAAGAATCTTCTCGAAAAGAATTATCATTTCAAAGAAAGTTTGTGGTAAATTAGCGACTCATTATTCAATGTATTAAATTCAATTATTTTAAACCCTGCCTTTTATAAAATACTGAAATCTTTGTAGTTTGATAATATCCATTGTAAAGGGTAGTTGAAGTATCCATACACCCGTCAATAATTATCAAATCTCCAGCGTAATTTCTCATAATGAGCATCAATCCTTGTCTTCTAGAAACACATCAGATCTCATAAAGACAATTAACGTGTATTTTACGACGGACTTTAATTATCATGATGTCTGTTACGACCAATTAAAACTTAATTTTTACTTCTAATGTGAACATCTCAACGTATGAGTTTAACAGATCTACATTATAACTTTAATTTCGAAGTGAGGTGTAGTTTAGTCTAAGAACAAAGTCTAAGTAGTGCTAGCTTATTGGAAGATAATTCTCCTAACACTGCTAAATTTCACCTTACACAATTATGTTCAGAGAGTGTGGTAGCTGTTAGATGTCTAGCTTTGAAGTCATTAAAGAGATTCCTCATCCTATTAGCGATTGATTTTATACATACAATGGTGTTCTGAAACTTAATAGTGACAACGTCTACTTCTATTCTTTTAAAAATAAAAGATCTCATCTGCTTTGCAATTTTGTTGGGTTATAGATTTATAGAAAGAGAATCTTCTGAAAGCCTTTTCTTCATAAAATATAGAAAAAAAATTATATTATGAAAGTGTTATATTAATAAATCTAACTTAAAATATTTTAGTAGGTGAAACGTATGGAGAATATAAAATAAAGGAATACGATATTCAACATTCAAAAGGAAACTTAATATTTGTTTCGTTGTACAAGCAGTTTTTGGACGTCTTCAAGAGTTGTATAGACACGAACAGTAAATGACTGGCATATTTCAAACAGTTCAACAAAAACATTATACAAAAATTCAGAATTAATTTTTTTATATATTAAAAGTTTATTCTGAAAAACGTTTAAAGTGTTACATAGACCTACTAACCTACCATGTGTACTAAATGTACATCTCACCTCGCCATTGTACACTTGACAATAATACACACTTTTCAATGTCGCTGTTACATTTCTAAACACGCATACAACAATTGTATCTTACTGGAAGTGCGTGTGCTTGCATTCATTAAAATATATCTGGTCATATGTAAATATGCCTGCATATGCATAGTTTCAATGTAAATTTATATTTTTATACATAATCAGAGATGTTTACTGTAAGACCTATTGAACAATTGACACAATTTGTAAACCTAACGCCACTGTGCATTGTTCAAATAAAATAACTTTATAAATCATTTACTAAAGCATTAAAATTCTCTGACTGCATGTATGTTCGTTGTAAAACACTAGGAAGGCTAACTCTTCTGTGTGCTAGCTTTGAATGGAAACAAAGAAACCTAGTGACGTTTTTTCTTCCATATGACAAAGATTGTGTTTTATACTTTTAAAAATATGAGAGATGGAATTTGATGGATTCTGATTTTGTTATTGTTTTTCCTCGTGAAAATTGGAATCGTCGAGGAATTGTTACGATGTTAAGCTTTATTTCCTCTTTCTAAGTCCATTTTTCGAAATCGTGTACTTAGTTTTAGCACCTCAACAGTAAAGACGTACAATATATATATGCGATTTTGTCCAATAATATTAAGTATTTCGTGTCAACGTGTTATGTGCCATACGGCACGGATTCCAAATTCAGCCAGTTTTTCTTCTTCTATATTAAAATTTGCTTTCTTAGCCCTTGCCCATTTTGTTTTGATTTTGCTGTTCTCTCTCCTGGATGGGTTGCTGCCCGTATCTGATGAGCCTCATCTGCCCCGGGGTTCATACTCAAAAAAACTTCTCTTAGTTTACGTATTTCAGTGAGATTTGTATAGAAAATAGCATACAATACGACGTTTTTAAAATCCTTTTTCTATGCAACTCTTGTTCAAACTTTAGGTAAAGTGAGAACGTGCTAGGAGACACCGAAATGTTTTATTGTTTGCGTGCGATTTTCAACGGAAAAGTATTCACACCACTTTTCGCAAATTTTTTTTACGTTATTTGCTGTCACAAAATAAACAAGGACAAATGCATAATTTAACAAATAATCCAACGCTCTTTTCATAAAGGATAAGTTAATTGCAAATAAATGCCTAAAACCCAACTCTATTACATTTTTATATTATAAACACTGATCGGTAATATTTATTACGTTAAGCGGACATTTATTTAAAATCGGAAAATTATAATTCCATGGCACGCTTGTTGCATTGCACGAGGCGAAATATTTAAAATTACCAAAAATCAAACGAGACAAAATGACACATCCCACTTAATTTGTTGCTGGTCTTTACAAACACCGTGTGGGAGAAAATCATCGAAAAATTAATGTCGTTCACTACCGTTTATATTGGAGCAATGATATTTGTAAATACTGACATAATTTGTCTTACATGATTTATGTAAATACTGACATAATTTGTCTTACATGATTTATGTAAATACTGACATTATTTGTGTTACTGATTTATGTAAATACTGACATAATGTGTATTATATAAACACTGTGTTTATTTCTTTTGTTTCCCGGACGTATGAACTGCGTTAAGATAGGATTTTTTTATTTAACATTGGACAAAAATTAACAAACCTAACAACGTTAAATTTTCAAATAAGTTTTAAAATAAGTGAAAAAACACGTAAAATAGCCAGATATTTATAAAACAATATGGACTTAATTAATACAGTAAAAATTAAAAACGTAAAATAGCCAGATATTTATTAAACAAGATGGACTTAATGTAGTAAAAAAATGTAATCTAAAAACTTTAATATTTCCTTGACCTTCACGAGCTTTCATTTATTTTTTACTCTCTGCATATCTCGTCCTATAGCCAAACTCCTGTAGCCCAGTCAGCTAACTTTTACATGTCTCTAGTTTGATAAACATACACAGTTTACTCCCTTTGTCTTGTATAATTGTGTTACATTTGGTAAACATACACATACACATTTTACTTCCTTTAACGTCTATTGTATAGTTCAATGCTGAACCGAATAGTTTTGAAACGTTAATACTACATTATCAATGACAAATATAAAATTTAAAAATTCGTCCGTTACAAAACAAATAGCTAACTTTTAAATGAATTACACATTAAAACCTTGTTTATAAGCTGTACCATATAGGGACTTATAAACTATTTGGCCTAAAACTGAAATTATTCTAAATAATTTCATTTTAAATATTATATAGATATTGGTTTTAAATGTATAAATATGTTTATATTATATTATATGAAATATAAGGTTTTGTGTTGCTTATAATTTTTCGAAAATACTTACCATTAAAAAATCAATACACAATGGTTCTTAATTCAAAATAAAGTATCAGCCTAATGCAGTTTGAACGTGTGTTTTGTTATATGACCCAGCATGTGCAATGTGGTGTTTAAACACTAGTAATTGATTGACTAATTGATACTAATAAAACTATTTTATTTACAATTTATTGACATTTCTTTAAAATGAATTTTAACAAATAGCAGCAAAAATATATTTTTTCGGTCTTGTGAGTCGGTCAATGGTTTTATAATTTAAAATAAACTACGTGATAAAGATTTCATTTATTCAATTCACACTAGTGTACACTTTGTTTTAGTAAATCTAATGAAGCTACACAGCCAAGAATTATTTTTATATTTATTATTTCTCAATCATGACTTAAAAATTGACCTTTTAGCATAATTACAATAAATTTGTAAAAATATTTCAATTTAAATAATGATTGAAAAATAGAAAATATCCTATTTAAATTCAGTAATTTTATGAATTTGAAACACAACAATTTTTTAAGGTCTATAATTTATATTTTTTGCTACTTAATATAATTTAAATTTTTTGCTAACAAAATATGTTTATATAGCTATCAAAATAGAATTACCTTCGACATTTAAAAAGGCTTTTGAAAGCTGCAGCAAATTTAGAGCTCGTCTTGACCAGGATGATGAAGTTGACGCCGGCCCCGAACTGGTACAGCACGTGCTTGATGCTGGTCATCAGAGCACTCACCCTGGGTGGGGCGGCGCCGTAGAAGCTGTACATGTCCAGGACAGCTGTTGGCACCCACACGACAGCGGTCACCACGCAGACGGTCAGCAGCATCTTAAAGACCCGGAGTTCCTGCTCGCTGGACTTTGTGGTCTTGACGAACCTGCTCCGTAGCTTGACCACGATGAGGAGCGAGCTGAAACTGATGACGATAAGGGTGACGATGGACATGAGCGTGTTGAGGTACCCCCAGCCGTAGGTGCTGATGATGAAGTAGTTGTCGCGGTAAAATTGGGTGTACGTTTCCATGGCAACCGTCGCGTTGTAAGCGACGTCGAAAGCCCAGATGAAAGTCGTACGGTAAAACCACGGGGTCATCTGTGCGAAACTCAGGACGTAGATCCCGATGAGAATCTTTCGGGTAGATTTCGGTGAGAATATCTGTGAGACGTGAAGTGGGGAACTGACGGCGACCAACCTTTCGATGGAAACCACCGTCACCGTTAGGATACTCACGCCGAGCAGCGTGCTCGCTAGTGAGGACAGGAACACGCTGGTCATAGCCTGAAACGTTTTGGACAACGGGACGTCGAATTTAGCGAGCACGCACTTGAGCCTGGTCAGGAACATCAGCAGCGAATAACCCAAGTCGCTGAAAGACAACGACAGCAGCATGATGTTGGTGGTATTGTGGGACCCGCTGGACCGCAGCACCACTAAACTGATGATGTTCCCCACCACCCCGAGCAGAGAGAGACAGTATGAGAACACGCAGTTGCAGAGTAGGTCTAGGATGTAAAACTGGTCGGCTGTCAGATCGTAGGTTATTGCTATAGCTGCAGCCATTTCTGTTGAAACTCTTTGGTCAGTGAAGTTTATGGAGTACATCACTGTGACGTAAGCCATAAGTAATCTGGCAAGATTAAGACTTCATGTAACTAGTGAGAAAGACTTATTCTTCACAGATAAAGCATTTCATAATTTACGATACTTCAAACACAACTCTATTTTATCACTTTTATTTATCGATGGACGTTTTATTCACTGGTGTGACGACAGTTGTCTCCGTATTGCTGGTAAAGTCTTCTGCTTTCAAATATATTAAATGGGTAGCTTATACCGCAGTTAAAATAATTTTAAATTTAAATGTTTTCTATAATACATAAATATAAAGATGTCTTCGATCTCGTATTTCTAGTTATTAAACATCAATTTGTTGAATATTTGAATATGAATGTTTCACTTTTATTTATTTATTCTAGAGTGACTGTCGTGATTACATTTAAATATAATTTGACAATTTCGTACCGCAGTGTCATTAAATTCAATTATATATTTTCCGTGTAAATTTTTGACTCAAATGGTTATTTGTAGGAATCTAACAAAAGTTTAAAATATACTTTAAAAAAAACCTCTGATAAAGTATTAAATTACTCAAGAAAATCATACAAGCTAACACGTTTTTTGTAGAACTGCACTGCAAACGCAACTTAAAATAATCAATATTTGAGGTTGATTTCATTTATAAAATGATATTGTTTAATCCATTTACGATCGGAATTAAATAAATTTCTGGTAGATTTGATAGCTTCACACTCAAACCGTGAAATATTCAGCGACTAGAAAATTGTTTTGAAAATTAATACAATCAACCCAATCAAATGTTTTAGTAATTAGTTTAATTTTACTTTTTTATTACACGTGAGTAGTTCTCGTTCAATTAAATCACAATCAAAACAATTCAGATAATGTAGCACAAAGTGTTACAGTTTCACACTTATATTGACAATTTGATTTTTTTAGAAAAAAAAATGTCTTTCTTTCAGTGTTTTGGAAACGCAGTTTAAAAAAAAATATTTTGGCAAATTATGGTTGGTTTAATTTTTTTAGATTATATAATTAAGGCAGACACTTTGGTAATAAACCGGGAGTAATCTCCCCTAAACTTTCTCGAATATTCTTATATAACACTACGTGGGATGGCAACTCTGAATATAGACATGATTTTTAATTACTTAAACTTTTAAAAATAGAATAGAATCTCGTAGAAAAAGAATTGCGCACAAAGCGAACGCCAAAACAAAATGTGCATAATAGTGCGGAATATTAATAGTACTTTATAAATTTATATGCATTTTTTTGAGAAATCGGAAATAGCGTAAATTACTACTTCCGTTCATTTATCTATCTGAAATAGTACACAAGTTATAGGCTTTTGAAAAATTCAGAGTAGAAAAAGTACCACTTCTGGTTATCGGAAATCGCCCAAAAGCTGCCACGGATCTACGATTTTGATAAAATACTTATATATGAAATTTCATCAACCTAGCTGTAACGGTACTCAAGTTATCGTGCTTACAGACATACAGACAGACACACACACATACACACATACATACGGACAAGATTGCAAACATATGTTTTTCCGACTCAGGGAGGTGTAAAACGTCGATATTTGTAAAAATCTCAATTTTTTTGCACGATTTTTTACAAGACTTTCTCTATACTTCGTTTATACGAGAAAGTAAAAAAAAAAAAACAAATATATATAACAGTTAATATTGTGTATAACCTTTATTTTTATTTTGACTACACCAGACGTGGATAAATTATATAATTAGAGATTAGGTAATATATTCTCCTGTATTATACACTACCAAAACCACGTTTTTTTTTTAAATTTTGTATTTTTTTTAAAAATCAAAATAGACATGATCTTTCATTGGTGAGGCTGGCAAATTTCATTTAGAAATTTCTTTCCCTGTTTTTAGATAGCAAAGTTATAAAACGATAATATTAAAACGTAAATTAAGCAGAAGTTTTTAAAAGTATTATTATTATCATTAGATCTCAATAGAGTAACAACATACTGGATCTAAAATATATCAATTGCAGCTTGATACAGATCAAATTTTAAAATACTTCCCTTTTTAATTAAAGCAATTTCGTATTGAACGTGCATCAGTCTGTCATTTTATTGTTCATCCAGACTTCTCTTCATCTTCTTCGTTCTTAATTTTTAGTGTTGGAATGGATCGAGCCTTATCTGCTAGAGGGTTTGAACTCGAGACTTTTTCGAATTTTATCAACTATGAGCTTTTTGCCGACTCGACCACGCCTCCATCACAATTAAGGATACGTGTCAACTGGTTATGCGCCATTGAGGCCATTGACTCCGATTTCAGCCTGCTTTTCTATTTGGATTTGCTTCCATAGCCTTTGTCTAACCAAGAACAAACTACAAGGCAGCAGTTGTTTGATTTTGGAGTTGTCTCTCCTAGAAGAGTGGCTGTCCCCAGCTAACGAGCCTTATCTGCCCGAGGGTTCGAACTCGTGACTTTTTGGTTTAGCAACCATGAGCTTTTACCGACTCGACCACGCCGACCCCCAGACTGTCTTTTGGGCTTCCTGTAAGTAACGCGTGCTGGGTTTGGTGTATTGTGGTTGTGTAGGTGCTTGTATATTTGGTGTGTTGGCGCTTTTCACAGAGAAGATTAAAAACAAGTTATTTATAGAAAAGTACATATAATTTTAAAATACTTAAATATTATGTAAACATGATTAATTCAAATTTTTTTTAAATCTACCTTTTAAAGTCAAGTTTTGGGAATTATCATCATAGCTGAGAAACAAAGTCAGCGACAACTTTTAGAAATAGAAACAATTTTCGTTTGGCAGTAACATAGCTGTTTGTAAGTCGCCGCAAACTTAGAACTAGTTCTGACGAATATGAGGAAGTTGATGCCGCAGCTGAACTCATACAAGACGTGCTTCACGCTGTTCAAGACAATCAGTGTCTTCTCGGGGGCCGTGCCGTAGAAGTGATACATGTCTATGACGGCAGTCGGCACCCACACGACGAAAGTGATGATGCAGACGAGCAACAACATTTTGAACACCTTCATTTCTTTTGGGTTTGATTTCGTTGGTATGGCGGTCCGGTGTTGGAGCTGTACGACGATGACGGCTGAACAGACGCTGATGATGATTAACGTGACGACGGAGCAGAAGACGTTGAGGAAACCCCAGACGTACGTGCCGATTGCGTACCTGTTGTCGCGGTAAAACGGCGTTTCCGTTTCCATAGCAACCGTCGTGTTGTTCGTGAAAGTCCAGACGTAACTCGCGTGGAAAAACCAAGGAGACATGAGACCGAACGCTACCAGGTAGGTTACAAAAACAACCCGCTTGGTTGATTCAGGTGTGAATATTCTCGCTACATGCAAAGGAAAACTCACAGCTATTAGTCTTTCCACGGAGATGACGGTGACCGTAAAAATACTGGATACAATCATCGTGCTCGCTAGTGAGGACAAGAACACACTAGTAAATGTTTGATAGGTTGTGGAGCACGGGACGTAAAGCCTCGACAAGACACATTTCAGTTTAATGAAGAACATTAGGAAAGAATACATGAAGTCACTAAAAGACAGAGATATCAACATGAGGTTCGTCGTACTGTTGCGGCCGTTACGAAATAAAACGACCAGGTTGATTACGTTTCCCACAATTCCAGCCACAGCTAGGATATGAAACCCAATGCAGCCAAAGAGAAGGTCCAGAATATAGAATGCTTCGTGACCGAGGTCTTTGATCACATTTTCTCTGAACTCTACATCGTTGTTGTCTCCATCAATAAAATACGTCAAGTTTATTTTAAAACCTTTGGCCATTTGTAGAGTTGACGAGGTTCAATTGAATTGATAAAAGGAGTATCACCTAGTTGGTTAAAAATTGGACTGTTTTAACGTAAAGAAAATGTAATTTCTAGCATACAATATGAAACGTGCATCTAATACCATTGTCTTTTTTATATTGGTTTGTTATAAACATGGTGTACGGCTTTTTTTAAAAATGAAATTCTTAGAAATTAGCTGGAAAGTTATTAATGGCCGCATGGTAAATTTCAAATTCAATTTTGCAATTTTCCTCACGTTTATTTTACAACAGGTCGATTAAAAAAACACAAAGAACTGACAAAACTGAAAAAAATATAAACAATTTAACCACTTGTGTTGATCCTTATGATACAAAGTGTTCAGATAATCACATTTTAACAGCTTTCCATTCATAACGATAACTAAAGATGTACTTACTGTCGATCAATGAACATTTTGTGTTCAGACTATTTTATTAAAAATTACTTATTCGTTTTATACAAAATTACTTCTTTCGAAAAAACAAAGAAAATACCATCAGTAAAGAAGGAAAACCGTGGTTCCAATTTATTTGATTAACAAAATAGTGTAGCGGGTTTAACCAATAGATAATAACATACTGAAGTTTCGCTACATACAAACTCCGGTGACAATTTCAGGCAAAATATTTAATTTTTTATTCTGTAATAACCCTGTAACCAGGAAGCAATAAGACTAAAATTAATCGACCGGTAGAAAATATTAGCGCTTGAGAGTTTTTCCAAAAGATATTGTAGTTTAGAATACATTCCAGTAATACTATTAGTAGAATGCATTATGTTTCTTAAATGTCCTCACTCTATTGTTAAAAACAGCATCACTTTATTTATACAATTGATTTCTTTGCTCGAACATTTCAATTATGATGCTGTAGTTTAAGAGTAAAAGTCTTATAAATCTTTGATTGTTTTTTTTAGTAAGTTCTAGACTTGTTTAGGGTAAGTAATGCCCAGACGACAGTACTGTAACAAAAAGTTTCGAAAGATACAAAATAAAACAAGAAATAACAGTTAGACATATACAGATCGCATTTAAAAAAAAATTAAAATGATCATACCGGTATAAAACACAGTATTTGTATGATGAAGATATAAAACAATTGAATACATTAACAAAATATTTATGTTGGTCTCATATCAGACATTATTTATATTTTGAAATCAATAAATTTAAAACTTTCTACAGATGTTCATCTCTAGTCGGGAATTCATTAGTGGTATCGTATTTTTTAAAAAAAATCTATTTAAAGTTTTTAAAATTTATTGTTAAATAAATGAGTAATACATTCTAAAATTTTCAAATTGCATCTACTTTCACCAAGAAAGAATCGAATGTATCATCAAGTTAAAGCTTTCCTGGCATCTAAAAATTTAAGAGCAGAATTAATGGCTTTTAACGTTGGGCTAGTTGATTTTAAAAAAAAAAAAAAATTATGGAGAAAAATTAAATCTTATCAAAACAATTGAAAAATACTATTTTTACAAAGAGACAAAATTATGATTTAATTGTTCATCATTAAACACATCTACATATTTACGATCTAGGTAGAACGCTATTTTATGTTTATATCAGGATATCATTTAACATGTGGAATATACGAGTTTCAGTAACGTCTTCCTAAAATATGTTTACTAGTTTACAAGGTGCCTGTACATTCCTTTACTAACGGAGGGTCGTTTTTTTGAAGTTCATAATATAAAACTTGTTACCGGCTTTGCGCAATGTGATACAAATGCGTTAAACGTTGTATTGATGGTTTTGTTTGTTGGTACATCAAATTTTGATACAATACAATGTATACTTTCAGCAGTGTAACAAGTCAGTAGGCCTTTCCACTAAAAGGTATTACCCTTAGCACAATATTTCTGGTAGCTGTCATTCTAAAAAGTACATTGAATTTTATCAAATTTAACATATTTAAATGTATTGTTCTCGTTCAGAAAATATGTAAATGATACATAATGAGTTTCCCTCGAAGTACTTTTGTTTTACACATTATTTTTATTGTTTAAACAATGAAAGCAAACTCAGAAGATGTTTAGCTGGACTTGCAAGCCATTGTTCTATACATATCACTAGCAGCACTCATCCTTCATTTTTCTTTAAGCATGTTATACATCGATACAAACAGCACATTGTGGAGTTCTAAGGTGTTGTCGGTGCCCGATCTTTGATCAAATACAACTAAGGTCACTCCTTGATTTCGAAAAGCATTTTTTTTAGATAGAAACTATTTTCTTAGTCGTAAAAAAATTAAATTAATGTAATGTAATTTTTTTTTTATTTCTTGGTTCACATCATCGTTTTTTTTCTTTATATAAACCTCAATTGGGGGGTTTTTGTCCAGGGGGTTTATATCGCGGGGGGTTTTTGTCCAGGGGGTTTATATCGCGGGGGGGTTTTGTCCAGGGGGTTTATGTCGCGGGGGGTTTTTGTCCAGGGGGTTTATGCCGGGGGGTTTATGTCCAGGGGGTTTATGTCCAGGGGGTTTATGTCCAGGGGGTTTTTGACCGGGAGCCGTCTGAAGTGTACATGAAGCCACCATTAACAGGACAGTTTTTCAATTACTATTGCCTAGCCTACTTAACATTAGTCAAGCAGGTAAGAGTAGTTTTTCTCCAAGCCTGCTGTAATATAATGCTGTATGAGCCTTCTTCATTGCTTCACTTGTCTAATATTTAAATGCCGACTCTGGCTCTAGAGGCGGGGTGTTAAGCTAAAACACTCAACCAACACATCTGCAGCTGAAAATGTTCTCATCAAAGTGTCATGAAACGAACATAATTTCCGGCACACTGAATGAAATCAATAGCTTTTTTAATGTAAGAACAAGAATAACTTTCCCTCAGGTTGAAATCAACTCTAGCGGATTTGATCATCAATGTTTAGTCGGTTTTGGATCAACTTTTCAGTGCTTTCCAAGATATTGATTTTTCTTTCTTTATGAAACAATGTGCTGTGTTTTTAGGAAACTTATTAATTGAGTGTTAGAAAAGGTAGCGCGGAAAGCTAAGTGTAGAGGCTACGAAATGTTACAAAAGCTGATTTTCTAAAAAGTGGATTTTAGAAACAGTTATGGAAACACGCATTCTCCAAAACAGTTTATTCATTATATTAAAAATACCAAGAAATTCAATTATATTCATTAACAAAACATCCGCCATAAAAGTAATTAACAGTTAGGTTAATTGAGAACAAAGCAATGACATCGACAAATTACGTGTAATTAAAAATTAATTTTTCTTTTTCAAATTTCCATTTCTTTAAATCAATATTTTTCCCCTCTTAGTTTTTGTACTTAAAACATCTCTGAAAAAGTTGTTTCAACGTTTCTCTAAAGTTTTTGTTCATGACGATGTAGACGACGAAATCGCTGGAGCTGTTGATGCAGCCGATGATGTTGAAGACCTGACTAACCATCAGAGCTATGTTGGAGGGGGCGTGGTCTGTCAGGGTGTACCAGGCGTATTCCGGCATGTACAAGGCCAGGGACGCCACCGCTGACGTGATGAGGTAGAGGAAGCAGACTGCGAGGAGAATCTTCGTTGTCTTTTTGCTGAATCTCGAGTTGGCACTTAATGATTTCCGTTTAATAGAAGCCATTTTGAGTTTGATGGATATGACTATACATCCAATTGCCGTAAAAAGGGGCGGTATCACCATACTGGTGTACCCAAACAACATTTCCACGGCCATCGGAATTTCCGGGTTATCGGAAATCATGGCCGAGTTCTTTAAAACACCAACGTAGCTATTATTGAGCCGCTCGTCCCAGATGTATTCGATGTCGAGCCAGAAGCTGGTGTAGACAAAAATGCTGCTCCAGTAAAGTATGACCGTCCCTAGTACCAGCCACGTTCTTTCTGGCGTGACAATACGATGACAGGACAGAGGAAAAAATATGACAATCAACCTCTCTATCGTGATCAACATCGGCACTGATAGAGCCATCAAACCAAAGGAGTAATCCAAGAAGGTGAATACACTTAAAAACACGAATAAAAGATACGTATCGTGCTTGGAAAACCCAACATAACGTCCATGGCCAGTGGCGATATATAATACCTTAGGTATACTGTTGTAGGCGATGAGGTACACGGTATTACAAAAGGCTAGACTGATGAGTAGAATGTTAGATGACTTGTGGATGCCGTTTTTAACCAGGATGATTATACTTAAAGAGTTTCCAATGACGCCGAAGAAAGCGATGACCGGAGTAATAATGTACATGAGAATCTTCATAGCGAAATCTGTCATTTCATCGATGATTACTTCGTTGGTTATGATATCATTTAAGTTATCTTGCAGCAAAACTAGGAAGGTGATGTTTGCCATTTCCTTCATCTTCAAATTTCTAAGAATTTTAAACAAATTCCATTATTTTTATATGCTTTTTATTAATTTTTATTTTATTTTACTACTGTCTGGCTTTTTTTATGTCGTTTGTGGCTAATTTTTGTCTCAATTATGACCTGCTTCTAATATACTGCTTTGGTTCATCTTAATTAAAATGTAATTAATTTAAAAAAGGAAGAAAAAAATCCTTTACAATAACAAGCTTTATATATATATATATATATATATATATATATATATATATATATATTTATATATATATATATAAATATATAAATATATAAATATATAAATATATAAATATATAAATATATAAATATAAATATATATATATATATATATATATATATATATATATATATATATATATATATATATGTATATATGTATATATATATATGTATATATATATATATATATATATATATATATATATATATATATATATATATATATATATATATATATATATACATATATATATATACATATATACATATATATATATATATATATATATATATATTTATATATATATATATATATATTTATATATTTATATATTTATATATTTATATATATATATATATATATATATATATATATATATATATATATATATATATATATATATATATATATATATATATATATATATATATATATATTTATATATTTATATATTTATATATTTATATATATATATATATATATATATATATATATATATATATATATATATATATATATATATATATAAGCGCCTTATTAGACTAATAATATCTATTTACCTTCCTCGAAGTGATATTAAAGTTGCACACCGTGCTTAGAACTTTTTCCCTTTGTGAATCATTACGGTTGGATTTCGAAGGGCGATAATCCAAGTAATAGATTTCTTTTTGGCTTTCTACCATTCGTCGGAGAGAGAAAAATCAAGAAGATAACACTTTCTTAAATAAAAAAAATTGAAAATAAAAGTACTATTTTGTGGTTTTAGTTGATAAAATAATTGTATTTCAGGTAACCGTAGCTCAAAATATGACAGAAAGTGGTAAAGAAAGTATGTTTATAACATACTGAACATTTAACGGAACAATTCATTTAACTTTTTGAGATCCGCTTCTATACCTTTTCTTAACAGCGAGATAAAACTTGTCTATCAAGTTAAATGCATAAATGCTTTATTTATCCGGATTTCAGCACCTTCATCAAAAAATTATTGTAAATTTAATTATCATAAAATTACATCTGTCGTACTTTAGAAAATGCATTATTGACCCCCTCATCCATTGTTTCATAAACGTTCGCGTTACGTAAAAATCTTTTATGCAAAACTTCTTCGAATAAACGTAATTTTCCTTTCAACATTTTATAGGTCAGAATTGTTTAAAATAATAAGACAAAAGACCATGTTCGCTTAGCATTAACTAATAACACGAAATGCTTTTAAATCAAAGGATGAATCACTTTATTGTCCAAACGTATACAATTAAATATTCGTGTTCGTTGTTTTTTTTAGAACAAGCTAATGCGTGCTTTTTATGACAATGCCGATTATCTTGTTTTACGTAAATCGCATACAATTTTGTTGTTCACACATTCAAAGTTTTAATAACTTACAACATTTTTTTTATCTTTTATTTTGTGCAAAAAGAATTCCATGTTAGCGAATTTGTATAATTAACTTAATTGATTGTACTTTTAGAATCGCTTTATTCCAATGTAAAAGTGGTTATTTTTTTAAAATTCGGATCATTTCATAAAACATTATTTTAGAATAATAAAGGAATTCTTTTTAAAAAACAGCACATTGTTTATATTTACATCACATATAAATGTATATTATAAAACCTTACTAAATCTTTTTTTTTGGTAAGAAACACCTAAACAAAACAGAGAATGTTTATTTGCTGAGCCTTTATTGAATACGCTTCACTGGCTAAAACAATGTTTTCTCAGCGTATTGTTCATCGATAAATGAGTACGGTCGCTTTCGTTATATTGAAATTATCAAAAGTTTATTATTGTGAACATTACGTGAGATTTTTAATAACAGATATGTTAACAGTTTAATAAAATATGTCCTATAAAATTTTGTTGTCTCATTTTGTTGACTTGTGACAACAGGTTCCAGTCAAAATTATCAAAATTATCTAAGAGACTAAAATATATCAGAGAGGACATAGCATTATATAATATTATTGAGAAAATACAACAAAAAACAAACCTATATCCCAGGAGAAAAAAAAAGCTCTGAAGTGGACATTTGTCTGAGACAAAATATTTCTGAGCAAAATATCCCAGAACCTAATTAATTTAGAGAGGAAGTATATTTTTGAAAAACACTATCAGGATAAAATATCTAAAACATAATTATCTTACGTAAAATAACTAGTTACAAGATACTTCAAGATAAGTATCTTAGGACGAGAAACTCAAAAGAAAAATACCTTGATAAAATATTTTGAATGAAAAAACAGGATTTTATTTTTTATTATTTTTAAAATATCAAATACATATTTAAAAAATAGATTGAATACCAAACTCGCAGTATAAATTATCAATTCTTTACTCGATTTGTTTGTTTTTTTTTTAGTTTTTACAGTAACGAATATCGAAACATGTTTTTGAATGTGCTGGAGAACTTGGAACTTGTGGTGACGTAGATGATGAAGTTGACCGAGCAGCTAAACTGGTACAAGACGTCCTTGACGTTGTTGGCTATGGTAGCCACGTCCCCCGTGACGTTACCATAGTACAGGTACATGTCCAGTACAGCTGTAGGTATCCACACCACGAACGTCACCAAACATACAGTCAGCAAGGTCTTAAACACCTTCATCTCCTGTACGTTCGACTTGCTGGACTTGAGGGCTCGTTCGTTTAATTTGAATATTATTGTACACGAGCACACGATGATAATCAGCAAGGTAGCAATAGAAAACAGCGTGTTCATAAACCCCCACTGAAAGTTACCAATGGTGTGCGCGTTCGTCTGGTAAAACTCTGTAGGTACCTTTATAGCGTATGTAGCGTTGGTAACAGGGTCGGCTACCCATTGGTATGACGAAACAAAATACGAAGGAGAATTAAGAACAAACACAACCAAATATAAAGAAATAACCGTCCATTTGGTACTCGTGATTGTAAATACACGCGAAACATGAAACGGAAACACGACAGCAACAAGTCTTTCTATGGAGATGAATGTTATAATAAAGATACTGATCCCTAGCATGGTGCTGGTTAGATTAGACAAGTATAAGTAGGACATGGTTGTGACTGTAATTGAGGCAGGGACGTCGAATTTCGAAACGACACATTCAAGACTTTTAAACGGCGATAGGAGCGAATGTACCAAATCACTGAAGGATAGAGCAACTAGAATAATGTTGCTTGTGTCGCTGAAACCGTGTTTGTAGAGGACAATGATGTTGCAGATGTTTCCTAGAAGTCCCAGGACCGATAGAAGGTTTATTGTAATACACATGAGGAAAACGTCCATTATGTAGACTGTGTCTATGGTAGCCATCATGTTTATAGCAGGAAACACCGTGCTGGAATTGTCCTGGAGAGCCATAGTCTGATTTGCGCCACCTAGCCAGCTCTCAGCATTCAGATGTCCGATTGAAAACATACTTCCAGTTGTCGACTCAGTCAATGTTTATGATAAATGAAATAAATACCGCAACACAATATTTCTTTTAGTCAACGTTTCTTTCAGATTTGTCGCGTAAAATGCATTAAATTAATTTTACTATCAGGAATATTGCATTCATTTGTTCCCAGTTTTATCTATATATCGAGTTCGTTTGTTTTTCAACAGGTTGTATACAAACGAAGATAAAGGTTTATTGTGTATTAAATTAACACACAATATCCTGTACACTGACCAACACTTAATTATGTTTAGTTAAAACCAGCTTAATAAATATAATTCAAGTAAATGAATAAAGAAATAATATCTTTAAAAAGATTTTAAAAGAAACTAAAATGCTATTGTAAGACTGCTGTCCTGAAATGTTGATTCAATTCTAACAAATGCCGTTTTAGAAGCAACGAGAAATATTTCCACTTTCTAAAAAAGTTTACGAGAATCGAGCAAATTTTTTTAAAAAAAATAATTACTATATTTTTCCTGCTTTTGATGTTTATACAACACATAGTTAAGAAGATAACTTTTATTTAACAGCAAAAATATTGAAACATTGATTTTGAGTGATAACACCACGCATTAAAAAAAATGTTCGATCAAACCTTTCTTCTGCCGGTGAGATTTTCACAGGCCTAGCAATTTGTTGACAGCTTTAAATTACATGTTCGTCAAACATGCCTGCAATCACGCAAGGAAGATACCCCACAATTTTAACAACAAAAGAAATTCTTTGATACGCGATAATCTGAAGGAACACACCTTCAATCACCGCCACCTCATCAAAGACGTTTTTAAAAATATGTATAATTACACTATTTATCTTACAATTTTTATCTAGAACATTCTAGAATGTTGTTAACTTTGTATTACATGTGTGTCAAATATTTTTCTAAAACAAAAAATTTCGTTATGATAGCGTCTGGATGCCTATTTTAAGTTATGTATTTGGCTATATACAACATACATCTAGTTATTATTTTATTATTAAAAAACAATAAAACATCATCGATATCAGAACAGGGACATTTTTCTTTCTCATCGTCAGCATAAAAAAAAACGTATAAAAAGCTAAATATTAAAACATAATTTGGCACATCATTTTGTAAAATCAAATTGTTAAAACGAAAATTAGCATCATTTTAAACAGAGCAGTTTGAGAAAAGTGATTCGGCACGAACAATATAAAAGAAATATAGGCCTACTTTATTAAACACTATTAGCAAGTTAATGTGATAAACCTAGATAAAATAAGCATGTGAACAATGGCTGTCGAGCTAGTTTGATTCGGCTAAATATAAAAAAATAAGCAGTTCATCATGTGATGAGGTATTCACATACTGTTACATATGAACACAAACATAAGCAGTATACAATGTTATAAGATGTTCACATAATGTTACATATGAACACAAACATAAGCAGTATACAATGTGATAAGATGTTCACATAATGTTACATATGAACACAAACATAAGCAGTATACAATGTTATAAGATGTTCACATAATGTTACATATGAACACAAACATAAGCAGTATACAATGTGATAAGATGTTCACATACTGTTACATATGAACACAAACATAAGCAGTATACAATGTTATAAGATGTTCACATACTGTTACATATGAACACAAACATAAGCAGTATACAATGTGATAAGATGTTCACATACTTTTACATATGAACACAAACATAAGCAGTATACAATGTGATAAGATGTTCACATACTTTTACATATGAACACAAAAATAAGCAGTTCAGCATGTTATGTTGTGTCGTTATTGTGTTATGTTATGTTGTGTTCACATTCTGTCAAATCTAAACACAAACATAAGCGATTCACCATGTTATGAGGTATTCACATACTGTTAAATATAAACACAAATATAAGCAGTATACAATGTTATGATGTGTTCACATACTGTCACATCTGAACACACATATAAGCAGTTCTCCATGTTATGAGGTATTCATACACTTTCACATCTGAACATAAAACATAAGCGGCCCAGATATTTCTTTTCTAATATTAATAACGTGCATAGAATTGTGTCAGGTAAGCATGTTAATAAAATTGTTGGTCTATGCGTAGAAAAAGCTGTGTAAAGACTAGATGTCAGTCTATTGTCATGTCAGTACACACTTGCTACAATGTCATCCTTATCAGATGACAGGCCTTTGGCGTATAGGGGCGTAAGTACTTCAAGATTCAAATTCTAGGTAGTAGCCTAGTGGATATGGCACATTCGAATTTCTAGAACTCCCGTCGCCTCATATTTTCTTCTACCACATCAGGCATCTACCCGTGTAAACTGTTCATCTTTCATATGTTGCGTTTTTTTTAATCATAGACCAACCAACCATTCTGGGATTTAAGGCTTTCGAGCCAAGTTAACTTCTTATCGCGGCTGATTTATAAAGGCCTTTCATGCAACTGTTGGTGTTTTTTAACATTTAATGGTCAATTAATTAATTTAGGTCAAGCGGGAACGCTAGCTGCCATATTCACTGTTTTGTTTATTAATCATTTAAGGTAGTTATCTCTAAACATTTTCATCACTGCCAATGTAAAAGTGTACAAACTATAAACGTCGTACAAATATTTAATATAATAATCATATTGTATAAATGTTACGTTAGGTCTTGTTAGTTATTGTTACTTATTTTGTATTATACATATATCTCAGTTATGTCCCTTGAATGTCTATTCCGTGTGTACCGTGTCAGGTTGTAGTGTGTTAGTGTGTTATGCCAGTGAGTTGGCACAGAATAAAGCCTTAGTGAAGACGTGTGTTTGGAGCTGTGTTGTATGAATAAAGTGTTGAAGCTAACTTGATAGAGTCTCCTGTTAAAGTGATAGGAAACATGTAATCTAACAACATGTAAATTAATTTTAAAATTTTTTACGCCTATTCCCGTTCCCCCACTCCGCTTTTTTTCGGAGCTTCTGAGTTTGAAAATTATTATGGAATTATTTCAATAAAAACAGAAGATGTATGGGTTTTTTTTAAATAAATCACACGTTTGAGTTGGAATGACCTGACATGTTCTAATTACAAGCTTTTATTTAGTTCGCAACGTCTGTTTGTCTGTGGGTTTGTGGCAAATCTTTTATCTCAATTTTGACCCACTTAAACTTTCAGATACATTCCACTTTGATGACAATACAAGACTATCTTTTTGTTTTATTTAATTAGACGTTTAATAAGTCATCAAAAAATCATAAACAACTTTTTAATAACAAACTTTTATGTAATAATGCACTAAAAAGTAGAAAATAAATTATACACAACTATTTAAATTACTATAAAGAAAAGCGTGGGTCACTTTAGTATCTATTGGATACCTTTACTAATATGTAGGTCGAGACCCATGCTATTCTTTATAGTAATTTAAATAGTAGTGTATAATTTATTTTCTACTTTTTAGTGCATTATTGCATAAAAGCTTGTTATTAAAAGGTTTTATATGAAATTTTTCCAGTACTTTACATGTTTTATTTACACAAGAGTTGCATGACTAAAAACTATATCGCGCCTATTGAACGTTTTGACGCGTGTCTAATAGCGCGGAATAGTTTAATGAGACAGCCTACTACTTTGGACAAAATTTTAATTCATTCTAAAAAAATTAATCAGGCAACCAATTAAGTCAAATATAATGTCATGTTGCATTGTCTTGATGTCTTTGAACCACGTACCAACCAAGAACCGTATCTGTCGGTTAGCAGTGCCTGCAATTTCGTTCGGGCGTGTCGATCTAGACAGACAGACTGACGACTGACGACAGAATGACGAGGAAGTGAGTAAAATAAAAGCTGGTAATAATTAAACGCTTTCTAAGCTAAGGGGAAATAAATCACTCGATAAATTACTATATTTATTAACAGAAGGGGAGATAACTAGCTAGACGTTTGCATACGACCAGTCTGGTGAGCTGTGGTTCACGCTGCATGTTCTTTGATCACGATTGGTCGCCCGGGTAACGACCACGTAGAAGGGGCAGACAACTGTCTTTTAGCGTGCGGCGTCAAAACGGCCAATGACAAAACGGCCCCGTCAAAACGGCCCCGACATAAGAGCCCCGTCAAATTGACCCCGTCAAAATGGCCAGCGACATATGGACCCCGTCATAAAGTCTCCCGATAAATAGGCTCCCGTCATTTAGGCTCCCGACAAAAGGGCTCCAGTCAATAAGGCTCCTGACATATAGGCTCCCGTCATTTAGTTTTTTCCACAAAACGGCCCCCGTCATTACGACTTCCGACTAATAGGCTCCCGCCATCTAGTTTCTCCACAAAACGGCCCCCGTCATTACGACTCCCGACAAATAGGCTAGCGTCGTTCGTTTTGGCTCACGACAAAAAGGCTCCTGTCAATTTGGCTCCAGACAAAAGGACCACTGACAATACCTTTTAGGTAGAGACTAAGTCTGCCGACAAAGCGGTCTCATTGAATATGACACCTGCCAGTGGGACCCCTTCATCAACATTCTTTAGAGTTAGCTTATCCAACACTCTTAAGTAATACAACGTATGAATCTCTTGTTCGGCTGGCCTTATTTTACATTAGTTTATCTATTATAAAATACAGTATGTTTTAATTTAAGGGTCATCTATCTATGACTTCCATAATTGAGTCGGTTGAAGGCTGTTCCAACTCAGTGTGTGGGGAGAAGGGTCCACGCTGTACCTTCCTACCTCCAGTATGCTTGTAGGTTATCAAAACAAAATGTCATTATCCTGTAAACATCATGTATATCGTACATTTTCACTTCTGTGCTCGCTTTTATGCAACACATCTTTACTGTTGTAAATTAAACATTATCAAAATTTTAGAATTGGTAGATTTTAGCTGTTAAGGGCTTGATTTGTTTGTGAATTGATGTTGGTTCATGAAAAACAATTTTAATCAGGTAATAAAAAGAAGTTATAGTAGTAGTGGAGGTAGGACAAAATGGTTACTTTATGCCAATAGTGGTCATGCCATTCATTTGTCTGGAGCCAATATGTCGGGAGTCATTTTGTCGGTAGCCAATATGTCGGGAGCCTATATGTCATGAGCCCATTTGTCGGGAGCCCCTTTGTTGTGAGCCCTTATTTCGGGAGCCAATATGTCGGGATCCACTTTGTCGGGAGCCAGTATGTCCTGAGCCTATTTGTCGGGAGCCAATATGTTGAGAGTCCATTTGTCGGGAGCCTAAATGTCGGGAGCTCATTTGTCGGGAGCCTATATGTCGCGAGTCAATATAACGGGAGCCCATTTGACGGGAGCCAATAATTCGGGGCCCTTTTGACGGGGCCGATTTGTCCCGGGCCGTTTTGAAAGGGCACCGTCTTTTAGAGATCTACTGGTCGGGTTTAAACGCAAATGTTTTTAGTTGTTCATTTAGAACAATTGACTAAATAGTGGAAAATAAAACAAATATAGAAACCTTTATAATAACAAGATTTTAAATGCACTGCTTACATTTTCTTAGCGACCAAAGCTTTTATTGAAATATATGTGTTTATTTCTATTATTGTCAGTGCATTTAAAAGGCTTGTTATTATAAAGGTTTCTATATTTTTTAATTATTTTTTTTACATCTTAAGTGTATTCCTAGTTTCAGCTACCAAACCCAATGAAACGGAAACCTTCTAGACATAAACCACACCCCTATACCATCGCTGACCTGAGGGATCTATAGTGCATCGAACCCTGTGGTGTTTTAGTGCGGCACGTAGACAGACTACACAGGGTACTCCTTCACCCACTTAAGACTATGTAAACAGATGCTTTTATTTTTGGTACGCCTCATTCATCACAGCAAGCTGACACTTTTACACGAGATTTTATTTTGTATTTAATGTTGAGGAAATTAACATTAAAGAAAGTCAGTATTAAGTTATTCTAGTCTTGAAATGTACTTTATTTGGATCTCTAATTACGGTTAATAAGTAAGTTAAGTTCCAATTTCAGACCTAACTATCTTTAAGGCAGAGGAAGTTGAGTCAGAGTTTCTTCCAGGCCTCCCCCCCCCCTTCCCCCGGAGAAAAAAGTCTGAAAGAAACAATGAGTTGGGTTTGAGCGTGGTAAATGAAGGGATGGTGTGGTCAGCACTATTACTTTTCTAAACAAGAGTCAGGTAGGTACCCGTAAGAGCTGGAAGGACTCATGGACGCTCTGAATTCACGAGATAGAACTCGAGACCTTATTAAGCAATCAAGTTCTCTGCCACTCGGCCACGCCATCTCTTCTTTAAGGGTGAGCAGTTGAAATATTTTAAGAAAAAATGTCACAGACTTAATATTTTAGGATAAAAACAGTCTAAATCTTAGACAATGGTTAAAAAAAAACGTGGGTGCCGATTCTGAAATCATATTTGAAACAATACAGTATTGTCATAGTACATTGGCCTAACCCTGTGGTGTTACCCAGAACAAAATATATCGCCCACTTTTTTAACCTGAGGATGGGGGGGGGGGGGGGGGGCGGGGGTTGGAATCAAAATTGTTATGGCCGTCTTACATTGATGACTAGAAAATGTGTTGCTAAAATGTGGTTAAAGTTCGATGACTATTTTAGTAATTACTTTTTCAAACACTTCTCAATTGTTTAAGTTCTAGAGAGGATTGGTGACTTGAAACTTGTTTGTGTTGAAAGTATACACTTGAACAGGGCTACCAATAATTTCATTAGCATCTGATAAACATTTGATGGTTACCAATAATAAACAGGAAAAATCCATGCAGGCATCAATGGAAGAAAAACCACTTTTTTGTGTGCTCACATAGCTGATTTATCTGGCGTTTCGTAAATTTAACAAAACATGTTTTAAAAAAACATTTAAAAATAACATACGCGCATAAATGTATGTGTTCTGTTCTATTCTCTTATAATCTACTTTTCATGTTGTAATACTATATAGAAATCCTGCTCTGCTCTGTCCTGCTCTAATATACTCTACACACTTTATTACTTTATCATTGACGTACTGCCCTGCTCTACTTTATTACTTTATCATTGACGTACTGCTCTGCTCTACTTTATTACTTTATCATTGACGTACTGCTCTGCTCTACTTTATTACTATATCATTGACGTACTGCTCTGCTCTACTTTATTACTATATCATTGACGTACTGCCCTGTTCTACTTTATTACTATATCATTGACGTACTGCTCTGCTCTACTTTATTACTATATCATTGACGTACTGCTCTGCTCTACTTTATTACTATATCATTGACGTACTGCTCTGCTCTACTTTATTACTTTATCATTGACGTACTGCTCTGCTCTACTTTATTACTTTATCATTGACGTACTGCTCTGCTCTACTTTATTACTTTATCATTGACGTACTGCTCTGCTCTACTTTATTACTATATCATTGACGTACTGCTCTGCTCTACTTTATTACTTTATCATTGACGTACTGCTCTGCTCTACTTTATTACTATATCATTGACGTACTGCTCTGCTCTACTTTATTACTATATCATTGACGTACTGCTCTGCTCTACTTTATTACTTTATCATTGACGTACTGCTCTGCTCTACTTTATTACTATATCATTGACGTACTGCTCTGCTCTACTTTATTACTTTATCATTGACGTACTGCTCTGCTCTACTTTATTACTATATCATTGACGTACTGCTCTGCTCTACTTTATTACTTTATCATTGACGTACTGCTCTGCTCTACTTTATTACTATATCATTGACGTACTGCCCTGCTCTACTTTATTACTATATCATTGACGTACTGCTCTGCTCTAATTTATTACTATATCATTGACGTACTGCTCTGCTCTACTTTATTACTTTATCATTGACGTACTGCCCCGCTCTACTTTATTACTTTATCATTGACGTACTGCTCTGCTCTACTTTATTACTATATCATTGACGTACTGCTCTGCTCTACTTTATTACTTTATCATTGACGTACTGCTCTGCTCTACTTTACTACTATATCATTGACGTACTGCTCTGCTCTACTTTATTACTATATCATTGACGTACTGCTCTGCTCTACTTTATTACTATATCATTGACGTACTGCTCTGCTCTACTTTATTACTTTATCATTGACGTACTGCTCTGCTCTACTTTATTACTTTATCATTGACGTACTGCTCTGCTCTACTTTACTACTATATCATTGACGTACTGCTCTGCTCTACTTTATTACTATATCATTGACGTACTGCTCTGCTCTACTTTATTACTTTATCATTGACCTACTGCTCTGCTCTACTTTATTACTATATCATTGACGTACTGCTCTGCTCTACTTTATTACTATATCATTGACGTACTGCTCTGCTCTACTTTATTACTTTATCATTGACGTACTGCTCTGCTCTACTTTATTACTATATCATTGACGTACTGCTCTGCTCTACTTTATTACTATATCATTGACCTACTGCTCTGCTCTACTTTATTACTTTATCATTGACCTACTGCTCTGCTCTACTTTATTACTTTATCATTGACGTACTGCTCTGCTCTACTTTATTACTTTATCATTGACGTACTGCTCTGCTCTACTTTATTACTATATCATTGACGTACTGCTCTGCTCTACTTTATTACTTTATCATTGACGTACTGCTCTGCTCTACTTTATTACTATATCATTGACGTACTGCTCTGCTCTACTTTATTACTATATCATTGACGTACTGCTCTGCTCTACTTTATTACTTTATCATTGACGTACTGCTCTGCTCTACTTTATTACTATATCATTGACGTACTGCTCTGCTCTACTTTATTACTTTATCATTGACGTACTGCTCTGCTCTACTTTATTACTATATCATTGACGTACTGCTCTGCTCTACTTTATTACTTTATCATTGACGTACTGCTCTGCTCTACTTTATTACTATATCATTGACGTACTGCCCTGCTCTACTTTATTACTATATCATTGACGTACTGCTCTGCTCTACTTTATTACTATATCATTGACGTACTGCTCTGCTCTACTTTATTACTTTATCATTGACGTACTGCCCCGCTCTACTTTATTACTTTATCATTGACGTACTGCTCTGCTCTACTTTATTATTATATCATTGACGTACTGCTCTGCTCTACTTTATTACTTTATCATTGACGTACTGCTCTGCTCTACTTTACTACTATATCATTGACGTACTGCTCTGCTCTACTTTATTACTTTATCATTGACGTACTGCTCTGCTCTACTTTATTACTTTATCATTGACGTACTGCCCTGCTCTACTTTATTACTTTATCATTGACGTACTGCTCTGCTCTACTTTATTACTTTATCATTGACGTACTGCTCTGCTCTACTTTATTACTATATCATTGACGTACTGCCCTGCTCTACTTTATTACTTTATCATTGACGTACTGCCCTGCTCTACTTTATTACTTTATCATTGACGTACTGCTCTGCTCTACTTTATTACTTTATCATTGACGTACTGCTCTGCTCTACTTTATTACTATATCATTGACGTACTGCTCTGCTCTACTTTATTACTTTATCATTGACGTACTGCTCTGCTCTACTTTATTACTTTATCATTGACGTACTGCTCTGCTCTACTTTATTACTTTATCATTGACGTACTGCTCTGCTCTACTTTATTACTATATCATTGACGTACTGCTCTGCTCTACTTTATTACTATATCATTGACGTACTGCTCTGCTCTACTTTATTACTATATCATTGACGTACTGCTCTGCTCTACTTTATTACTTTATCATTGACCTACTGCTCTGCTCTACTTTATTACTTTATCATTGACGTACTGCTCTGCTCTACTTTATTACTTTATCATTGACGTACTGCTCTGCTCTACTTTATTACTATATCATTGACGTACTGCTCTGCTCTACTTTATTACTTTATCATTGACGTACTGCTCTGCTCTACTTTATTACTATATCATTGACGTACTGCTCTGCTCTACTTTATTACTATATCATTGACGTACTGCTCTGCTCTACTTTATTACTTTATCATTGACGTACTGCTCTGCTCTACTTTATTACTATATCATTGACGTACTGCTCTGCTCTACTTTATTACTTTATCATTGACGTACTGCTCTGCTCTACTTTATTACTATATCATTGACGTACTGCTCTGCTCTACTTTATTACTATATCATTGACGTACTGCTCTGCTCTACTTTATTACTATATCATTGACGTACTGCCCTGCTCTACTTTATTACTATATCATTGACGTACTGCTCTGCTCTACTTTATTACTATATCATTGACGTACTGCTCTGCTCTACTTTATTACTATATCATTGACGTACTGCTCTGCTCTACTTTATTACTTTATCATTGACGTACTGCTCTGCTCTACTTTATTACTATATCATTGACGTACTGCCCTGCTCTACTTTATTACTATATCATTGACGTACTGCTCTGCTCTAATTTATTACTATATCATTGACGTACTGCTCTGCTCTACTTTATTACTTTATCATTGACGTACTGCCCCGCTCTACTTTATTACTTTATCATTGACGTACTGCTCTGCTCTACTTTATTACTTTATCATTGACGTACTGCTCTGCTCTACTTTATTACTTTATCATTGACGTACTGCTCTGCTCTACTTTATTACTTTATCATTGACGTACTGCTCTGCTCTACTTTATTACTATATCATTGACGTACTGCTCTGCTCTACTTTATTACTTTATCATTGACGTACTGCTCTGCTCTACTTTATTACTTTATCATTGACCTACTGCTCTGCTCTACTTTATTACTATATCATTGACGTACTGCTCTGCTCTACTTTATTACTTTATCATTGACGTACTGCTCTGCTTTACTGTATTACTTTATCATTGACGTACTGCTCTGCTCTACTTTATTACTATATCATTGACGTACTGCTCTGCTCTACTTTATTACTTTATCATTGACGTACTGCTCTGCTTTACTGTATTACTTTATCATTGACGTACTGCTCTGCTCTACTTTATTACTATATCATTGACGTACTGCTCTGCTCTACTTTATTACTTTATCATTGACGTACTGCTCTGCTTTACTGTATTACTTTATCATTGACGTACTGCTCTGCTCTACTTTATTACTATATCATTGACGTACTGCTCTGCTCTACTTTATTACTTTATCATTGACGTACTGCTCTATTCTATGCTGCTCACACAGTCTCTGTTGGAGGGGCTGTACACTCTACCCCACCTGTTGAGCGGTGATTGCATGATTTTTGCATTATTTTTTAGCACATATACATGGCTACACTTCTATTGCGATAGCTATTTTACATTTTCTAATAGATAGTACACAAAATTTACCCCCATCTTGTAGTTTAATTAACCACACCTTTATAAACCAGATACACAAGGACGAAGGGATGTGTCCTTTTGAGAAAGTTAACAACATAAAGAATGAATGGTTTTCTGATGATTCTTCTGTACATTGTGTGGTAGAGTTTAGCGTCACATACGGTTCTTTGTGTTTCTGTATCAGTTATCTCCACAAATATGGCTCAACAAATGTGAGAGAAAAAAAAATTCTTGTGCTGTTGAAATTCGTTTAAAGGGACTCATTTCAGAATCTCAAACATTTTTTTTTTTCATTTTGTGGAAGCTTGACACTTTATTTTCCGCATTTTATTTTAGAAATATACACATGCTTTAACTTGGATGAAATCAATTATGATATTGTTCAGCATGATTTGAACATTGGTCTTTAAATAAAAATAAAAGAAAGTTGTGTTGATTTTTATATGTATTTTATTTGTATAAGTAGTCATTAAGATTTTTTTATTTGCTTGAAATCTCAAGTTTCTAACGAAACCTTGCCTATCTCTTCAGCTTAAACTTTATTTGACACAATATTACACAGACAATAATAAAAGTCCATACTTAAAGGTCCCTTTCTTTGAAGACCCTTTAAACAGCTCCAAATTTTGTTCTAGATTAACGTTCGCCACGGTATTGGTTGGCTGAAAAACGAATGTCTCACAGAATATACCACTTTCGATATAACGGGCACCAGGGCAGGTGAAGTAGAGTTCTGCTTTTTTCGTGACTAAGCATCCAAAGAATATGTGTGGTTCATTAGCCTTAACGTGAGACAGGTACCCAATAGAGAAGGGTGGAGAGAAGTCATACATTTCCAGGACATTGTGGTCATTCGCGCTATTGCTTGACCACGTTGTCCCATCATCATGTCTTATAAAATAGCCTAAAATGCTGCCAAACATGAAAGGAAAATATGTTGGTAATTTACTGTTACTCCATTTCACGTAGTCGCATATAAGTTTCCTGTCAGCGATTGCTACCCTCATGTACATATAAAGTAGCAGATTTAACACAGAACATCAGCAACAAAAAGTAATCTCACATTTGAAAAATTAATGTTGGTATTAAAGGTTAAAATGTATATTTCAACAGAAAACAATTAACAATGTACTTGACTATAATCATGGAATTTCTTGAATTATCATCCCGACATTGCATTTCACTGAAGTACACCAGAAATACAAAATGATGCTCTGATCTGCCTCCTTTTATTTCTGTTCTTTCCATATGGATCATCAGGGCCTATATTAAACTTCTCCAATATAGTTTTTGCCAATCAAAACTTTATGCAAGCGATAACACAGTTTTGATAAATATTAAAACGCGTTATTTCAATTGGCGGTCACAACAGAGTTTTTTTTAATTTAAGGTAAAGGTTTCAATACAATAGTTGCAATAGTTAGTTACTTAGACATACAAAATGTGTTGTTAAAGTAATTTTTCTTAGACAAAAAAATGTCTTATTAAACTATTTTTTTTTTCCTAACACATAAAAAATAGTCCAACATTTTAAACTAGTGAAAAGCGTTTCTAATTCTTTGTTATACTCACGTTGAGTAAACACAATTCTATAAACAGTGTAGTAGGTTATAATAATATTATTAATATAGGATTGATCAATTGAATGGGGCATAATTATAACACACTAAAGGGTTAGACGTAAATTAATTGTAAACAAGTGTTATGTCACAATTTTTTTATAAATTACACCAACGATTTCTAACTACAAAGTTTACATTTAATTAATACTAAACACTCTTAATTAAGAAGACTAACAACTATGTCCTACAAGGAATAAAACACTAATTACACATACAGGGGGAAGTAACTAAAGTAAAAAACATAAAAAATACAGAAAACAAAGTCCATTATTATTAATTATGTGAAGTAAATTTCTACTTGAAATCTCAATGGTTTATACTTAGAAAATAAAAAGGTCTAATTCTCTATTGAACGTTATAATTATGAAGTTACTGTTACTAGTATCTGGTAATAGTACTAATAGCCCGTGATTAGTTTGTAAACATTTGACGGTTTATACACGAAATGGTTAGTCTAACCACCGTAACCACCAATTACAACCCAGTCGCTATTCACGTTGATTCTAGTGGTTAAGTATTTCAATTTCATTTAAGTTTCAATGTAAAATTTCTGAATTTAGTGTTTGATAAAACCTGCAATTGTGTTCTATCTTACAATTCGATGCCTAAATATTGGTCGGACAAATGACAGCGGCACAAATAAGTAGCGAGTTCCTAACAAATAGCGGCTTGTAAAACTTCGATAACTAAACGTTGGTTAAGTTCTTCAAACCATATCAGGACATTCGAACTTCTAGGACGACTTCAATTTTCGTGTTAAACAATAGAAAATACTCTTCTCATTTTATTCACATTTGTTAACCAAATTGTATTCACATTTGTTAACCGAATTTCTTTTGCAATTTCCCGGGAAGATAGTAAAAAACTTGAATAAAACCACATTTATGAATAAATGTAGTATATTATGCAAATGTTAGTACTTCTGAAACATTGTTTTCGCAACCTTGAAAAGATACGAATTAAACAAAATAGTCTGTATAAAAATTCCAGGCGTTGATGCTGTAATATGGATTATTACTCAATGAGTTCACATACCAACATCTCAATCCAAACCACCACAACACCAACACAGGTGAGTGGATCGCCAGGTGTAGAAGAGAACCTTAACGTCACCTGCTACGTAGTACAAGATTTTGGTCTGCTCTTTGACACCGCAGACATGTTCCTCAACTGTTTTCTCATACACGCACTTTCGTTTTTCGGCATCTTCGGCAACATCATCAACATCATTGTACTCTCTCATCACGGGTTCAAGGACACCACCAACATCATCTTGACATCGCTCTCAACATCCGATCTCCTCTACTCTCTCGTCACGCCAGCCCGCAGGCTGAAATGCGTCATCTCCCAGTTCAACATCCCACTATCGACCACCGTCGAATCGATCACTACCGCGTTTCTCTTCGCCCCCTCCGTGACTCTGATAGCGATTAGTATGTGCCACATCACGTTGATCGCTGTAGAGAGGCTTATCGCTGTCAGTTTACCGTTTCACGTGTCTCGTTTGTTCACTACATCTCGCGTTAAACGAACAGTTTTTATCGTTTATTTCATCGTCATCGTCATGTCTTCGCCAGTCTTTATGAGGTTAAGTTACGAATGGGTCAAAGATGAGTTCTACAACGCTTACGTTGCTGTGGTTATCAACACACGGTTTTACCAGGACAATTTAAACGTAGTTGATACGTACAGTGTGGGATTCCTAAACATGTTATTTTCTGTTTTCACGCTCATTATCATCCTTTTCTGTTCCTTTGTCATCATCGTTAAACTGAGGTCCGAGTTCTACAAAAAACAAATCACAAGATCAATGGACTCGTCCAAATCCAAACTGAAGGAAATGAAGGTGTTTAAGATGTTGCTGACGGTGTGCCTGGTCTCGGCGGTGGTGTGGGTCCCCACAGCGGTGCTGGACATGCTGCAGATCTACGGGGACGGCTTGGCCAGGACGGACGGGTTCAGTTACCTGGCCCAGAGCGTCAACTGTGTCCTGTATCAGTTCAGCTGTAGCGTCAACTTCGTCATCTACGTCACAACCAGCTCCAAGTTCTCGGCGACATACAGACACTTGTTTAAGCTCAGGTAGTGAGACTTACATACAGACATTTGTAGTGAGACTTACATAGAGACACTTGTAGTGAGACTTACATACAGCCACTTGTTTAAGCTCAAGTAGTGAGAACAAATACAGGCACTTGTTTAAGCTCAGGTAGTGAGAACAAATACAGGCACTTGTTTAAGCTCAGGTAGTCAGACTTACATACAGGCACTTGTTTAAGCTCAGGTAGTGAGACTTACATACAGACACTTGTTTAAGCTCAGGTAGTGAGACTTACATACAGACACTTGTTTAAGCTCAAGTAGTGAGACTTACATTACAGACACTTGTTTAAACTAAGGTAGTGAGACTTACATACAGACACTTGTAGTGTGACTTACATACAGCCACTTGTTTAAGCTCTAGTAGTGAGACTTACATACAGACACTTGTAGTGAGACTTACATAAAGGCACTTGTTTAAGCTCAAGTAATGAGACTTACATACAGACACTTGTAGTGAGACTTACATAAAGGCACTTGTTTAAGCTCAAGTAATGAGACTTACATACAGATACTTGTAGTGAGACTATGTGATTTACTTAATTAGTGAGACTCGTAGATTGAATTAGACATCTGCTAACTTTGAAGTAATGAGACAGGCGTTTTGGGGTGTTGGGAAAGGCCATACATGACAAACTTTTAGCTCTACTTGATTTCCATTGCGCAATCATTAAATCGTCTCTCAGATTTATAGAGTCAGATTTCTTGTTATTATACGTACCTCAAAATGTTGTGAATACTGAAGGTTTGTTAATTTGTCGTATAGTTTAAATTAAAAGGTAATATTTCTTGACACAACACGAAGTTTTATCTTATTATTTTTTTGTTGTAAATCGTGTCTTTGGTTGAGTCACTACACACGTCCTATAATATGTGGCCTGTAGCGCCTAGTCTTCCACATTATGTTACCTAGTTAAGTTCTCTTTCAAACCTGACGGTCTATAGGGCAAGTGACGTAGAGTTCACTTGTTTCTGTGACCTCGGTATGTGAAGGGATAGTGTGGTCAGCACTATACCCAGCCGCCTTTACTTTCCCTAACGTGAGTTAGGCACCCATCAGAGCTGGGTGGACTTGAACCCAGAATTCGAACTCGAGACTTACGGGTTAGCAGTCCAGCTCTTTACCCCTAGGCTACTCCGTCCCATATTACGTTACCTAGTTTTAAAGAGCACCATCCAACAGGGGTCGTGTGGGCTACTACAATCTACAACTAAATCAAACCAAGGGTAGCACCCGGCGCCCCAGCTATTATGTGTCACAAGAGCGCCCTTACACACGGACGGTCGTGGAAGTTGATCTACGAACACTCAATGTTTTCATACAGCACCAACTGTGGCATATGGGTGGTAGTGTGGACAAATGCAGGTCTTGTCTCATGCCTCGCCAGACTCAAGAAATATTACAATTGGAAACTACTATTCTCATTATTTTTTTTATTCGCTACCACACCTTTTCTAAAGGAATCTGACAATTTTTTCTTGCATTTGAGATCAAGTGGTAAACACTGAGAATTCTACTCTAAGGAAATAGAAAATGGTAAATAGTAACAGTTCTACCCTAAGAAAAAAGTGGTAACTATTGACAATTCTACTCCAAGGAAAAAAAATGAAAAATATTGACAATTCTCCTCTAATGAAAAAATTGGTAAATATTGACAATTCTACTCTAAGGGGAAAAGTGGTAACTATTGACAATTATTCTACTCTAAGAAAAAATTGTAAATAGTGACAATTCTACTCTAAGATAAAAGTGGTAAATATTGACAATGCCAAAATATTTGAGAGAGTTTACAAATAGAACAAACTTCAACATATTAGTTTGGTATTAATAGTTTATTTCGGGAGATGTTCATTTGCATATTTTTTTAAAGTTTCTATACACCAATTTATATTCTGAAACTTTTTTTTAAATCCATTTTAAATGTGTTTAAAATTGGGGATACCATAAAACATAGACGACCAAAACTAAAATTAACAACGTTAGATTTACAAGTATTAAAAAAAATTACCTACAACAAGATACACTGATTTTTACTTACAAATATACGAAAATTACATTAAAACAATGTAACATAGATATAAAACTACATAACGGTTAATAATAAGTGCACGATAATTCCTACAGATACTATTACAAAACGACTGTTACGGGGAATAACACAATAATTATAGAAAAAATTGTATTTAGTTACTTGCAGTCGTGATTGTATCTATAACTACCCTGAAAATTAACGTCCAATTAAAAAAAACACATCTTATCGACCTCTCCCGCATTTGACTTCATTGGTATATTCCCTTCTTTATAAGCTGCACGCTAAACAAATAACAATCAACAACTAGGGTTGAAGTAACAACAGAGGAGAATATTTGAAACCACTGGATGGAAGGTGTTGAATATATTAGCGTCTATGTAGAAACGGCTCTTCTATGATCGTCACGTTCAACACTTCATCAAAACTTCACTGGAGAATTTTCACTGAATAATGCAGCGAAGTTGAGTAACAGTCAACAAGTATGTATCAATATCGATTCTCTTGACCTATGTCTTGGTAAATATCAAAGCGACGTGAAACAGCAACCGATACAATGAGGGTCACGGGACAGATACTGATGGCGAACCATCTGATGGACAGAGGATAGAACAAAAACGTTTATCAGACTGGGGATGTTGATGGAAAATATGAAGTCAAATTTCGAAAAGAATCCGTTTGCCTGGGTGAGAGTGTGTAGCCTTGAGACTCGCAGATCGGTGAATGAGAAGGAGATTGATACGATGTTTGTTGTAGCGTTGAACCCTGACAGACGTGGTACCAGGATGTTGCTGATGCTCCAAACGATGCAGAGAAGAAAGAGGATGAAGATGAAGCCACGGTGGACCAGTATGTCGAGTAGGTAGACGACACATGCTTCATCGGTCATTTCAAATAGTTTATGACGGAGCCAGTCGTTTCAATACAACGTGAGCTATTTCAAAATAAAACAAGAACATCGATTTTAATAGGTAAACAGTATGAAAATTCAAATCTTAACAAATTTCTTGGAAATTCTTCTTATTTTGCGTATTATTTTTTTAACAAATAGTAAGAAATTTTACAAGTTTAGAACTATATTTCTCGGTAAAATATAATAATAATGTCTAAGCTGTTATGCTAAAAACTATTTAAATTTTAATCATAAACATTGAAAAGTTATTATTAATAACTGTATATGTAACAAAAAATACATAGATTTATTATAAAAAGAAAAACATCATGCAAATGAAGTTACTATTTTGAACAATATAGTAACATGTCATAGACTGATTCATAACGTACTCTGTCATTCATACTTTCAGTCTTTATTTTTTGGAGTAACAATACAGGCTAGCCATTTTATCAGAATTTTAGTTCGTTTTTATTAGTTTTCTGACTGTTTTCTTTTATAATGGACGAATTCCTGGAAACACGTTGTTATCATGTTTTAGGTGGATTAACTGGCTATTTGACTCCCAGCAAACTTTAGTCTAAACCAATAAAAAGTCTAGTATTGAGGAAAAGTCGAGTGTTTTATCAACATCAAATAGTTCAGCTTTATTCATGCGTTTTACCAACTTATAAATACAAATGATTCTTAGTACGTAAGTGAGTCAGAGGCGTAGCGAGGGGGCGGGGGGGGGGACATATGTCCTCGGGAGCCGACCTTAGGGGGGCGCCAAAATGGGTTGGAAAAACAAATTGAAAGTTTGAGGGGGGGGGGGTGTAAATCGAAAGTTTGAGGGGGGTGTAAATCGAAAGTTTGTCCCCGTAGCGCCTCTGAAGTGAGTGTAATGTGCCGACGGTCTGAATGTCTTTTAGAAAAACCACTGACACCCCACATGGCTATGATTATGAATTTCTAAATTCTTTATAAAGTTTTTTTAAGGAAACTTCAATAATTTTAATAAACTTACAAAAAAAATAACATGAAATGAGATAAAATATAATCACAAATCTAGGCAATATTGATTTACACACATGTAGCATTAAAAAATTAAACATTAACACAAATCTAGGCCATCTAGATGTACACACATTTCGCAAGAAATACGATAAAAGAGAATAACCAATCTAGGCAATCGATCACCTAGATGTACACCAACTTAAAATATTATGTTTATAAATTGATTGCACTAACATAACACCAGCCAATCAACAACACAAGCATGTCCTGCAAATCAAAGTAAAAGATTTTTTTTTCTCTGCAACAATAATCTGCAAGTTTCTAGCCTGAGTTACACAATTCTACAACTCCATTGTTAGGTTAATTAGAGCATACTTAGAGAGGTAGGAGAGACTAATATTCGTTTGCTGGTAACAAAAACAACAAAAAAAGTCAACTAACTTCATATGCATTCACCATCAATTAACGATTATTTAAGTCAACTCTAGTCTACATTATACCGATCAAGTCAACTCTACATTATACTGATCAAGTCAAATCTACATTATACCGATCAAGTCATTTATATTCTACATTTTAACAATCAAGTCAAATCTTCATTATACTGATCAAGTCAACTCTACATTATATTGATCAAGTCAAATTTACATTATACCGATCAAGTCAAATCTACTCTACATTATACCAAGCGCTAACGCATTAAACTTCTGTATTCCCCTCGACAGAAGATCCTCTTATAAGTTTTATAAAACTTGGAGCTTGTGGTGATGTAGATGATAAAGTTGACGCTACTGCTGAGCATGTACAAAACTGTCTTAACATCTTGACATAAATACGCCGTTGTAAAGGAGACCTGAGTCGCGTACTGTGTGATGAAGTCCATCAGACAAGTGGGGATCCAGATGATGGCAGCCACTACACACACGACTAGAAGAGTTTTAAACACTTTCAATTCGTTTTTTTTATAGCGAGCTTGTTTAGCCACATTCTTATGTCCCATTTTTATTAGTTGTATAATAATCAGGAAAGAACATACGACGATGATGATTAAAGTAACAACAGAGTAGAGGATATTTACAAACACCAGACTGTAAGTGTTGAATATAACGTGATCCATGGGGAACGGTTCTTCTACGATCGTTGCTATCGTCGCGTTGAGAAATTCGTTAAAACTCCACTGGAAACCAGCGATAAAGTAATGAGGCGAGGTTAAGCCGAAGGTCAATGCGTAGATGGCGATGAGGATGTTTTTGGTGGCTGATCTGGTGAAGATCCTGGTCACGTGGAACGGGAAGCAGACGGCGACCGCGCGTTCTACGGCTATGAAGGTCGTGTGGCAGATACTGATGGCGATCAAGGTGAAGGTCAGCGGAAGTAAACAAACACCCAACAGACTAGGAATGGTGATCGATAAAACAATATTGAACTGTGAAATCAAGGTGTGGAGTTGGGTGAGGGTGTATAGGACTGACACGAGCAGATCAGTGAACGATAGGGAGATCAATATCATGTTGGTGGTGTCGGTGAACCCTTGCAGGCGTAGGACCAGGATGTTGCTGATGTTCCCAAAGATGCCGAGTAGGGCGAGGACGAATAAAAGCCCACAGTCGACCAGCAGGTCAAGTACGTACAAAACATCTTCTTCAACCGCCATTTCAAATATTTTTTTTTGCGACGTAGTCAGTAATGCTAAACCAACTTGCTTTTTTTTTTACTAAGACAAAAAGCAAAAATAAATAAATGAAATGTTAAATTGCACATGAAATGTAAGATTCAAATTTAACATCAAATGATAAACATTCTGTTTTGAGTTTCAACTTTAAATGTACATGTACTTATCATGGTTAATTTTGATATTTACACGTTTCGCGTTTGATTTCAAATTAAGAAATTTAATAGGCGTATTTACCACATAATATTGCGACACATGTTTTTCTATACATATATTTTAACAATGATGCTTTTCTGTACATTTACAATTTTTTTATTTTCTCTCTTTTAGTACATCAGTGAAGGTTGTTAGTAAAAAACAAAAACTAATTGCAATTTTAAATTAGTATTTATTATATATTTATAGAATCGAATCGTGTTGTTAAATCGTGTTATATATATATATATATATATATATATATATATATATATATATATATATATATATATATATATATATATATATATATATATATATATATATGTGTATATATATATATAATTTTTTTAATTAAAAAGGGTGTGGGTCTCTCCTAAATATTTTAGTAGTGATATTCATTGCATAATAATAATAATATAGCGACTCACACTTTTCTTTATAGTTATTTAATAAGGGATGCATTGAGTTCTATTTTTTAAATTGTCTTATTTTTAGTAAATGTTTTTATAAACATTTGTAATTAATTTTTATAACGATTTTTGCAATCAATAATAATAATGTAAATTCTATAGAGATTGAAAAGCTTATACAAATTGACTTTCAATTATTATTTTCAATTAATCACACTCTCAAAATATAATTTCATTACATTTTTAATTGCTTTTTTTTTTCTTTATAGAATTTAAAATATTCAAATTATATATTCAAATTAAATTTCAAAATACTAAATTAAAACCTTTAGATTAAAGTTTCAATAACACTTGCGCCAGATAACTAACGTAGTACAGTAAGTCTCGGTTTATTAGATCCGCCTTATGATTACGTATGACGTATTTTGCATTTAATGTTAATTTAAAACAAAACCATTTACTTAGTTTCTTTCTCGTCGACTAAATCTGAGAATATTTACACAATTCAAGAAACGGTCATTACCACACACTGTACTCAACCCTTTCTAAAACAACGTCTCGTTCAGTTCATTTTAATGTCACTCTATTTGAGGCGTTTCGTATCTAAGCTGTAACAAACGTACCCGATTTAAAATGTGGACAATCGATAAGTAAAAGGTCTTCTAAAATGTCACATACAATTATAAGAATTTAATTCATTAAGCTAATGTGCTATTTTCTCTTTAATCGTCTGTGGCAATGAAATATCAGACCGACCAGAAAATTACGGAAATTACATGATATTAATACCGATGACGTCTTTAAATTAGACTTGAAATTGTATACCGAAAGTTGAACGTCGATTATTTTAAAATACTTGACCGTTGAAGAAAAATTATTGCTGTACAAATAAACAGGAACAAAACACTGGTTGTAAAAAATTATATGCAAGGTTAAAGTCAATAGTTTACATAATAATTATATCCTAATTATGATTCTTCTAGCTTGGGATTGTAGAGTATTAAGTCTTTTTTTATTTAAAAAAAAACCACTTAATTTTACAGATAATCATGGCAATTATAGTCGTACGATAAATAATACGTCATCGCTATCTGAGGGTGGTATTAACTTGTATGTAATTTTCTTCAAGACTCTAGCTAATTTGTAGATTATTCTAGTGAAAAATTATGATGTATTTAAAAGTATATAGACTCTAAATATAGTATTGTTGATGGTACTTAATTTTTTAAGTGTTTTTGTATAAAAATGCTACCGAATTATAGACTGACATAACTTTCTATATCTAGTTCACCTCTACTTTACAACATCGCTATATATATATATATATATATATATATATATATATATATATATATATATATATATATATATATATATATATATATATATATATATATATATATGTATGTATATATTCATACATTTTTCTAAATGCAAAAGCGCAATGAAAGCTTTTCAGATGTATTTTAAAATGCGTGTTTTTTTTTGTTAGAACATTTCTTTATTTCACAAGTGAAGATAATTTTAGGTCCTGTCTAGTATGTTAATAAACTAATAAACATGTATGCATCCAAATTGTATACATAAATGTTTGATGTGATGTGCAATATTTCTAAGATGTGGGATCTTCAATCTTTACGTAGGAGAATGTTTATCTTGTATCTAGTCGTGTGTGTAGTGGCGGCCATCATTTGGATCCCCACATGCCTGATGGACTTCATCACACAGTACGCGACTCAGGTCTCCTTTACAACGGCTTATTTATGTCAAGATGTTAAGACAGTCTTGTACATGCTCAGCTGCAGCGTCAACTTCATCATTTACATCACCGCCAGCTCCATTTGAAGAACAGAAACTCAGGCATTTACTCGGACTTCTAGAGGTGGTGTTTACAGACGCGAGGCCTTGATATGCTCAACTTGCTAATACAATGTGGAAACAAAACTTTACATCATCTCCAAAGAAAAGTAAGGGGTCGTCTGTAAATGGGTGACCAGAAAGATGGGCAACGGAAAACTTCACACAAAAAACTGGGCACAAAAAAAAGTGCGCTAGGGCATTTTGTTTTCTTTCATCGAGCATTTATAGACATTATCAAAAATGAACATTTGTACATTGTAGCATAATGAAACACTCTTCCACGAAATATGACAAAATTCATGTGTATCGTTGTAATTAGTTTGTATTTGTGTATTTTTTTGTTTGCGCAGATTTCCGTTTGCGCATTTTTCTGTTAACCATATAAATGACGTCACACTCTTAGGGGGTGGGGGGATATTTTGTCTGGAATCATTTGTCTTAAGATAATTTCTCATGTGTTCATTTGCCCTGCTACCAGTGCACATATTATTGTTGGGTGCAATTTTGGTTTTTAATAATAAATCTGAATAAATATTATAAACAAATTAACACAATAAAATATTGTATCTATCTACTTTTATTTTTTTATAACAAAGAATATGCCTATTTCCACAATTTAGCAAAGCGTATTGCAAATGTCTTTTTGTTTTTAAATAAAGTTTGATTAACAAATGTGCTCTCTTACATTTTGTTATAGTGCTTTTTTTACATATTGTCTACAGCAGTCTTTTCAAGAAAACAAATTCGATAACTCACAAAATGTGAATAACTTATTATAAACAAAAAAAATCAACCTTACTCTTGCCGGCCCAAGCAATGTTCATTAGCCATGTAGACTTGGGCAGGGGTAAGAATCGTGTATTACCAGCCGTTAGACTCGTGGGTATCAGCCAAGCTTTTGCTTCCTTGTTCGGTACATCGCACCACTTGGGGCACCACCTGGTTTGGGAGGGTGGTCAGCAGTTCGGTCAGGGGACGACCTACGTTCTAGAACTCGTTGCTTTCATGTGCGCATTCTACCGCTAAACCGCCCAACAGTCTTATAAAACATTTACAATGTGGGGTCGGCGTGGTCGAGTCGGTAAAGCTCATGGTTGCTGAGCCGAAAAGTCTCGAGTTCGAACCCTCGGGCAGATGAGGCTCGTTAGCTAGGGACAGCCACTCTTCTAGGAGGGACACTCCAAAATCAAAAACTGCTGCCTTGTACTTTGTTCTTGGTTGCACAAAGGCTATGGAAGCAAACCCAAAATGAAAAGCCTGCTGAAATCGGAGTCAATGGCCTCAATGGCGCATAATCAGTTGTGTTGAAGGGGGATCCCTGCCAACACTAAAATTAAGGACGATGAAGAAGAAAAAGAAAGATGTGCCATGTTGCGCTCAGGGATGTCTTACAGTTGTTTAACTAAATAAAACTTGCATTTTTTTAAGCATTAAATTTATCACTACTTTATTCTTAGCCTTCAGTGTTGTAAATACATTTGAATCGATTTAAATATAATCTGAGTCAATGATTTATGTGGCGCTAAACAAGTAATATTTAATTTTGATGGGGGGGTGTTTTCACGTCCAAGAAGAAGAACTAAGTGTAAATTAAATATGCAACAGTGACTATTATGATGTCTAGGTTTAACTAAACTATGTACCATCAGCCATAGGAAACGATTCATATTGAAAGCTGTAAGGATGATCCTTTAACCTGGACAGTCACAACGTCCGATGACGATAGGTGGCAGGGGGCAGCGTGGTCGGGCGAGAGTGTACAGTTGCCAACTTTAAAAGACTCGAGTTCAAACCCCGGGCAAATGAGGCTGGTTAGAAGAGCAACCCATGAGAAAACTCACACTCCAAACAACGGCTGCCTTGCGAAATAGTTCTCGGTGAACAAAGACTATGAAAAAAAATCCAGAAAGAAAAGCAGTGTTGAAATCGGAGTCATGGCGAATAACATGGTGACACAATATACTAATTTGTCCTGGATGAGATTCAGTTTTGTATTATATTTATGAAAGAAGAAGGAAAAATTAGTTGTAAAAATAAATGATAAATTTTAGTTGACTAGACTTCTTTGTAGATGGTATCAACTAATTAAAATAATGCTAAGTGGACTGTTTCAATTAATTAAAATAAAACTGTATACATGGTATTAATTAATAAAAATAACACCATGTATTCGGTTTCAATAAATTAAAATAATGCCATCGAGACGGTTAAATTGGTATCAAAACATTGAAAAAGACTGAAAAAACTTAGGCGTTTGGCACGTTGTGGTTCAGTAGTAGTTTGTGTGTTTCAATAGTCAGAGGGAGTTGGGATTTGAAATTATATATATTTGATCGCTTATTTTGTGTGTAGCTGTGTTCAATTAGGTAGGATATATATGTTTCAGTAATTTTGCTTTTTTTTTGTTTTAGTGTAGTTTTAATAGTAAATGCTATAGATAGTATTTATTTCCTCGTTATTTTAGTTCTGTTACTTGAGGCGCTATTTTTTTTATATCATTTCTTGTATTCTGTACTTCTTTCTGTTTTTATCTGATTTACGAGTTCAAATCCGGGTTCAAGTAAAAGTCATTGAGTCCACCCAGCTCTGATGGGTACCTATCTCACATTAGGGAAATTAAAGGCGGCTAGGCATAGTGATGACCACATTCTCCCTTCATATGCCGAGGTCACAGAAACTCTACTTCACTTGCCCCATGGACCGTCAGATTCGGAAAGAGAATTTCACTTACGTGTTCGTGATGTCCACTATCTATAGGGTAGGGAGTTGCAACACGCATCATCTTTATCTTTTCCTTTTGTACCCAGGACACATGGGGCGCCACAGAAAGCTCTTTTCACTTTTGGTCTCTGGCAATTTTCTATGCACTCCTCCAAGATAGTCCTGTTTTTGTCAGTTGATTTTCTGCTCACGCCTCCACGTCTCCCTTGGCTTCCCATGTTTTCTTGTTCCCTTAAGGCGTCCAGTTAGGCGCCATTCCTGTGATATTAACTGGATTTATTTTTAGGACGAGTCCCATCCAGCGCCATCTTCTTTTCACTTTCTCGTATACGAAGTATTGAGGAAGTATTGTAATTGTGCAAACAATCGAAATCGAGATTTTCACAAATTTACACCTCATTGAGTCGGAAAAACATAGTATAGCAGTTTTGCCAATATGTCTATTGATGTGTCTGTGAACACGATAACTTGAGTACCATTACAGCTAGGTTCATGACGTTTAATATATAAGTGTAATATCAAATCTGTAATTCTGTATCAACTTTTCAGTGATTTCCGGTAACCAGAAGTGGAACTAATTCTACGTTTAGAATTTTCAAAAGCCTGTAAGATGGGTACTGTTTCAGATAGATAGATGAAATGTCACGAATATGTAAAAGATCTAATTCTCTCTGCCTTCTTTCAAATTTTGAGTAATTTCCATTTAACGGAAGAAGTACTTTACGCTATTTCCGATTTTTCGAAAAACGTATATAAATTTATAAAGTACTAATTTTCCGCACATTGTTTGCTGTTCACTTCCTTTCTCTACGAAATTGTATTATATTTTTAAAAAGTTTAAGTATTTAAAATTGATTAAAAATCATGTCTATATCCCGAGTTGCCGTCCACCGGAGTGTTATTTAAGAATATTCGAGAAAGCTTAGGAGTGATCCCTCCTGCTTTTTTCGATTATTTCGGAAACTGCTTCCATTTTCATCTCTCTAAGTAGTCTATCAATGGAGATGGTGTTTGGGCAGTGGATGCCTTTTATCCTTCTCAAGCGAAAAGAATGACTTATTGTAGAGCGAATATTTCAGATTAATTTTTTTTAAAGTATTGAATATATTGTAAACGTTTCAAGAAATCGTATGCCAGGAAATTTATATTTATTTTAACACTTAACACATCACAAAATCAAGAATTGTTATTATCTATTAACCTTTTATCCCATAATGTTACTTCTTAGAAAATGTTCTCTTATTTTTTATCTTGAACAAAAATCTCCGACTTCCACCCAACTAGGTTTGCAAAGGTCGTGAAAAAAATATTTTTGGACACTTTAATCTGTATTTGACAGTAATTGTCCCATTAAAAAAAAATAAAACAGTCATCGAATTTTGTCGATCCACGGAGAAATATGATTAACAGTTTACTTGATAATGGAACGTAGAGGTTAAGAAAATGTTAGTACCTAGAACAAATTGGATAATTTTATATCGACAAAAAGAAAACGTTTTATAATATTAAAATGTTACTGCGATTTTTCTATTACTTAAACTCATTTTAAGTATGTTGCTAATCCACAAATTATTTAAATTGTTTTAAATCGTAAATCGAAATAATTGCTAATGTAACAAAATGAGCACTATTAAAGAACCAACTAGAAAAAAAAATTCTTATAATTATATTTGTAAATGTTTAGCTCTTCTTTTTGCAATAAAATGTGCATAGCTAAATTGTTTTCGTTTTTTTTTTAAATATAAATGATCAGATCTCGCAATTGTTAAATTTAGAAACACTTTACTGTGTTCAAATGAAGGACAAAATTGGTGTGAAAGTAAGGGGAAATTTTAAACGGAAACTTCATCCAAATAATAAAGCTACAATAATTATCGACAATGTAATTTCTTCATCTATCATACGCATTACCGAATGTGTTTTGAAAAAAAATCAATAAATGATTAAAATTTATGTTTTTCTTTAATAGAATATTTTTTGCATTCATATATATGGACACACGTGTACCTGTTCTTTTTCCATAAGTTAAATTTTTTATATATAAACCAGTCGTTTATAGTTTCATCTGAATGTTCGATAAGTTTAAATTGGATAGCAATGATACATTAGGAAGTAAACAATATTCAGAATGTTATAAAGCATTATTTCTAGCTAATTTGTTTAAACCTTGAAGGATATAATGAACGTGAAAATCATTTTGATTTTATCGGTATTAAGCTTAAACAAAGTTGTTTTCTGTCTACAAAAAGATTAAAATATAAATTTACATAACTCGGAAGACTCAATAAATATTTTCCATGGCATACAAGACAACACCAAACGCTACAGACTCTATCACAACGTTAGACTGGGACGCGGTCACTGATGCTATAGAGCCCACTAAAAGCACCAACGATCTCAGCAGTGATGTTTACGTCGTCTTGGATCTTCTCTTCAACTGTGTAATCTACCACCTCCTCGCTGTCTTCGGAATCCTAGGCAACATCTTCAACGTCGTAGTTCTCTACCACAACGGCTTGCAAAGCACCACCAACATCATGTTGATATCTTTGTCAGTCAGCGACTTCGGCTATTCGATCCTCATGAGCGTCAAAAAACTCAAATGCGTTGTTTATAAATACGATCCCCCAATGGCTCTAACATATCAAACCTTCACTAACGTGTTCTTGTCCTCATTGGCAAGTACTATGATCGTGATCAGTATATTTATAGTAACAATCATCTCCGTTGAAAGACTAATAGCTGTAAGCTTTCCTTTGCATGTAGCGAGAATATTCACACCAAAAAACACCAAACGTACCGTAGCTGTTACCTATCTGTTCGCTTTTGGTCTAATGTCGCCTTGGTTTTTTCGAACAAGTTTCTCCTGGTCCTATGACGCCGCGTACAACGCGACGGTTGCCATGGAAACGTACACATCCTTCTACCGTGACAACTACTACGCCATCGGCACGTACGTGTTCGGAGTTCTAAACGTCTTCTGCTCCATCGTCACCCTGTTCATCATCAGCTTAAGCTCCTTGCTCATCGTCGTACAACTCCAGTACAGGATCTTAAAATCTACCAAGTCGAATGTCCAGGAGCTCAAGGTCTTTAAGATGCTCCTCGTAGTCTGCTTCGTGACATTCATGGTGTGGGTGCCGACGGCTGTGCTAGATTTTTATCAATTTTACGCCACAGTCCCCGAGAAAACTGGCCTGTTCATCAAAAGCATCAAGCAAATCTTGTACCAGCTCAGCTGTGGGGTTAATTTTATCATCTTCGTCACGACAAGCTCCAAGTTTTCCGCCACTTACAAGCAGCTATTTCACTGTCATTAGTTTTATGGTCTATACAGGATGGTGGAATTTTGGTTATCAGAGACATAGCTTTGCTGGAGGAGATGGCAATACCCCCTCCCCTAACTCGCCCTTTCAACTGAAATGGCTGTAATATTCACACACATGATGGCAATGCCCCCTCCCCTAACTCACCCTTTCAACTGAAATGGCTGTAATATTCACACACATGATGGCAATGCCCCCTCCCCTAACTCCCCCTTTCAACTGAAATGGCTGTAATATTCACACACATGATGGAAATGCCCCCTCCCCTAACTCACCCTTTCAACTGAAATGGCTGTAATATTCACACACATGATGGCAATGCCCCCTCCCCTAACTCACCCTTTCAACTGAAATGGCTGTAATATTCACACACATGATGGCAATGCCCCCTCCCCTAACTCACCCTTTCAACTGAAATGACTGTAATATTCACACACATGATGGCAATGCCCCCTCCCCTAACTCACCCTTTCAACTGAAATGACTGTAATATTCACACACATGATGGCAATGCCCCCTCCCCTAACTCCCCCTTTCAACTGAAATTATTGTAATATTTAAAATTTATATAAAAAAAACGCCCAAATTTAAACGCTTGACAAGACTGTCTTCAAATTACTCACATGCATATACACATAAAAATACACACAAATGCTGAAACAAAGTGAAGCATAAATTATTGTTTTATTTTTCTTGTTTATCAAATGAAAACTGTCACGGTAGTTTTAATTTTCTTTTTTAAAGTACAGATAAAAGAAATTGAATTTCTAAAATTGTTTTTACTATCTAAATATTAACAGTCAATACAACAACAACTTGGTCTTTTTGTTGTTTTATTGTATAAACTGCTTATGACAATCAATTGATACAAAATGTAATACTTTTTTTTTTTTTTTTTTTTTTTTTTAATACTTTTATTTGCAATTAAAACAAGTACATCAACATCAAATTTTGTAACATAATTTTGAACACCAAATGAAAACAAAAGGTTTTGCAAATGTACATAATGAATATTTACATGATGTCATGTATTTGATTATAAAAAAAAAATTGCAAAGGACGACAGTAAAAGGGGTGAAGGTCAAATGAAAGTGTCAGAAGTCTGGGTGGGGAGAGGAAAGGAAATTTTTCAGAGAGGGTCAATGGGACAGTGAAGCATTTTCTATGTAGGGAAACAACTTAAGTTGACTAGTTGAAAGGGTGTTGTAGTGGTCGCCTTGAGTTTTCAAAAGGTTGCAGTGTTAAAGATGAGGGGAAAGAGACAAGATTTAGAACTTTAAATAAGTTCTGGATATTGATGTTGCGGTGGGTGGTGGGGTAGTTGCAACAGTTAAAGGGATTGTGGGGTTATCATGTCTGGGGGTAAAGTGGATAGAGGGGGAGAGAGGAGGGGGTAGATTTTTTTATTTATTTTTATTTTTATTAATTCAATTGTTTTAAACATTTAAATCAGTAATAATAATATATTTGATAGATTTTACATAGCATCAAAGACATGAACAATGAACATCAATTGCATATATAATAATCAAAGGGAAAAAATAAAATGGCATAAGAACTAGATTAAAATAAGGTGTGCAAACTAGGTTTCTCTTCACTGCTTAGTTTAGTGTGCTGCGGAGTCAAAAGTTCACACTGTAGCCACCCATGGACAGAAAAAGAAACGACTGTAGGAGAAGGGTCTCTGTAATCACGTACTGATCTATCATTCCTAAACTTTCCATGACATAAAATTGACCCTTGGCAATGAGGGCACGCTACCTTGAAATGTCCGCCAGTCCGGTTGAGTGTGGGGGGGGGGGGGGAAGTGTGTGTGTGTGTGTTGGGGGGGGGGTTGAGGTAGGTATCTCTTTCTACCATTCAGGTTGTGCATTTTAAAACCCGGGAAACAGAAGACTGTTCTAATGTTAATTTACTTGGGGGCTGATCGAGTGATGTTTGGCTTGAGACTGTCTAAATTAAAATTAATACTTTATTTATTTCTTTCCTGTATATTTCTTTTTTTTTCTCAGTTAAGTGAGAGTTCCCAGTCTATGTCTTAGCTTTGCTTGAAATATTTCTTTTAACTCGATGTCCGTGTATTTTGTGAAAAAATATCTGACTTTATTCCTAATTTGCCATATAGTCGATCTATAAATAGCAGTTGCTACTAGTCTGTTTTCGTCTTCTGTTCTTTGTCTAGTCGTGTTAATTAAATTAAGTGTGATTGCTTTATTTGTTGTGGCTGTTTGATTGGTGGTGTTTAATATTTTCGCAAGTGTTTGCTTTGTTTTCTGTACTAATATACAATCTAAATAAATGTGTTTCTCAGTTTCTTGTATATTTTGTTTACACGTTTGACATGTTATTTTAACATTTTGATTTGACTTTGTATTTCGTGAAACTGGAGTTGTGTTAAAAATCAGTCTGTATGCTATTTCCCTTTCTTTTGGTGTAATGCGTTTATTATGTAGGTTTCTAAATGTATCTTTAATGTCTATTATATTGTGTTCCCTGGCCCAACTAATTCTCGTGTATAAGGGTGTCGCTTGTTGTTTGATTAGGATGTCGTATATTTTTTGTGTGTCTTCCCCAATAATGCTTTTGTTTCCTTGGAATGTTGCTAGCGTTTCTTTATAAAAGCTGCCTATGTCATTTCCCCCGTAATGTGGTGTTATGATGTTTAATTTTAAAATGCTCTTTATGTTTAACCCAATGTAGTATTGTGCTAATGGATGATAATGTGGTTCTATCCTTATTCTATCCAGGTGTTTTAATCGGAAGGTGTTTATTTTAGTTTGAATGTCGTGTAGCCCTATACCTCCATTTAATTTATTTTTTATTAAGGTTTTGTGGCTAATGTTTCTAATCGTATTTTTGAAAATGAACTCTCTAATGTGCTTGTTTGTTTTTTTTAATAAATGAGTTGGGTATTGTAGAGTTCGTCGCTATGAAAATTATTTTTGGAATGATATATCTGTTTACTAATGCAGCTCTGGCAAAAATGGTTGTATTGCAGTATTGGTATTTTTCCAGATTGTGATTTATTTTATTTTCCAGTGTGGTCCAAGTTTCTTGGTCGTTTATTGTGGAATCGCTAGTATAGGTTATTCCATAAATTTTGAGTTTGTCAGTTATTGTTATGTCTATGTGATAGTTATCTTTACCTTTCCATTTACCTATACCCATTACTTTTGATTTTTCTGCGTTTATTTTTCCACCGCTCCCTTTCCCAAAGTTGTTGAATTTTTCTATTACAGTCTGTATTGCTTTTTCTGTTTGTACTAAGAAAGTAGTGTCGTCTGCGTATGCAAGTATTTTCTTGCCTACCGTGTTTGGAATGTACAGTCCTTTAATCGAGTTCTCCTGTCTAATGTTTTCTAGTAGGGGTTCTAGGCTTAGGATGTATAGTAGGGGAGATAAAGGACAACCTTGTCTAACTGATTTCTGTATGTGAAAAGCGCTTGTAACACTGTTGTTTATTAATAAATGACTATGTGCATTGTTATATATTATTTTTATCCATGTTTTAAAATAGTGTCCTAGGTTGTAAGCATCTATTGTTTTTATTAACCATGTATGATCTACTCTGTCGAACGCTTTCTGTTGGTCGATGCTAAGAATCGCTAGTTGTGTGTCTTTCTGCGTGCTATAATGTATGATGTCTCTGATTAAGTGCGTGTGGTTGTGTATGTTTCTACCTGGTATGCTATACTGCTGATCGGGGTGTATTAATTTAGATATGAAGGGTTCGAGTTTCTTAACTAAAGTTTTTGTCAATATTTTATAATCACTGTTAAGTAAAGATATAGGTCTGTAATTTATAATTTTTGTCCTGTCCGTATCATTTTTGGGAATGAGTGTTATATATGCCCTGTTAAAATCTGTAGCACAATCCTCTCTTTCATGTATGTCCTGAAATGTAGCGTGTAAAAGGAGTATTAAGTCATTTTTGAAGGTTTTATAAAATTCATTGGTTAGTCCGTCTGGTCCTGGAGCTTTATTTAGTTTTAGTCCGTCTATAGTCTTGGATATTTCCTCTTTAGTAATTGGCGCGTTGATTTTGGTACAGTCATTGTTGTCTAGCCTTGTTGTGTACTTAAGATAATGTTCTTGTATTTCATAGTCTGTATCTTCCTTATTGAAGATACAAAATGTAATACGTTAGTTGTTACGACTTGACCGCAAATAACATTAAGTAGACTGAATGAACGATAAATGTCAATAACACTTATATGTATTTTTTAATTTGTTTTAATTTTTAGTTATAACCACTGTAAGTTATTAAAGATCTATAATGAAATAATGGCCAAATCACTCATTGCAATATAATTTAATTTATTAACACTCAATACATTACTTTTATTTTCTAAATTTAAGTAAGGCATTTACAAGCAATTTTTAGTAAGTTGTTAATGTTAACAGCGATTTATTCATGAGTCGTGTCCCTTCTATTGTCTATGAGGGTGAATTTCCATTGTATGTTATCAATAAATTGCACGACTGTTTTGTAGAAATTGTTTTGTTACAACATTTGTATTCACAATTAGTTATGAACTTAGCGTGCTTCAACAATACAATTTAAAAATATTATTGTATCTGTCAAGGAATGGTTAGTATTTTTGGTAACGCAAATTTGTATCAACAGATTAAAACTTTTCAGTTAACCACCAATACTGTTTACTTTTGTTAAATAAATATTTCATCATATATATATACTAGCCGTCCCGGCCAGGCCCTGCTCTGGCTTCTGTGAAAAACCTTTCTGTTAAAGACCATTACCTGTGTGTTTAGTAATCATCATAAACCCGGCATTGCCCACCCAAACCACAACCAACCAAAACCAAAACAACAAAACGCAAACATAACGCTAACACAATTACAAATACAAACAAAAAAAAAACTTAACAACAAACACAACCACACCCACAAACACCAATACAAACACAAAGAAAAAACAAACAAAAAAGCAAACGAAAACAAAAACCTAACAACAAACCCAACCACAAACACCAATACCAACAAAAAAAAAATCAACGAAAAAAGCAAACGAAAACAAACCAAATCCAAACGCAAAACCAACCAAAAACACAAATACAAACCCAAACAAAAAAAACACAAACAAAAACGAAAAAAGAAAGAACAAAAACGAACCAAATTAAAACGCAACCACTAACGCAAACCCACCTAAACACAAAGAAAACACTAACGCGAACATAAACGCCCGGGGCGGAATCACCTGTTTTAGCTTAATGAACGACTATAGTACCCCAACTTATTCACAGTCTTTTGCACTCACTTAAACGAACGCGCCTGTTTCAATTTAATAAACAATTTTAATACTCCAAGCTTATCCGTAAAATACCTACAACATTTGCACTTGATCAATCCCCGCTAATTATGTAATTATTTTTTTTCCCAACACCAAAACAAAGTAATTAAAAAGTAAATTATTTTCACGGAATGCAATGGTTTTATAAAGGGAAGTAATTGTGTTTTTCCTAATTTATCAAAGGGAAGTAAGTGCTATAGGACTAAATAAAGACATAATTAGAATTTTTGTAAAAGATGATATTTTTTTTAAAACTTGTGTTTAATGAACATGCCGACAATTATTACTATAATTTGAAAAATGAAAATTATTTCCCAACACTTTCAATAGTAATTTTTTAGCTCATACATTTAGACAAATGCGCACGATAATTTTCTAACACTTAAATTCGTACAATTCCAACGACATACAAATGCATTACATACAGAACTGAGCTTTATATATTAGATATATATATATATATATATATATATATATATATATATATATATATATATATATATATATATATATATATATATATGTATGTGTGTGTGTATGTGTATGTGTGTATGTGTGTGTCTGTGTGTTTAAATAAATTAATTAATATTAAAGTCTATATGATCGTATATATATTTGTTTTATTATATTTTAATTTTATATCAGCATGCATGACATGTATCTAAATATTTTACCCCGGTGCAAAAAAATTTTAGTCTAAGAAAACTTACTTTTGTTCCTAAACACTTCTGTTTATATTTAAATAAATCTGCAGCTAAGCCAAAATATATGTAAAAAGTATATGTAAATGTTTGTCCTTTCATTTTAACCAGTGTAAAAAAAACAAATTAGATTAAAATAAATGCATTTGTAAAATAATAACGTTTAACAGTCCACGCGATACTAGAAAACGTGCAATACAACTCTAGAAGTTTAGTTTGTTTATTATAAATTAAAATTATTTTAACGTTTAAAGTGATGTTATTATTCAATTAGTTCCTTGTATTTTAAATATTTTAATTAATTATCACAAGAAAATATAAATCATGTGTTATGTGGATAATATGTTTTGCAAACATACTACGTCACTTATTATTTAAAGTAAAAGTAAAAGTTAGCGTTTTAAATGTTTATACATTTAACACAAACATAAAACAATACAGAATGTAAACATTAATTTAGAGTAAATTGGACATTTAAGTTTCAAATTTTATACATTTACAAATACAGCATTATATTTGGCAATTTGTATTGCCAAAATTGTATAGGCACTCATTATTTATTTTAAGCAAGTGTAAACAATACATTAAAATTTGATTAAATTAATAATTACAAACAAGCACATTAGAAAAAAAGCTGTTTTCATTGCTCCTAATTTTTATATTGTTTACCCTGATAAACCTATATTAAATCAATTGCAAACATACTGCATTACTTATTATGTAAACAGACTTTCAACAGAATCTCTAGTATAAGTATCATACAGTTTATAACAATCCTTACTACAATTAAAACAACACATCAGCTACAAATATTAAATTGTTATTATTCAGCTGATAATCAGTAGTATAGCGTGGACACTATTTTCGGTTAATGTTAAAGTATTTTGGAAATGTAAACACGTTTGAAAGACAAGCAATTATTGTCTTGAGTTTAACAATTTGGAGCATGTAATTCAGTATAGAAAAAACAATATATTTTTAATTGTGGATAACTGTAAACAAACTTACAGTTACAGTCATATAATTGTTATATCCACCTTTAATTTTCTAAAGTTACCGAACGTAAAAATTTCAAGTATGAAAAAAAACCGTCTACAATTATAATATTTAAAAGTTTACCAATGAATTATAAAAGTGACAAAACAATTTTAATTTATTTACTTTAAACTAAATAGAATAAAAGAGACATTCACCAAATGACAATATTTACAATAGAACTTTGACAAGACCAAGTAACACGGAATTATTTATTAAGCATTCTGGCTTATATTGAAAAGGAAATATAACTGTGTTAGTGTACGTGTTTATGCCATACATCTATTCAAAGCAATTTCTGTTCTACTAAATATAATTAAAAATTGGACTTTTTGTTTTTAAAAAGCAATTAGTTATCATATATCATTTTTATTCTAATGATATTTTTTTTTCCACACCTTAAATCTTCGAATAAATTAAACTAATATCCTAATGCATGTTTTTTTTTAAAATGTTAGAATCAATATAATGTTATCCTTGAAAATGCAATACAGTTTAAATTATAAATAAAAAAGACTTGATTTATTAATGTTACTCTTAAAGCTGGAAACATTTTTAAAATTTGGAAAAGTAATATA